>NW_026732948.1:0-372445 GCF_028476545.2 Physella acuta
ATACAATACAAATAAATAAGTCGTGTTTTTTAAACATTCATTTTATTCATTTGTGAAAACAGAAATACAATACAAAAAATAAATCGTGTTTTTCTAATGTTTTGGTGTGTTTCGGTTATTATAATAAAATACGCTCAACTGGAGGTAAACAAGCAACGGAGAATAAATTACGCTAAAATGGAGTTTTACCCAGTCAACACTCTAGTCAACCAACAGTCACAGTGCGACAGCTAGTCAGCTACACAGGCCGATATTCACTGTTCAGTCTATAAATAACTTTTTAACTTACCTATATTAATTATTATAGAGAGATCTTAGTCCTAGTGGTTCGCTGAAATTAATTCCAGTTGTTAGACTTGATCATATTTTATTTATAAGTCTATATATTAATTTATTAGTTTATTTTAGGCCTAACACTGGACTTCAATTTAGATCTAGATCTAGAATATGAAATAATATTGAGTAGTTTCCCCTATCTTCTAAAATGGACCAACTAAATACCGAAGCCACCAAATCATAGAAATTAATATTATTAATAATGACTTTGACATATGACATGAGTGCCTTGACATACTAGTTCTAGATATAGATTTATTTTAGAAAAAGCAGTCGATCGAGCGATTGTTTTGCTTTTAGTTACCAGGAAAATTCGAGATACGACATACCGCACCCGCGGGTTTTCACAATTTATAGAAAAGAAACAGTAGTACGCCAGCAGATGTTGATCAGGCTGCTGTTTTGGGAAACAAACATATAAGATATATTAGGTCAGGAATGCTACGTTCTCCGGGGTGTTTAATGAACAGGAGCACACCAGTTTTAAAGAGCGTCCTAAAGTAGGGATAAGGTGGCGATCTATCATTTGTTTTAGAACAAGATAGTTTTCTTTCAAAACTAAAACTGATCGAAGTGATATGTGGTAAAGAGGCTCAACTCGTCCGTAAATGACGTCAAAGAAGGGGAGATTCTGACTCGCGTCACGATGTTTGGCGAGAGAAAGTTTTTTGAATTGAATTTTAAAAATTAATTCGAATTAAGAACATTTTTTTTACAAACTATCAATATCATTTTACTTAATTTTGACCCTTATCGCTTAATAATATAGATTTCTAGATACGAATAAAAAGTAAATGTCCAACTGAGTCAACTGAGTGAGGGGGAGGTTGAAATATGACGTCATTCTAGGTTACTTTGGCTTATCCTACATTTCTGTTGTCGCACATCGTCACAAAACTCCCCCCCCCCCCTTTAGTATGACGTTATTAAAAAACAACCCTCATATACAGGCCTAACTGCAAAATAAAATTAAACTAGATTCTAGTATCAAAACTGATACGTGTGTTTATTTTGAAGCGATTATTATCCGTTTAATAGTATGATCTTATTTACCGGATGTTGCCATTAAACAGTATATAACTTACAATTACACCTGCTTTAGATAAGAATAAAATGAATTCTCCAATCTAAATCTTCTTGGACAGAAGAAAATGATTAATAATAAAATAAAGTTTTGCTCGATATTAGTCATAAAACCAGATGAACCAACTGGAGAAGAAATCGAACTTTCAGAAGCTTTGATTTCAAGTATTCTCTTAAAAAATCCTATTTGTGGAAAGTCAGATTACTCCGGTAGGTAAAAAAATAAAAATAAAAATCTGTAGGCCTAGGTCTAACGTTATATTATATACTATAGTCTCATAGATCTACTACTTTATACATAACATTAACATAGATCTAGTTTAAACATACCCTTCACAGAATCTAAATCTACATAAAATAACAGATCTAGATTCCAGATGAAGATTCTTTGGTAATCTATCGCTTTAGCGTAATCAATTCGGCCGTCACTAGTAATGTAGGGATAAGGTAACTAATAAATATGGCTTAAATATGGATATATTTTTGCATATTTTACTAAAATACTAAAGATAATTGAATATTAAACCACATTTAATGTTTAAATCAATAAAAATGTCAGGAAATTAAAGTTTAACAACGATGTTACAGATACTAAATTTGCTATTAAAAACAGCGGCCATCTTAAGAAAATATTATTTTGAGTCATTTCCCTTTAATTTCTATTTGTATGGAAATGTATTGATGTTTGCTATTAAATAGGTTAGTCTTGTGTTTAAATACAAAGCATGCGTTTTTTTTTTTTAAATTCTGCCCTTTAAACAATTTAATTGACGACAATAAACATCAGTTCTAGAATTATTATGAGATGCAATTTTTATACATTAAGATACTACCACTACATATCTAATGTTTATTTAAATAATAGTTTGAGTTCATTCTTATTGTTTGTGTTATTGTTTGTTTCCTATTTTCATTTAATATTTTCGTGCTTTTTTCCTTTAATTAGTGATTTAATCATAAATGACGTCCCGTTTTTTGACCTCTCTTCATCTTAACCTCCCCCCCCCCCCCCCCCCCATTTTCGCCGTCACGAAATAGTCGTAATGTCGAAAATTACCTTTTTGTCCTGTCTATTAAAAAGTCAAGCCATAATTCTAATGAAAAATATTTTTAGCATTTTTGTATTAGGCGAAATACATAACGTTTCACGTTTCTTACCCCTCCCACTTCCCGCGTAAAACGTCGTCTCAAAACCAGTTACTCCACCCCTTAAGTGTGCGATGTCATTTAGGGTAAATGTCAAGTCCTATATACATTTTGAATAACCTTTGTTGTCAAAATTTTGATACCAAATACCCAAAATGAGTTATATGGGTTTGCCCATAAGATGTCACATATGCAATGCTAATGTGACGTCAACTTACGCAGGGTGGTCGGGGGGGGGGGGGGGATGCGTGACGTCTATTTTGGAATCTTCTATAAAGCTGTGCTCAATGAAAATGAGGAACATAAAGCGTTCGTTTTCATGCATACATTTGTTCATAACTATTGCATGCCTGTTGTACTAAGCGGTGTTAAACAACCTCAGCACATCATCCTCGCCAAAAAGGGCCTGCCACTAAATGCCTACCGACGAAAATAGGCCGCACTATATTGACTCCAAATGAAATAACTTCTGACAACAAGGCTCAAACCAAGTAGCTCCCGTCAACAATATTCGACAAGTATTGACTAGCAGGTAAAATGGGACAAATCGAAAATTGAAAGTTTGTCGCCTCTGGGGGGTGACACCATTAAGTGCCGCACCGGGTGACACTCGACCTTGCTACGCCACTGAGCTAATGTAAAGCCACAGCTCAGTATAGGCTTGAATTTAACATAAAATAGTGTTAGCAGTGGACAGCCTCTAAGACTGTGCATTAGGAGTACGGCCGTCGGCAAAACGCCAGAGTCCGACGATATCTGAACATCAATTTTGTCTTTTATGAAGTGCGGAGCACCTTTAAGTGACCTGAGCTTGGCCCCTGTTGACACCACCACTAGCGCCGCTTATGTCCACATATTAATCACACGTTTTGCGTGGAGCTTAATGGACAGACGTTTACAGGTGGGACCGGGAGCCTAAATGCATTTTACCGAAGCCGCTGTGTCACGGGCATTTTAGAGCCGAACGTCTCAGGGCAGCAGGTTGCAGAAATTAAAAGCACGTGAATTTGTATAGTAGAGGGAGAACATCATGCCACTGTAATAAATTAAACACCAATATAATTCACCGAACTAAAGTTATTTAGATCTATTAGTCAGGCTAAACGTCGTTAAAGTCTCATCGCCATAGTGATTTAGTGCCTTTTTGATTTTCTTTTAATTACGCGGTATCTTTCTTAAACATTAGCCTAATGACAAATGACGTCACGCGCGCCGCGAACTTTGTAACGGTTGTGCTTAGTGGGGGATGAAACGGCGGTGGTTGAGAAAAATGACGTATTTCTTTTTTTTTTTTAACAGACGAATAAGTGATAGATTCTAATTTTCCTACGAACTATACGTTGATCTAGTTTTTTTTTTTTCTAGAGGGAGATATCACTATATTGTGATGGGGGGGGGGGGGATTTATATATAATCTCAATATATTCTGATCTACTACTATTCATACGGCAACTATTATACTCGTGAGGAGGACGGGAATCACTCTTATGTTCCGCAGACACTAATTAACAATGTCAACAACTTCGTTTATGAACTTAATTAACACACACTTATAGATCATTTTCACAATATCAAATAATACGTCCGTATTCTACTATATCTAACCCCCAACTAACTTCACTGCTGCGTCTTACGTCATCGGTACATTGTCGCACCATGCTCACGTCACACTCACGCCACAAATATTTTATTGAACACGCGCACAATACTCTCGCACCAAATCGTCTACCGTCAAGTTCGTACCGTCCTTAGTAACCTCTACTCGTCTAGTCTAATTCTATATATCTACGCTATGACACATATAGTGGATGTTTTTTTTTTTTTGGTGGTAATAATGGATGGTGGGGAGGGGTAAACATTGACAACTGAAGATATCAAAAACTGATGACAGCAGAAGGCAAAGAAAAAAAAACCATGTGGTATTCAAATGTAACTAATTAAAATTTGAACCTATTTTAAAAAACACAATAATCTTAATTCAGAAAAAGTGTAGGCCTAAGACTAATGTCTACAGACAAAATAAACAACTAGGCTTAATTAAATGGATCGCCCATAAATGACGTCATACTTTTCCCGACAATTTCCCTCTCACCCAATAGTTACTAAAAGCAAGATGATGATTTAATATCATTTCGCAGTTCTACTATACCCGAACCCTTAATCACAATTTCTAACGAAAACGAATATATTCTTCATCATTTTTGAAAAAATATTTTACACCGTCCCATATTTTGAGTCCAACGTCATTTATGAGGAATATTGACGACCTAATGGGTTAAGGGGTCATCCATAAATGACGTCACGCTTTTTTTTTACGATTTTTACCTCCCCCCTCCCCTCCGTCACACGTCGTCACAAAAAGTCAGACCCCCCCCCCTAAAATGACGTCACACATCAGCCTACACCCCCCCCCCCCCCCCCTCAAAATTGCAGTTGATTTTTTTTTTTAAACATCGATATTTTTCCAAAATCTTGTCTGAAATATGTCAAAGCAAAAGTGTGACGTAGCACCATCTGAACCCCCCCCCCCTCTCCCCCTCATCACACATCGTCACAAAATTACCGATCCCCCCTCCCCCCTACGACTGTGACGTCATTTATGGACGACCCCTAATCAGTACAAAAGGGTTTAGTAAATGTTGGACCTCCCAAAATTTTTTGAGATCTTGGATGTACATACATACATAGCCTTCATTTCACTTGAAAATGAAATTAAAGATAAGAAGACGGCCCTCTGTCTTACGTATATTAAACAAGACAGGTATGTATATTAAACAACAAAGTCAACACAATATACATACGAATAGACATTTTTATCCAGGGAAACTACTCTAAATTTTATTTGGAAAGATGGCCGCTGTTTTTTTCTACTAATATTTATCTCAAACACCTAGTTTAAAGTTAGTTTCATGTTATTTAAATTGTTTTGGTCACTGTTTGTTATTTTAAATCAATTATCTGTGATATTTTGTAAAATTTGACTTAAATAAACTTATTTAAACAAATATATTCATCAGCTACCTCTCCCGCACATTACTACTGCAGCCGAATTGATTACGCTAAAACGATAGATTACCGATTCTTTTTCAGATTTTTGTTGGGCAGCCCTAGGCCTAGGCCCTATGCTTGACACTAGATCTAGAGTGAAGTTCCACAGCCGATCACACATAGCGGAAAATTCCGAACTCCCGACTTTCATCGGGCACTATTTTGTAACCGTTTCACACAGAAACTAGAAACTAACCCAAAATACTATATTATTCCTCTGTCATTCTTGTGTATCAATCTTTTATATTCCTACGCATAGAATTTGAGATATTCGTGTTTTAGTGACGTTCTACTTGCGATATTTTTTCCCCCTTTTTTTTTCCTGCGGCCACCTGAACTGGCTAGTGTAATGATCGTATTTTATACCTTTTATCCAATTTTAATAACTAAAATAAATATTTTACACTTTTAAACATGTTGTTGATTGTATTATTAATTAATAGATTGCAAAACCAAATAAAAAACACGTTAATTAAATTTATTAAAGACACATTAAAGGTTGACCCAGTGATGATTCAAGGGACGCAACTATAATAATCATAACAAAGGGACGTAACAATCACTAACAAGACACAACATAACATTTGCATAGATATGCTTGTATGTAGAGACGCAAACTAGATTTAGAAGAAGTAGATGATCAAAATAAGTTAAAACTACAGAAAAAAATTGAAATTATATAGATTCTAGACTTAGCTTGAAATATAGAGCATCTAGATCTAGGCTAGTCTAGCTCAAGACGTTGGTTACGCAGCAAGGTGAAACCACCCTAATCGTTACTGTTATAACTAAGTCCAACCCCACCTTGTCCCACCGCTAGTTGGTATCTACCCCACCCCCCCTCCCGCCCACACCTGAACTGGGACAGTGTGTTACCGCCCCTCCCCACCCCCTCCCGTCCCACACCTGAACTGGGACACACACGGACACTGACTCGGATAGCTAGGTTTAGAGGAGACAGACATGGGTCGTCTCTGTGAGCTGTACTGTATTAAACCTAGGCTAGGTTAGACAGTTGAACGTTAGGCTTGCTAGAATCAGGATGTGTCGTGTTTTTGTGTTTTGTAATGTGTGATAGGGCTGGCCCCTAAGGCTGGTCACTATTGATGTCAAAGTTTATTTCCTAGTTAGACAAGACCAAAAGTAGTAACCATTAAATTTGCTTAGCTGAAATTGTGTTGGTGTCTTCTTCAACAATCAAGTAATCTACTGTGTCTAATCCACCACACAACTGTTTGACCTCTCACTGCAGTCATCATCACAATCATATACCAACCATACTGATGACGCGTCTCATAACAGTTACCCAAGCTGAGGCCACCCTTATTCACCTCTCAGGTTGCTTTATTCGCCTTATCTATCATATGTACAGTGTCCCGCACATATTGTAGAAGCTATTTATAGTTAACCTAGTTATAAAAAGCTTTGATTGGTTGGTTTTATTCGTCTCATCCGGGACCTAGGGTTTTCATGAGGAGAACTAGAATCGCCTATGACGTCATACCTTGAAACTTAAAAATTTAAAAACTCGTCTTCCAGAAGGAGAAAAACAAAAGAATTTGACCTGGATATATTTAGAAATGGACATGTGTACAGCAGATATCGGTAGTTTTGTATAAAACATCCAAACAAATATTATACGAAGCGATAAACAGGTGATGACTGCACCAGTGTTTTAACCGTGCGTGGAACTTCACTCTAGATTTTTTCTAAATCAAAATCTGATATTACAATTGACAACGAATGAAATAATGCATGCACAGTAATACTACTTTACTAATTTAAGCTAATTGAACAGTTGTATTTAATTAACTGTTAGTTCTTACCCTGATTCTGTTGCAAATATAGTTTAATATAGATCTAGAATCTAATTATCTATCGCAGAAATAGGTGTTTGATCTTTCCATGTCAGATAAATGTGCCCATTTTTTTGTTGAAGTATACTCAACTAAACAAGCTGATTTAATTTAAATGCAGCAGTTGCCAAAGAGAATTTATATCTATATATATCTATATATACATCTATCTATATATATATATCTATGCATATATATATGTGTATGTATGTATATATATGTATGTATGTATATAGATATATATATATAGATAGATATATATAGATAGATATATTTATGTGTATACTATTGTGCTCGTCCCTGCGCGTTACTGCGGGAATAGAAGAAAGTCTGATGAAATATATAAGAAATATATAAGAAGGGTTTCATCAATGCATTACAAATCCTATATTCTTAGACATTTGACCTTGTTTTCTAAAACTGAGTTATTTAAATGTAAACAATGCCTGCGATTGAATCATAAATATCGGGACACAGGTTTACCTACACTACCGCATGAAAACCTTGAGTGTACATCAAGCAATTACCAAATTAATGAGGTAGAACACACCTTGGTGACAGCCCATGTGTTAGGGATGTAGAGGGGCGCTTTCGGGAGCCCCCCCCCCCCCCCCCCGACTACACTACCGCAGAGGTGCCACGTACCGCCCCTGGCTACTTAAAACTAACATAGGCGCCCTAGCGTAATTAAAAAAAGATTTTTTTGCAGAAACCTCCCCTGGAGTATTCTCAACAACTTCCCAAAGTTTAATGGCGATCGGATGAAAGGTGTAGTAATGCATAAAAGACAAACAGACACACTCATATATATATATATATATATATATATATATATATATATATATATATATATATATATATATATATATATATATACACATATTCTGGATACCAGGTATTGGCAAATAAAGTGTGAAAATACTAATTAATTTTTGCTCTCAGATTTGCCAGGTGTCAGTCTCTCTGGTCGCGTGTCCTGGAGATCTTTCCATGACTTTGGCAGGCGTCGTGACAGGGAAACTTCGCCTTCGCTCACTGAAGATCTCAGAAGGAGAAGTGCTGAAGCTCGACATAGACAAAAAATCAAGCGGGAAGAAGTATTACGCCAGCGAGAGGAGAGGCGAGAACGTCAGAGGGCGCAGAGACGAGAACGTAAGCGACAGCAGCAAATTATTGACAAACTTCAGAACAGTTCTATTGCTTCAGACAAAGTTGGTAGCAATTCTGGTGTTATCATTTCTAGTTCACCTAGAAAATTCTCTCCTGTCAAAAAGCAAAAAATTGATAGAGATTCATATTTATATGACAAGTTTAAGGCAAATATCATAGGCACAGACAATATACCAGAAGGCAGCTCTAGTCTTGACAAAAAAAATCAATCTTTAGTAAAAGAGGAAGAAGTTAAAAAAGAAGTGCGGATAGTTTCTAAAAAGGGCAGGCGTAGGTTTGTTGACTCGGATACAGAGGAAGTGAATGACACTATTCTTGATGACTCTGAGTCGACAGAAACCTCAGAGTCTGGGGACTCTAGTGACACTAACTTTGAGGATTACTCTGACGGGGAGAGTGATGATGCCAATGCTGTGTCGTCATCATCCAACAATATCAAGACTGTAACCACCAGACAGTCGAAGGCAAACCGTACAAATAAATTTGGCTCATCCAGTCTTGTCTCACGTTCTTTGCCAGAAATAGTAGATGCTGACAGCAGTACATCCAGCAGAAGACAGACTCGCAGAGGTAAAAGAGTTAACTACGCAGAAATGCTGGACGACGATATTGATGATGCAGAATTCTCGTCTCCTGAACCCCCCACGTCCCCAGATGCAACCCACAAAGTCCCAGAACCCCCAAAGAAATGTCGCAAAATGTCTGGTGGTGGGTTGGACTCAGATGCAGTGTCCTCATCCAGACAGGAGTGCAAGTCACAAACCCCCGGTCAGGAGCCTGTATCCTCGTCTGCTCTGGTTAGTGCTAAAATGGAGCTACATTTTTTAACAGCCCCTTCACATTCTGTGGCAGCCAGGCTTCCAGTACCACCTGCAGCTCCTACACACACTGTGGCGCCCTCAGCCAGCCATAGGCTTCCAGTACCGCCCTTGATCCACTCCTCTGCCATCAATCCACTGTTTTTTCCTGCTCCGCACCCTGGGCTTCTAACTGTGCCTGAATTCCCTAACCAAACTGAATCTGCCCTAAGGTCAACCCTAAGCAGAGCTCACTTAAGTTCGCCTCTAAAAAACCTCCACAGCATCTCTCAAGTGGAAGAGCTGAGGACTTTCCCAGAGTTCCGTTCAGCCTTTCTACCGCCAGCAGCCAGCCCTCTACCTCCTACATCTGCAGTGGCGGTGAGCTCACACCAACATAGAGCTTATCCTGCAGCAGGCCAGTTAACCTTTCCCCCCAACTTCCTGTTGGAATCTCAACCCGCTTCAGCCACTAAAACGTCAGATCCCAACCAAAGCATGCAGCGACAAAGTACTCCAAGTGTTAGCACAGGGGAGTTTTCTAACATTGACATTAAAAGCAATAAGCACATGAATGATAGCAGCCTGGGGAAAATAGAATCCCCAAAACATGTGGACAGTTTTACCGTGAACTTGAACCATGAACATCAAGGCGAGCTTACCCACCATTTCTTATCTTCTTCTGCCAAGCTAGTCGGCTCAGTTCATTCACAAAATTCAACCCAACCAAGCAGTCAGACCGCCAAGAAACGAATTGAAGACCTGCTCCAGCATTCATCTCATGAGTTACCTTTAAGGGAGAAGCCTCATCTGGCATCCTCCTGGTCCTTTGGCTTCACGCCCACGTCCCACCACGCCCCCCAGCCCCCCTCACCTTATGACAAGCTGGTGGACCAGACCCCTGGGGCTTGTCATCGCATCCTGACAGCCAAGTCTCCCTCGGTCCTTGACACTGTGCAACCAATCACAAGAAGCCCTTTCATCTACAATAGTGACATGTTGAAAAATTTAGTCCCATCTCATACTAATTCTTATTTGGAGAGAAATCATTCCTCTAGTGTCTATCAGACGACACCCTCCTCTAGTGTCTATCAGACGACACCCTCCTCTAGTGTCTATCAGACGACACCCTCCTCTAGTGTCTATCAGACGACACCCTCCTCTAGTGTCTATCAGACGACACCCTCCTCAGTGTCGTCTCACTCCTCCTTTACTCCATCCACTGTGATCACAACCAGACCACATGGAACCCTGTGTCAATCACCAAAGCAACTTCATCACAATACAGCAGATAATTCAAGAGTTCACCCATACAGCCAGAACCCTACTGCCAGAGAGTGCTCACCTGTAAGGTACAGTTATTCTCACCTGAACCAGGTCCCAAACTATTTAGTGCCCAGCCCTAAAGCAGCTCAAAGACAGTCCTACCCAGGGCCAAGGCTCTCCTGCCCGTGGGAAACGTCCAGTGCTAAGGAAGATTCAAGACAATCTTACCCAACAGAAAGAAGAGTTCCTAGTGTTTCTACACCCATGCAGAACTTTGAGACACATCCACTTTATTCTCAACAAAGTCCCGTACGACAAACACCCACTTATCAAAGTCCTGTACAAAAAACACCCACTTATCAAAGTCCTGTACAAAAAACACCCACTTATCAAAGCCCTATACAAAAAACACCCACTTATCAAAGCACTATACAAAACAACATCTCTTATCAAAGCCCAATACACAAAAAACCAACAAATCAGAGTCCCACAGTACCTAGTCGTCATCCTTATCAGCCATCATTCACCAGCCCAAGTGTGTCACGCCCATCCCAGTTGTCAAGTTCCCGTGCTAGCTCAAGCCAGCCAGAAAACTTTGAGTTCACCGGCCGTGCGTCTATGTTGGGTAGTGCCTTGAGAAACCCCTTGAGTTCATTGACCCAGCAACTGATGTCCATGCCAGATTTGTACAGCATACATCAGAGAGAATCACAAAAACCTGGCCAGATGTACCGGCCTAATACCCCAACTTCTACTCCATATGACCCTTCTGACTTGAGGCAGACTAGCAATAGACAGAATCCTTTATTATCTAGAACCCATATGCCCCCACTGATCGAGGCATCTACTATACGGAACTCACCATTAAATAAATATAATCATCCAGTGAGCAATTCAAATCCATCTGGAAATTTTCATAGTCATTTGCAGTCTCAAGGATCTAATCAAAATGCTGGTGGTCAAATGAAGAAATCCCAAAATCTGACTTCCCACCAGCACTACCCAGAGTTGTCTCACAGCTCACATCAGATCTCAGCCCCAGCGTGTCAGATCTCCCCAGCTCTACCCAACAAGTTGCTGCTGCACGCACTGGACCTGAGGCAGGAGTGTCTGGACAGGTCCAGCACACAGCAGACCCACCCTCCCACATCCAGGCACAACTTCAGCCCAGCTGCCACACAGCTGACACCAGCAAACACTGGACACAGGCTGGCCTTTGATTATCCACTTACCAGCAAACAGATTAAGCAAGAGAGTTATCTCTCATCTTGTTTTGATGAGGAATCATCAGCCAATCAAGTTCCTGCCAAAACTACCCATCCATCCGTTAATCAAGGCTCAACTAGAAGTGACTTTTTTGTAGCCAGTAATGGCAATATAACAAGAAGTGACTTTTCTGTAGCCAGTAGTCATGGCAATATAACAAGAAGTGACTTTTCTGTAGCCAACATCATGAGTAAAACTGTAGTCACCAGCCACAACACCCCCGTCTCTGCTCACAGTTCTTCTTGGATACATCCCATGAGACCAGTGCCAGAATCTTTACCATACTCTACAGCACCACCTGCTTCAGTATCTCACGGTCAGCCCTCAGTATCTCATGGTCAACCCTCGGTATCTTACAGTCAACCCTCGGTATCTTATGGTCAACCCTCAGTATCTTACGGTCAGCCCTCAGTATCTCATGGTCAGCCCTCGGTATCTCACGGTCAACCCTCTGTATCTTATGGTCAACCCTCAGTATCTTATGGTCAACCCTCAGTATCTTATGGTCAACCCTCAGTATCTCATGGTCAAATGGTGCAAACATCATCAGGATTGATCTCATTGAAAAGACCCCCTGCCACCCCACATCCTCCCATGACTGATACAGCAGGATCAGTCAACTACTCTGTCACTGCAGTCCCAGCCCATATTCAAATCAAACAAGAGAAATTTGCCAATGAATGTGCCCAATCCAAAGGTTCTACAAGCTACAGCACTGATCAGCCAGGTTTAGAGAAAACTTGCCCACCCCAACAGATCTTAGAGCAGCATGTTGGGGCACACTCTAGTCTTGTCAAAGTCAAACAAGAGATGTACATGAGCAGGTCTGCTGGCTTTGATTCTCCCTCAGCCTCTAGCGCAGATCCAGCACGCCAACACCGTGTACCATCACCAGAAAACCAGTCTGTCTATGGCCTGACTAACATGACAGATGCTGGACACAGTGGTCAACCTCCAACATCTAAAGCTACAGCAGCTCACCCAGCTAAGTCTGCCCTAACAACTCGCAACATATTTGATTCTATTACCAGTTTAGCCAACACTTGTTTTAATGATGAAGAGACTACCCACACAAAGACAGCCCAGCCAGCTCCAGTCATGTCAGGAAGTTGGAATGTGGCGCCACCTTCAGGCTTACCTCAACATATCAGAGTGAAAGTTGAGGGTCAGCATAAGATAACAGATAACCATGAGGATGGGGGGCAGTTGTTGGGTGGCAATAGCCAACCTGGTGTGGATCACCCCAAGCCCAGACACCTGCAGGACATTGACGCTGTGGCTCACTCTGCCAAAGGCTCTCTTGACCTTGCAACTGACAGTCACAACAACAGTCATTCCCCTAACAGGCGTCAGTCTATGGACAGTCCATCCACTCACATCCACAAAGATCAAGTTCCCAGACAGGCTGTTGTTCCAGAATGGGCATGGAGTGCTGGGAGACAGAACCCACCTTCTGGATCTGCACCAACACCTGAGCCAAGTGCTAACCAGGTAACTGTAACACCTGCCTCAAGGCGCCCCTCGCAAGACAATTTATTTGCCAGAATTATTGCTGATACCCAGATGCCTGCAACATCCAGACCTTACACTCCAGAAAATGCCCAAAGTTTTGCCCATAAACTTGTAACATCTGTTACCATGGGTTTGGAATGTGGTCTAGAGGATCAAGGAGCTGGTCACCAAAGGCTTTCAGGCCAAGATAGTAATTATAGCCAGCTTTCAAAACAGGTCCCTATGAAAGGCATAGCAGTAGTTGTTGATCCCCCAGTGGCCAAAAACTATCCAAAAAGCCAGATCAGCCCTGCAGATATTTTGTTTGCATGGCACACCTCAACCCCGGAGCTAGACAGCTGTGACTTTACTGTCCATGTGGCATCCCCAGCCACCAGTGTCACCATGACGACAGCTTCACAGAGGTACATTGTGACGGCAGCTCTGCCAGCAAAGTGCAGCAGTTCAGACGGGGATGAGGTGCCAGACCTATCTCTTGTCAAAGATGAAGGCAACTCCTCTGGTGTCTCCCTGAATCTGAGAGAGGTCATTGACCTCAGCACTGACATGGACGAGCCTGATGTGGCTCTCAATTTGGTCAAGGAACCTTCTGTTAGCCGGCCCCACCCTAGGGACAGCATCAATTTGGTCAAGGAACCTTCTTGTAGGGACAGCAGCCTGGAGCAGCAACCACCTGTAAGCCAGGCTAATGATGTAAACACCCAGTTGACCATAGAGACCCAGCCTGACAATACAGCAGTGGGTTCCTATCCCAGGAATAAGCTTCCATCACCCTACATAGACAACCTTTCTCCCCTTCAATTTCCCTTCATGCGTGAATCTACCCAGGCCAGTAACATCAGAGAAGAACACACAGCACACCCTCATGCTTTACCTGCTTCTAAAGCTGCTAGCCACAGTACAGATGCCAGTAAACAACAAAATCATCATTATACTCATGGTAACAGTACTGAGATTACTGAGAAAGATTTGAGATCCCCAGAAGCTGGTGGCACCATGACCAGACATCAGACCATGCTAGCCCAGCCGCCACAGCCAACTGGCGCCCACAGACCAATGAAGCATGAACCAGATGAGGATGAGGACGACGCTGCCAGCACCTGCTCCTCCCAGTCCTCAGCTAACAAGTCCCACTTTGGCCCTCCCAGCCTGAGCTCCCCCAGGGCCGGTGCTCCTCACGTCCTGTCCACCATTGCGTCTTGGAGCAAGGATGAAGTCTCCAGCTGGCTCAGAAATCATCACCTGGATAAGATTTGCAAGAAGTGAGTAACTTTTTTTACCCTTGTTGTCTAAAACTTCCCACAACCCATGTCATTTGTATGGTAAAGCAATATAGCTCAAGGAAGAAAAATATAGCTCAATGAGGAGAAAGAGGTAAAAAGAGGTAAAAATCCATGAGGAAATGATTAGTTTTACCATATAGAAACATGAAACTTCAATTATTCTACATACATAATCATGGCTAGCTTTAATCTGTTTACACCAGTCAGCAGGTAATTAAATCACGATGGTTTTTATAACAGTAGTGATTAATGAGTGGGGGGGGGGGGGTTATAACCTGATGTGGGCTGGCTAATTTAGATGCTACCATGAATGCATAAAATATTGTTCTTCATATGCCCTCCCCCCTCCATCTAAACCACTCTACTTATCAGCGAGAAATATTTCTAACATGGTTGCCTCATAAAGTTCATAAACAATCATAACAGATACTAATTCAATGTTCTTATTTAAAATAATTATTTTTTTCTTTTAGCTTGAGTAATCTGGACGCTAAAGGCTTACAACGAATGGCTTTTGAATATCATCGTGACACCGACGCCTTCTACACCCGTGTAAAAAAGACCCTTGGGCTGACTGTGTTCCAGACTTTGGTTATCTGTCGTGGTATGAAAGAACTTTTGGGCTGTGAAGATTCCTGATGCCCAGGCGGACTTGTTCCAGCAGTCTGCCTCAACCAGCTGGTGGCAGTCAAGGTGCTGATTGAATTTTATTTAGTTGTACCACTTTTGGAACTGATCTTGTACATTTGAATTTCAAATGATTACCCTTAAGTTTGTGATTCTCCTAGCTGTTGCCATTTTTTGTACTAGCTTTATTTTCGCTGGTGAGACAAATCAGTTTGTGTTGTGTAAATATTATCTATTGATTCCTGCTTGATCTTCCATTTGGCATAAGCAATACAGGTGACCCATGCTAGCTGAGAGCAGTGTTTGTAACTCTGTTCAGGTTTTTAGGTTAGTCCACTTATCCACCGTGATGTTTGGTGTCTGCTTTTCCACCAACACCTCAGTACCCTAGAAATCTTAAAACTTGTTTGAATTTACTAAACTTCTAAATTAGGTTTTTTCATTCACCTAAACCAGGGGTTCCCAACCTTTTTTTACTCTAGAGCACATTCTAAAATATTGGTAGGGTGGCGGGCACCACCTATTTTAAACTCCTTCCAGAGGCGTAGCGACCCTTCCCGTCACCCGGGGACAAAACTTTCGATTTGCACCCCCCCTCCCTCAAACTTTCGATTATCACCCCCTTCAACCTCTCAATAATGTTTATGAAAAAAATCTGTCTCCGTCGAATAGTGAGAGGCGGGCACATACAAATCGTTCGGCGGGCGCCATGGCGCCCGCGGGCACGGGGTAGGGAACCCCTGACCTAAACCATCTGAATACATTTTAAAACAACAGTTTTAATTCTAAAATAATTGTTTAACGAGAAAAAGGAGATTTAGACATAAAAAAAAACAGCAAATTCAATTAATCAAGGTTTTAGTTAAGAAGATTTTGTGAATTTATTCAACCCTACTCAGGGTTTATAAAATGGAAATGTTCAGTGTGTTCAGAAAATGTTATCTTTAGTTTATTTTCATGGTTGCTGGCAATCATCCACTGATTGATCAAGTGTTTTTAGCCCACCTGACAATCCTTCCATGATTGATTTAGTGTTGTTTAACCCACCTGTCAATCATTGGCTGGCTCTGTATGTCCATCCCACCGGGCAAAATTTTTACCAACATCATGCTATTCAAGTGATTGTAACTAACTCTGGTCCAGCTTTACAAGTTAAAGAAAAAAAATTTGTTTTGTTTATTAATTTTGTTTTTGCTGACAATTTTTTAATGATTTGGGTGATGTTAATGATTAGAAACTGAGATATAACAAAAGTAGCATTCTGGAGAGCTACCCTGGTGTATAGAATGATAGTAGTGGCAAGTACAAACCCTACTCTCGTTGGTTATGCTTCTCTAGTACTCCATTCAATTCATTTCTATCCGTTTGAACAATTTCAGATCATTCCAACAGTTAATGTTTGGAGAGTTTTAAAGACTAGTTGCTACTTGGTAAATATTTCCCCTTAAAGCTGCTCAGAAAATATGTTAGCTATTTAATTATATAGCAGTATTATGCAAACCGGATGAATAAATTTTTTACCAAAGAATAAATTGGTAAAAGTGTTTTAATTTTCAACCACCAGAACATAATTAAAATACACCATAAAGCTTTAAATGTCTAATTTTTATGGTGTCTTCCATTTAAAGAGTCAGTACTAACTGTTCGCATAAAGCAACCATAGCAATAGCAGCCTATTTTCCTAATATTTTTTTTAATTTAATTTTATTGATGAAAAATATTCTGGATATCTTCAAAAATTTTATTTCACATATTTAAAAAAAAATGGAACAAATATTTAAAAAGAATATATTCAAGTATTGTACTGCTAATAGTATATTATCATTACTTAACTTACATCTAGCAAAGAAAAGTCAACCATTTGGTTTGGTAATGAGCAATGTAGCTGCCATGAGTGTTAGGGGTTGAGTATTGGATTTACAGACTTAGGCAACTCTCCCCAGAAATCCCCTTGTTGGTTTACACCAATTGCTTCTAAATTCTTCATAAATTGTCGTACCTGTCTAGCATGTATGGTTTTATATTTCATTGCCTATTCAGATGATTGTTTTAAAAAATACAAGCAAAGCTGTTTGTTTAAAGAAAAAATTGGGAATTTTAATTTTTTAATTCCCTCCCTATTCTAAAGAATCTAAATGCTTTGTTGTGATCACTTGTAGAATTATGTGATGGTTTTTTTTTTCTCATATGCTGTTTAATTTTATAATAACTGATTGTGTCTAAGCTGTGAAATTGCATGTTTAGGAACTTTTTTAATCATAATAATAAATATGTAAATATGTTCGGCATATCACTGTTGATATTATTTAGTTTTTGTTTTCTTGTTCAGTCTTAACAAGATTCACTATTTTATCATGCAATTATTTATTATGCATAATGCATTAAACAAAGCAGTTCAGTTAAAGTTAAAAACTTGGTGTTGCTCTTTTCACATTCTTTCCTGTATTCAGTGTTGTAAAACAATGTGGCAATGTGTTGTAAAACAATGTGGCCAGATAACTATAACTGAGTTTGGTGCTGGAGTTCTGTAGGACATCACTCACTCATTCAGTTATGCTGGGTACTTGACTTCAGCAAAGAAAGTAAAGGTTGCTTGGAATAGTGCTACAAAAGCTTTGTATATAGATGTAATTGTACCAAATTAACTCTACTTCATCGGCCTTAAGAAACATTTGAAAAAGTGCTAATATATATATATATATATATATATATATATATATATATATATATATATATATATATATATATATATAATATAATATATGTTTGTCAGTCCTGTATGCATTTCTTCACCTTTCATCTGCTCGCCATGGAACTTTGGGAAGCCGTTGAGAATACTCCTGTGGAGGTTTCTGTGGGGACAGAATTTTAATTTTGCAGTAAATGGTACGATGAGGCGTACTAAGCTTTCTCATGAGTGCTGTGGTGCCTACATTCATTCAAAGAGTGTGATACTCTATGGATACGATGAGATACTATAATCGTTCACCAAAATCAAACCAGGCGCGTCTGCCGCCAAGGTGCTATGCTATGCCACCTACATTCATTTTAAAGAGTGCCATACACTATGGATAAAGTAGGGACACGTTGCACATGACATTTGAAAATTAAACCAAACCAGGGGCCGTACCCAGCACCCCTGTGGTAGTGTAACCGGTGGCTCATGAGAGTTGTCGATGTATGTTCTACCTCACTATAACATTACGAATGGTGATTAACGTACACTCAAGACAATTTTACGGCACGCCCTGCAGCGTCTGGGCTGTAGTGTGGACAAACCCGCGCCCCAACAACTGATAAAAAAAATTATAGCAAAAAAAATATAGCGCCTGCTTTGTTTACAAATTAATAACTCAGTTTTAGAAAAAGGTCACGCGTCTTCTTCTTCTTCGTTCTTAATTATTAGTGTTGAAGGGGATCGAGATTTATCTGCCAGTGGGGTTGAACTCGAGACTGTTCGAATTTATCAACCATGAGCTTTTTTTTTTTTGCCGACTCGACCACGCCTCCAACACAATTAAGCGTTACGTGTCAACTGGTTATGCGCCATTGAGGCCATTGACTCCGATTTCAGCCTGCTTTTCTTTTTTGGATTTGCTTCCATAGCCTTTGTCCAACCAAGAACAAACTACAAGGCAGCAGTTGTTTAATTTTGGAGTTGTCTCTCCTAGAAGAGTGGCTGTCCCCAGCTAACGAGCCTCATCTGCAAACCATGAGCTTTACCGACTCGACAACGCCGACCCCCACTCAGTTAATAACTCAGTTTTAGAAAAAGGTCACACGTCTAAAAATGCGTAATTGGTAACTCGCTTATGAAACCATCATAAAATATCGCGTCAGCCTTTTTTCTACAATGAGCAGTGGGGTGATGCAAATACATATTATTATTTTATATATATATTTTATATATATATATATGTATATATATATATATATATATATATATATATACATTAATGAAAGTATGTATCCATCTTTTATGCAGTACTACACCTTACACCCAATTGCTATGAAACTTTGGGAAGTTGTTATATATTATGTGATTCAAAATTAATTCAGAGTGGCAGTGCCCTGGCAGTATGGTGGGGTTTTGCATCTTGTTCTTAGTTCCTAGAGTCTGTTGATTTGTCAAATCGCACCAGGCGGTTGGGTGACCTGAATCACCCCCAGGCTCCCTCGTGGATACACCTAAATACGTTTGAAAGAGTGCCATACATTATGGACACAGTGATCTACTATTATCGGTGACTAAATCAAACCTGTCGCCTCCGCCTACGGTGATGTGACCTGGAGCATCCCAGGCTCCACCGTGAGCATTATGGCGCATACATTCGTGATAAAGAGCGTCCTGGTGGGCCACTAAATTCTATGACTAATTAAAAGCTTTTACTTAGTTCCCAATGTCCATTTGTGTGCGGATTTGTGACAAATTTTGACCCACTTCTAATGCTGTGATTTCTTTAAAACTTTCCAGATACGTTCTTCTTCGATGACAATACATGAATATTTTTTTTAAATTTAATTAGAGAAACAATTTAATTTAAAAAGTAAAATGACGTCATTGATTCTCGAGTAAACATTGAATAAAAAGGCAATTTTGTCTAATCTAAGTGGTTTGTGTGAAGTTTCATTCAATTCTTCGGGTAGGGGCAAAGCCCCACCCTCGAGAAACGTCTAAGCCGCCCCCACCCCCCCCCCCCCCCCCCACCCCAACTCAAAAGAAATTTCTTCATCGATACTCTATAATAAAAAATTACCGCCTAATTAATGTGCCTAATCTAAAAAGTGGTTTGCTTGCAGTTTCTTTCGTGCAATTCTTCGGGTAGTGGCTAAGCGCGACACCAGTGTTTCTTTCAGACTTTTTCCTTCCCGGAGGGGAAAACTTTTTCTAATCTAACAAGTGTTTAGCGTGCACAGTTTTTTTCATGCATCTCTTCCCCGCCCAGGTTCATCCTTTAGTTTGTATGATCTACAAATGCGACCAGTGTTTCTTTCAGACTTTTTCCTCCCCAGAGAAGGGTGGGGGTACTTGAAATTTTCGGGCGCGTGGGTAGAATTTTCTGGGAGGTGGCAGACACTGGAAAAAGTATATAATTATATTTCGTAGACATGTTTTGGGGTGTGTGTGTGTGGGGGGGGGGGGGGGGGCCTCCTCACAAGTAGAGTTGCCTGAAAGAAACTCTAAATGCAACTTTTGTCATGAATGAGATTAGGTGCATGATTTAGGGATATGCCTATGACTATATTTTGTATAAATTAAAGTACCAATTCTGGATAAAAATCCGTTTTCAATGTCATTTTTCGTTTCCGGTTAAATTGAATTAAGGTGGTGATTTTAGTTTTGGTTTTAGTTTAGAGAAAATAGACAGCGCCCGTTGTATCCTTCCTCAACGGGCCATTTTTCTCGTTAGTATTAATGGGGGATGGCAACTCGGGATATAGACAATATTTTTAATCCATTTTTAACTTCTTAAACTTTTTAAAGTAGAATAGAATCTCGTAGAAAAAGGAATTGCACACCAAATGATCACCAAACAAAAAGTGCATAATAGTGCGGGATAATATTAGTACTTTATAAATTTACATGCGTTTTATGAAAAATTGGAAATAACGTAAAATTACTTACTCAAAATTTGACAAAAGGCAGAGAATTAGATCTTTTACTTATTTGTGAAATTTCATTTATCTATCTAAAACAGTACTCAAGTTATAGGCTTTTGAAAAATTGAAAGTAGAAAAAGTTCCACTTCCGGTTATCGGAAATCGCTGAAACGTTGATACGGATCTACAAATTTGATATAGATTCTAATACTTATATGAAATTTCATCAACCTAGCTGTAACAGTACTCAAGTTATCGAGTTTACAGATACACATACACACATAGACACACAGATATACGGGCAAGATTGCAAAATTATATTTTTCCGACTCCGGGAGGTGTAAAACGTCGGCATTTGCAAAAATCTCGATTTTTTTTTTGCACGATTACAATACCTTCTCTATAATTTACCAGATAGTAAAAAGTTTAACATAAAATAAATATAAAAAGCTTTACAACAACAAGCTTTTACGTGCACTGAAAATAAGGAAATAAACATCATTGATAAAAGCTTTGGTCGCTAAAATTATGAGCGACCAAAGCTTTTAGTTTGAAGTTTGTTTTGTTTTTTTTATTTTCAGGGCATTTAAAGGCTTGTTATTATAAAGCTTTTTATATTTATTTTATATTATCATTACAGCGGATGCCAAGCCTAGTAGATAAATAGATCTAATACTTATAATACAATTTAGTTCGAAGTTTCCGGAACATTTCGTCTGTTTTCGTTGCTTAGGAGAATCTCCGCAAGGGCAAGTTAAAACCTTGGAAAAGGTGGATATGTCATAATCGGATTCGAAGGCCAAGATTACAGTACTTTCGATAACATTATTTCAGAATAATTAAGTAGACTTAAGGGCTGTTGAAGTTCTGCTTGTTGTTGACAAGCCGTTTGGTGAGGGAACCTTTTAGTACTATTAACTAAATCAAAGTTTAGGCCTACTAAAATTTTCTAAATTATTATTATTATATTATTAACCAGGCCACCAGGGGTCTTGGACTTGGTGCAACTGTCGAGGCGGTAAAATGCGAGAGGATGCGAAAACTGCATGTCACGTGACATTGTAATGATTTTTGCCTCGCATTTTATTTTACTTGTAGGCCAATGTAGCCTTGGTGTAGGTGTAGGTAAATAATTGCACTGATATCTGCAAAAGTTTGGTAATCTATCGTTCGTTTTAGGTACGTAAAATAGGCCGAGGCAAGTAGATCTATTACTGTTACACTGTAATTTACAGTAATGTGCGACAAAGTTGCCTCATTGTTAAGGCTTTAATTGAAGAATATTGTGATATGTTTGTGTCAAATATAGTTTACCAAAATAAAAAACTTAAGCAAGATGGCTGCGGAATTTAACGAGCTTTGTTTCATCTGATGAAAACATCACTAGTCTTTATTTCTGAAAAGTTTTAATAGGCCTACAATTGTTTAAAAACAGGTACATGAATGAAACTTTAAAACATTTTTGTAACTTTCAAAACATACATCTTCCTTAAAGTGTGAAATAATAACTAAAATGTAATGAGGCCCCTTCTTTTCACATTACTAGCCTCGGCCGATTTTACATACCTAAAGCGATAGATTACCAAAATTTTATTGCAACCAAACTCCAACGTGCACCAATGATAATCTTCGGCACGTTGGAATAAACTTGAGGCCTAAACCTTGGGTAATCCCACAATAGAGCGTCAGTCATAACTCTGGAATGGTTCAGAAGTAAAAAACAGTAAAACCTTGGCGTAGTCTGTCACGCCGTTCTGGAAACCACTGTGACTGTAAACCATATTTTTTTTGACGCCATACTTTTCATACATAGACCTGATTAAATGATTAATTTGCATAGATTGATTTTGTTTGCACTTAAGGGTCGGCGTGGTCGAGTCGGTAAAGCTCATGGTTGCTAAACCGAAAAGTCTCGAGTTCGAACCCTCGGGCATATGAGGCTAGTTAGCTGGGGACAGCCACTCTTCTAGGAGAGACAACTCCAAAATTAAACAACTGCTGCCTTGTAGATTGTTCTTGGTTGGACAAAGGCTATGGAAGCAAATCCAAAAAGAAAAGCAGGCTGAAATCTCCAGTTGACACGTAATGCTTAATTGTGTTGGAAGCGTTGTCGAGTCGGCAAAAAGCTCATGGTTGATAAATTCGAACAAAGTCTCGAGTTCAAACCCACTGGCAGATAAATCTCGATCCCCTTCAACACTAATAATTAAGAACGAAGAAGAAGAAAGAAGTTTGCACTTAAAATACTGTTTTTCTAATTATTTTGTATTTCTAATTAATTATTTTAAGTGTAGGGGTATGTGCTGCTACTAAGCATTGTTCTAGTCCTTCTTACTACTTTAGAATAGTAAAGCTAATCATCTTATTTAATTAGGCCTAGATCTATAGATATAGAATTTAGTTGTTATAAATCTCCTGCAAGTTTTTTTTCTGTTTCTTTTTATAACATTAATTTAAAACACTCGACTTTATTTAAATTATATTTCAACTATCAAATAAACTATGGTTTACAGTCATGAATGTTTACAAACTCAACAAGCGTTACCAGATAATTTCCTACGCTGTATTGTGATGTTACCTCACAAACATCACTTATTAAATTTTATTTACCTAGGGCTTATAGGTCCAAAATTTAGGAGACCTAAGTAACATTAGGCTTGTCTGTATCGGCAGTGTTTGCGTAAAAACATGACCTGGGAAAACTTCCCATTACTTATACCTGGCACACGTGATTTGGTTTTGCATACTAAGTATTTGATTTATCATTATGGTACATTAAATAGTTTTAAAGATCATTTCCTAATATTAATTAAAAAATTATAATGGTTTTCCCTTTGTTTTGATGGTTTTGCGATGTAATTGCATGCTGTCTCTTCTTTTGTCTTCCTCCTGTATCAAGGTTAGTTTCAATCATGTTAAAATTTAGATTTTTGAAAAGTTTCCTCTTAAGAGAAACTTTCCCAAGCAGATACATCTGATCTTTATAGACTTATTTATTTTTGGATATTTTGACATTAATAAAACAAAGCTTTAGAAATGTTTATATTTGCGCTGAAAGCAAATTTTTTGGGGTAGGGGAGGAAAACAAAGAGTATACTTTCTGTATTATTTTTATTCAGTTCAACATCTACAAGCTCTATATATCATTCTAGCTAAACTCTGCAAATATGTACAAAATATAACAGCAAGTAAAATAAATATGCTCATTTATTCAGATATACCATTACTCCTCGTCACAAGTTGCCATTTCTTGGAATTATTTTTTAAAATGTTTTCACACTTGAAAAATGGCATTTTTTTCACGTGATATAAACAAACTATAGATGGCAATGTAAAATATGCCAGAGAAACTTTAAATTGCTATGGATAACTAATTTTTTTATTATCAGTGAATTTTAGAGTTACTCTAGTTATTGATGAAAACTTACCAATATTTACAACATGGTTTAGGTAACTGTTCACTATTCAGACATCTTAGTTGTAAGGGTTAGGAAGGAGGCAACATTGGTGAGGAAAAGAGTTTGTGTTTATAGTCACTTGACTGACAATGGGATATGATTCAAACCTCAAATAAATCAAGCTAATCTCTACACACCCCTCCCCTAAAAAAGCTATAACACCTGCTCAGTACATTGGTACTAAATTAATTAGTTACATTAATTTATTTTATTGAATTTATTTCAGTGAACAGTTAATTGAAAATAAAAGTGCAAATAAATCTGGCACGCTGTTTGCATACTTTACAGCCCTTGTTAAAGTTCAAAATATCAGTAAAACTAAATTTTGCAGAAATACTGAAAACAAACTTTCTAAAAGCCCTATGGATTATTGTAAACAAGACATGACCTATTTGAATGTATTTTATAGTTTTACAACAGTTTCTCCAGTTTTCACTTTCTGACAACTATATTCAGTTATGACTTTAGAGCGGTGTAATATAGTTGCTTTCTGTAGTTGGATGTCTTTATTTTTTCATGCATGTTTAGTACACAGTAAATATCCAAGAGCGAAACCTTTTTCATAGGCTACAACTTTTTTTCTTTTTGTACGCAGAGAATTTGGAGTTAAAGATGAGGTAAGAATCAATAAATGAAAATCATTTTGTTTAAAATAGTTATGGAGCTTAACTAGTACAGCCTATTGTTAATCACTTGTGTTTATGAACTTAATTTACTTATTACATTCCATACAAGTGTATTTGATAATGTCAAGCCATAGTAAAAAATAAGTATGGTGTATTTTTCTTGTCATGTTTTATTATTTTCTGTATTTTATCTTCATTGTATCCCCAGTGAAGTTGATGAATTATTTTCAACTCTGCCAATAGAATTTCTACCCAGAAACCGTCCCCCAGGTGGCACAAATTATCTGTTTGCTTGGAATGATGATTCTAACAAAGGTAAATCAATCCTTGATGTTGCCCAATCATGGAAAGTAAATATTACAGATGAGGAGACTTTGAGGGGGGGGGGGATTTTTTTTATCAACTAATAAAAAAATGTTGTATTTTGAATTTATATGAGTGAATATCTAATTAATTTAATGTATTCTTTAGATGAGTGGAGAGCAGATGGTTACAGGTGGAGACAGGGTGGTTCTAACCACCTAGACAACATGACAAAGAAATATTTCAAGATCTACACTGGTCCAAGGCAGTGGAGCCGGGAGTTCACAAGATCTGCCATTTTTCATCATGATCACCCAAAAACTGTCCTCGTACAATATTTTGGGGATGAGTCTAAGGCTGACGGCTTTGGCACAGTGGGCAAGAAATCAGCAAGAAACCTAACAAGGGCTTTACCTGGGGGTGTCAAAATAAAAAAGTCAGAAGCAATAAGTGTCTCAGCACAAAAGCTGTTCCAAGAGTTGGCTGCTAAAGCAGATGAACCATCGGCTCCACAAGTCTCTAGTGCACCAAAGTCTGGTCAAAGTCACTTTAGACTTCCAAAGGATGCTTTGTTTGATTTGCATAAATTTGCATGTGGCATTACATTTGTACGTCACATCACAACATTTCCAGACCTGACAATTGTTATGTGGATGGATGAGAGCGTAGACATACTTAAGGACATACTAAAACGTACAAATGTTGTCCAGCTGTTAACTTACAGCACATTTAACCTGGCTGAATTTGATGTCTCTGTTCTGACATTCCAGGAAAATGAATTTCTTATTGCACCAACTGTGCCCCTAGCTTTCATGGTACATGGGAAAAAAAGTGCACTTTCTCATGAAATCTTTTGGCAACACATGAAAGAGGTCTGTCCAGAACTGAAGAAACATGTTGTTGTAGTTGCAGAGCAGTTGGATGGTGTAGACACGGCCATTGAGGCAAGTTTTCCTACCCTGCCACAGTTCCTGTGCTGGAACAATGTGGTCCAGGGTTGCAAATCCTGGCTGAGCTCACATGGAGTGCAGTCCGCAGATAAAATTGTCTTCTATGTAGACAGTGTCAGGTCACTTCTCCAGTCCAGCACGGAGGCTGAGTATAAAGATGGTATCATCTCTTTCTTGTCCAAATGGGACTCTCCATTTTTGGAGTACTACATGAAAAATGTGCACACCGTGGCCCACAAGTTGGGCTCGTGGGTCCTGCAGCAACATGGTCTGACAGAAGTTGCTGGCAGCCGGTGTGAGGGCCTGCAGTGTGTGCTGAGTCAGCTGGAGGAGTGGGAGGGGACCACGCTGGACTCAGCTGTACTCAGCCTGTACCTGCTGGCCCAGTCTAGTGTAACCCAGGTGCTGAAGGGCAGGACCAGCTCGGGAGACTACCAGCTCATACCAGAGCTCAGGCAGGTGTATGAACAAGATGAGACACTCATACCATCAGCTCTTTCTCCAGGGGAAATTGTGCAGAGGATCCGTGAGGGGCTTGTACAGTTGAAAGGTGATGAGCCTGTTATTGCATCAAGTTTGACTCTGCCTAAACGCAATACCACAGGAACATTACAACAAGTGATTGAGGAAAATGAACCATTTCCTTTAGATTCTCAGCTACAAGTTTTCATTGTTGATTCCTTAGACCCTAAAATTATTTCCAATTTAAAGCAAGAAAGTTAGCCGTACAAATTTGATCACCAAGGGATTGTATTATCTTCAAATGTGGTTTCAAACTACTGTCATCATGCTGATTGTCCTGTGATGATTTAGCTTATGCCAACATTTCTGTAGTACAAAAACAAGAATCATTACATTTCATTTGTGAATTCTGTAAATAAGTTATTTCTATTAAAAGTATCTATTGGCAAAACTTGTTTTTTGTTGTTAATTTGTCAAAATGTAAACATATTCTAGTCAATGTTTCAACCTGTGATCTTATCTTCATGAACATTATATGGTGATGCTTACAAAGCAATTTGAAACTAGATTTCTAATGCTCTGAAATCCATCTGAACAAACTATGTAGGAGAAAGCTTTACAAAGCAATTTGAAACTAGATTTCTAATGCTCTGAAATCCATCTGAACAAACTATGTAGGAGAAAGCTTTACAAAGCAATTTGAAACTAGATTTCTAATGCTCTGAAATCCATCTGAACAAACTATGTAGGAGAAAGCTTTACAAAGCAATTTGAAACTAGATTTCTAATGCTCTGAAATCCATCTGAACAAACTATGTAGGAGAAAGCTTTTAACACTGGGTAAATTTACAGGTAAAAGGATATGTTGACTTGCCCTCAATATAAAGGTGCATACCTATCACTTAACCTTTTAAACCAGTCATCTTTTTTTGCCCTGAGTATAAACTAATGTAGATTAACCTTATTATAAAAGATAGATAAATAAAATACATATTGGTGAGTCAAATGGCTTCAATATTCTAGCACTAGTATATCTAAAATAACATTTTCTTTGTGCTTGGTTTTGAAAGGTCAGGTTGACTTTATTACCAAAACAATTGTTTTTTTATCTTTGTCAGTAACCAGGTTAAAAAAATAAAATCATTATCAGTAATGAGGTTAAAATAATATCCTTATCAGTTTCTTGCCTTGATTTTTCAGAGCAGCAGTCACTGTTTATAAATCACATAGCCACACGGAGTCTTCAGTCTAAATAAACTGTTACACTCTTTAAAAAAACTATCAGGCTGACTTTAATTCCAATATTTTTGTTTTTAGTCCAGGTTGAAAGTAATCTCCTTCTCCGAGTATGAGCATCATCCACTCAGGCACTAGAGCTGTTCGTAAGCTAGCTCTCAAAGCTAAAGCTCAATCTGGACACAAGAGATCTTACACTCAGCCAATACTGAGGGTAACTGAGGTAATTTCTATTTGTATTCACGTCTCTTAGTGTAAAGTACCCTTTTATTAAACCAGAATGCCTATGGAGGCAGGTGAAGTAGAATATTTTACCTTGGGTACTATTGGTCGGCATTATGTCCACTATCTTTACTTTCCCTGACTCAATAAAGCCTTAAGGCCGGGTGTACTCTAGTATTAGGATGTCTGTCATTGTCAGCATGAATCAACTGAGGTAGAGTTGTTGGTATATGACTGTATGGTGTCAGCATGACTTTATTAGGGTAGTGTTGGTTTATAGCTGTATGGTGTCATTGTCAGCATGAATCAACTGAGGTAGAGTTGGTGGTATATGGCTGTATGGTGTCATCATGACTTATTAGGGTAGTGTTGATTTATAGCTGAAAACAGAAGACTGAAATCTAAAAGTCTGACATTTAAAAGCTTTCACTGGTTGCTAGAAACCAATCCAAATTTAACATCCTAATTATTGGTAGCTACTTTTCAAAGCAAATCTCCAGCCTTAAGTCATTGTAACATTAAAATATGTTTTGTTTTCCTCCCTACTTTAGCAAGGGACGTCACTCTCCCAGAACTCAAGCCAACAGAGTGGATGGGTTATCCCTGCAGGTGTTAGCCTCTTGGGCCTAGGCTTTTCTCTCTTCTGTACCAAACAAGTGGTCTCTTGTAATGGAACCATCAAGGCCTTCACCCCTCAAACTCTACACAAGTAAACCAGCTGGAGCCCACACAACATGGAGAGGGGGGGGGATGACAAATATTTATTGGATGTGTCAACACTAACCAGTCTTTCTTAGTCTGCGGCCTGATCAATGATTTTACCACTGTTCTTAGATTCATAATGTCTACAGACATGAAGACTAATCTCTTGTCTGATTCCAGAAATAGATTAATTTATAATCCTGTACCATTTATTTTTGTTGAAATCTTCAGTCTAATATCACACTGATTTTGAATGGACTTTTAAAATGTATTGAAATTTATTTTTTTTAAATTGTTTCACTACCATTTTGTTTAGTTGTTTTTTAGCAGCAGCTTGTGATTTTAATGTTTTATTCCTAGTAGCATTTCCCAAGTTAGAGCAAGCTTTTACCCTAGTACCTGGTACAGGGCTGTCTGCCTTGTGGTCAGTTCAACTCCTGTACAGTATTCTTAACTCTGTGTAGCAAATGTTTGCAGTTTTATCTGATGCCCTGAGCTATTTATACCATCAGGTTATCTCTGTGCAGTATCAATGCAGTTTTTTAAATGTATGTTTGTACAAAGTCAGCTCATTCATCGTGTAAGTATGTCACATCGCTACTCTACATCATATGTTGTGAGGAGGACAACAGTAGACCAGGATCCAACATGTACTAATATGTAAATAAATGGTTGATCTGTTTTCTTGAATAAAGTTTTAACAAAATATCAGTGTTGATGATTGGAGTGCTTGCTTGTGCAAATCTTGAGAATGGCAGATTGTGTTCTCTATAACATAAGTACTGGGGTGTTCACTAAAACAAGTAGTTGATGTATCTTAATGGGCTGATTTTACATATTCCATTTTCTAGTTTTAAAATGTTAAGTTCTAAATAAAACTGGAATTGTGCGAGCTATTTTGATTCATCTTGTATACTTCTTTCCATCCATGCCTCATTGAAATATTCCATAGCCTTGCTAGCCTCATTTAGCTACAGTAGAAAATTAAATTATTTCATAGACTTAGGGGTCATCCATAATTGACGTCACGCTTTTTTTAACGACTTTTACCTCCCCTCCACACGTCACAAAAAAACAGATCATCCCCCCCCAAAAAAAAAATGACGCCACACCTCAAAATTGCTGTTGAATTTTTCTTAAAAACATCGATATTTTTCCTAAATCTTGTTAGAACTTTGTCAACAGAGTACTTTGATCAATTTCTATTACAATTTATTAAAACCGTTTTCAAAAACGCGAAATAACGGCTAAAACTCGTTTTCTAACATCGCTTTTTTATAATGCAAAAAAAAGTGACGTCACACCATCTGAACACACCCCCCTCTGTAATATATTGAGCTTTGTGAAGTCAAGGGAACTCACTCTTCTTGTATTAGTCTTATAATGTTTGAGTGATGTCCCTTGCATGTCATGTGCTTCCTGTTTCCGATTGAGAATAAAACGTGGTGTGCATAGGAAATGGCTTCTTCGTCTGTTGTGTTATCTATCGAAGTACAAATCTACTTCACCCTCATCATACACCGTCACAAAATTACGGACCCCCTTACGAGTGTGACGTCATTTAATGACGACCCCCTTAGCTGCAGTTAAAATAAAAACACTTCTTACACTCAGCCAGTTACAAGTATTTCAGTCAGCAACTCAAAAAAGCAAGCCATTGTTTGTATATAAATCTTTATATACGTATGAAACCTAATATAAATGACAAGCATCAAATATTCTAAGTGTAAATAGTTCTCATCTAAATCTCCATTGAGGATAAAAAAAAAAGTTGACGTGGTGTCTCCAGTAGCCCCGTGCTACAGTGACTGGCTGACAAGACGCTCAATAGTCCATAGGGTCGTCTAGTGGCTCCGTGTAAGGGCGAGATTGCATCCGGAACATGATCAACCCCCGGCTGAACTAAAAGGAAATGTATGGCGTTAATTAGGTAGCCCAAACTGGCGAAAAAGTACGCTTTGGGGTGGGTCAAACAAAATGTTCTAGATCTAGTTCTATTTCTAGTGGTGCTATAACTATAAGAATAAAAATTATGTCAATAAAGTTTAGGCTAAGTCTTTATCTGTCAAAATCGGGTATTTTTATATCTGTAACACGTTTGAATGTGTGTTAGATCTAGATCTATATATTTGTATCAGTTACTACTTAAAAAATAATTGACTATTTTGCGAGTATCGATCGACCCCATATTGTTTCATTTGGTTGCGGCTAAGCATCGTAGAAACAAATTCTTAATGTCATTTGAAAGACATATGCGTGTACATAATAGATCAAGATCAGTGTTTCTTCCATACTTTTTTCTCCGGGGGGGGGGGGGGGCACTTGAAATTTTCGGGGGGGGGGGGGGCGGTAGACTTTCTTCCGGGGGGCGGACACTGTTAAAAGTATATATTTTCTATATAAATTAATTTAATTTCGTTCGGGGGGGGGGGGGGGAGGCGGTAAAAAAAATTCGAAGATATGCCTGGAAGAAACTCTGATCCAGATCTATTGTGTTTAGACTTCTTTAGACGTGTTTATCTGGACTATCACGTAAAAATTATTAATCGACAAATTCAAAATGGCCACCAGACAATCCCGGTTACTAGTCTATGTGGATTGACTCAATCATTTACAGGGAACTAAGGTAAACAGAGCCGGCGTTAGGGGGAGGCAAACGGGGCGGTCTTTGTTGTCTGAAGTAGTTTGTAAACTTAAATTATCTTTGCTAAATTAAATTAAAAAAAAAAAAAAAAAAAAAACAACAACTAAATGGCTGAAATTGTTGATTGTTAGAACTGAGACCACGGCTGATGTTAGTGAGTTTATCCTCTACATGGACTGTGACAGGCCGTTATTCGATACGAAGACATTAGTGTCAGACATCGCTAGCACGGTCGACTCGCAATTGTCTTGAGGTGACTGGAGATGGCGGTCGCGAACTAGACCCCGACCTGACATGGGAGGTAAAATCGGGAAAACACGTAATGAGATACCCTATTGTATGCGGACCGTTGAAGACGTTGTTTTTCTTAGTGAGCAGGCGGGGGTGACCTGATGATGGCTTGCAGATGAGGGGGAGAGCGGATGGGGACATCCAGAGTATTTATCCCTAAAATCATAATTTATACACTGTATGGGCATCTTTTATGTAATTATGCTTATTCACTACGATACGTTTGATAGGCATCCATACAGTAATTATGTTCATATTAATTTTGATGGTATTCGTAAAGTGATTAAGCACATGTTTATTTTAATTAATTGTAGGGATATTCAGTATAATAGTTAAGACCATAGTGATTCTTGTTTTAAAATAGTGTAGGCATACTAAACAAATTATAAAGTCTATACTAGTTGATACATCGGGCCTAGACTGTTATATGGTAAAGTTCTCCTGATTTCTCAAACGTCTAAATTACCGGCAGTCCGAGCATGCCGTCGCGAAACTCATAAATAAGGTGAAGCTGGCTGTCACATGGTTCACTTTCTAATTATAGAAACGAACCTTCTCTTCTGAGACCGCTGTCTGGACAGGTAATGTAATACGTGGACGCTCTATAAACACGCACCTTCTCTTGAATGGCTGCGGTCAGAGATCCAGTAACGTAGTACTCGAACTGATTTTTTTAGGGTTTGGCATCCCATAGATTTAAATGTACAATTATCCTTTACCTCACCCCAACAACTGTCAGCCACCCCAGTGCCCCACCCTACTGAGCGTCCGTGATTACATTTGAGAGTCATTTCATTTGGATATCTATAACCGTAAACAGTGTTTTTCACGATTCGAGCTTATTCCGAAATCTATCAATGTTTTGCTATTTTCCCCGGCATCCACACACTTTGAATGCCACTGTTAACACTCGAATAATTGAGAAAATATCGATACTATCACCCGCCATTGTGGAACGATTTAACATTGCTTCAACGTGATTTCACCATTTTCCTCAACACCATGGCTACAAGAGACAGAGATAGATTTGAGGTCAACGATGTCCAAAGATAGGCTCTGCGGCCTGTCGATTCTGTCAATAGAAAAAGACATAGCCTCCAGTTTGGACTATGATGACATTATCATGAAATTTTCCTCACGAAAGGCAAGAAAAGTAGATCTTCGTTTGTGAACGTACTGGTAAGATTTTCATAAATAAACATATGTAAAGAAATCAGGTTTGAAGCTGACGTTCATCGTCTCTTAAATGCGTGTCTCGAACTTATATCTGTTTTATTTTTTACCTTTCAAACAAAAAGCCTTAACAGAAGCAAGCAACGTTTCAAAAGTACCTCTAAGTAAACACATTTTTTTGTTAGTCAGTGTCTTTATGATAATACGACATTGATAAGCAGCTTAAAAATACCATATATATCGTTATAAATATTAATTCGCGTTGAGAAGAGAAAAAAAACGCCTCACTGTACATGTTTTAAGAACCAATGTAAAAATATAAGGCCCCGCGCGGATGGTTGGCCCTAGGCCCCGCGTACCCCTAACGCCGGCTCTTCGAAGGTAAAACACATAAAATATTAACGAAAGAAATTTATAATAACTATTTATAATAACTATTTTTAATATAGATTTTTATCCGTTTATTAAAAACTAAAGACACTCTATTTTAAGGACTAAGGTAAATTATTTTTTTAATCTCTGTCTGCAGTAGATAAATGTGAAATTTATTAAAATAATATTTTACTCGTGTGATTTTTTTAAAATAACACATTCTTCCTGTTAATGTTACCAAAACAACAGTTTTAGATTTAGGGCTATTCTATGTCTACTAAAGCAAAAAAAAAATTAAACAATTTTGAATAGTATTTTTTTTTGGTTTGAAAATAAAAATGACCAAAACGCATTCTTGTAATTTTCAATTATTTTTTTACCTTAGAAAGATTCGCTTTAGTTGACTGAAAAAAAATTGGGCATAGATATTACAAACTTTACCAATTTCTATACTTCTATGTTATTTATTTTAGAAATTCTGGTTCTCAAAAATGGCACTTATTGAAAATTAGTTTTTTAACAAATTCTGTTTTTTAAAAAATTGCTTAACTTTTTTTTATTATTGCGATTTTTTAATAAAAATTTTTTGTCATAGAGCTTACAATTAAAATGTCTTTCATGACATACTCATTACAGAAGTCTGCAATCAATTGTTAATGGACACCAGCGAGAAAAGTCTCAAAGGTATTTGAGAGGTGTATAAATTCATTTAAAAATCATTCACAGCGTAGTTACGATTAATATGGTTATAATATCCTGTCTGGTTTTTTTCGGACTTTACTAAAGATTGGATGTATTTGATGTTTATAATATTTTCGGTAACTAAATAAAAATTAAAAAAAAAAGCAAAAACAATTTGGTTTTCACGTGTAATGGCGACATAAACAATGGCATCCTGCTATTGGATAGGCCGCCATTGATTTTATTGTACACATTGTAAGCTAAAAATAGAAAACTAGGTCATGGGGTTTTAAATTTGCATTGTTATTTAAAAACTTGATCTGCAAAGTTTTGTAAACAAATAGTTATCGATCACTAAGTTACTGTACAGCCAATCAATATTTGTCTTACGAAAGTGAAACATCCGGTTATAACTTAGGCTTGATGAAAATAAATAGAAATGTAGCCTTAAACTCAACAAATTATTTTCAAGTTCTCTGGATTTGCAACTTTTAAAGCATTTATTCTAAAAATATAAAATTTCTTAATTAATTTTAGGCTTAAGTTTTTATTTTTTATTTTTTTTTTACGGTCTAAATCTAAAAAGCACGTTTTTATTCCATGTCAACAATATTATGGAAGGAATCTCGTCAACTCGCTCGCCTCCATTTCAGTTTGGTCTACCTACATTAGCACTTAGCTATGGGGTTTTTTTTTTTTACTGTGAATTAAAAAAAAAATTTCAAACCGGGGAGGGGGGGGGGGGTGACAACACACTTAAAAGTATATATTTTCTATATAAATTCCATTAGGACTGAAGAGATCCCTGGAAGAAACACAGCAAATATCGCAAGATTCTGACTAGGCATGAACCTAGCTTAATCTAGTCTCGCCAGTTCTCGTGGTCTAGGTCTCTAAAATTGCACAAAAACTAGTCTAGCGGTATTGGCGCAAACTAAAAAAAAAAGTCATTTTACCACCTAATGCGATCGGTGCCACGCGTCTAAAAAAATTGGGGGGGGGGGGGGGGGTGGCTGCTACTTTTCCGGATTATCACTTTTTGGGTTTTCGCAATTTCTGAGTTTTTTCTGTGTGATCTCCCCTAAACTTTCTGAAATATTCTTATATAACACTACGGGGGATGGCAACTCGGGATATAGACAATATTTTTAATTCATTTTAAATTACTTAAACTTTTAAAAATAGAATAGAAACTTATAGAAAAAAGAATTGCGCACTAAGTGAACGCCAAACAAAATGAGTATAATAGTGCAGAATATTATTAGTACTTTATAAATTCACATGCATTTTTTGAGAAATCGGAAACAGCGTAAATTACTACTTCCGGTCAACGGAAATTACTCAAAATTTGTAGGGCAGGGGGTCGGCGTGGTCAAGTCGGTAAAGCTCATGGTTGCTAGACCGAATTTTTTTTAAATTTTGCTATTAGGATTGAAATTAAGGATTCACTTTAAAAATGAGTTACACCCTTAAAGAAATTAAGATTTCTGCATTTTTTTGCGATTTAATTTAATTTGCCGAGTTTATGTTCAGCTGTTGGGCTCAGAGAAAATTGTATGAAGCAGGGAATTTTCTGGTCAAAACATTATGGGAACCCCGAAAAAATTAGCCTTGATTATTCTGTGCATATTGGAATGCAACATTTTAAGAGCATTTTATCAATGGGTTACCAATCAAGTACTTTTAGATGCGTGACTTTGTTATGTAAAACTGAGATTTTAAAATGGAACTGCCATATTTCTACATATATAGTCCAGAGGCGTAGTGACCCTTCCCGGCGCCCGGGGACAAACTTTCGATTTGCAGCCCCCCCCCCCCCCTCAAACTTTCGATTTGCACCCCCCTTCTAACTTTTGATTTACGCACCCCCCCCCCCTCAAACTTTCAATTTGTTTTTCCAACCCATTTTGGCACTCCCTACGCCTCTGATATAGTCATTGGTGCCAGGTGTCCTCACTACCGCCCAGATGACCAAGGCGTTCTGTATGAAAAACTTAAGTGGACATTAAACACCCTCCGTTTTACTGAGGTAGAACACACCTTGATGACAGGGGTGTTGTGAGCCACAAGTTTCACTATCGCATGGGTGTATACTATTGTAGAGTGCTCTTTGAAATGAATGTTGGCGCCATAGTGCTCACAGCGGAGCCCAGGACACTTCAGACCGCCGGGGCAACAATGGACTCACCTAATTCACTTTAGTCAACGATTATAGTAGCCCACATTGTCCATAGCTAATGGCACTTTTTGAAATGAACAATGGCCCCTTAGTGCTCACAGGTTCACTCAACCGCTGGCAGATGCAAATGGTGCAGTTTGACCTTTGATCCCCTGTGCAGGAAGTCCAATCAATGGACCCTAGGTGCTAAGATGGCCGATGGAGAACTCAGGGTGCCAAATGGCATCCTACTGCCGGGGCGCCGCCCTTCTGGCACACTGGTGCACCAAGCAGACACACATGCAACTAAACTGAATCCCTGTTTGAGAGGTATATGTGTGTTGGCCTATACTTAAACGAATGGGCAAGCAACTAGCATGAGACTTACTTTGGAAGAAAATGGCGTGTTGTGTTTTTTTGGTTCCACAGTGTACTGGTGTCTGGAAGGGACTGGTTAGAATAAAAACATGACAAATGTATTTCACTATACCTGTAATTATATATATATATATATATATATATATATATATATATATATATATATAAAGTTCAATTCTGTATGTTTGTAAAATGTTTGTCGTGGATTACAAAGGAATATAAGAAAAAACGAATTAAAAAAAAGAAACTTCATGGATTCAAGTGTTAGATTATTAAAGGGCTCATGGTCTAAATTTATGAGCTAACACATTACTATTGAAAGTCTTTTAAAACAATTTTCATTTTATATACTTAGAATAATAATTTTTAATTGTGAACATTACCATAACATTTTTTTAAAAGTGTATCAACGTTTATAAAGTTTCTAAAATTGTGTCTGAAATGTATTTGCATTTTGTCCTTTAGTTCTCATAAAGTCCCTTGATTTGGAAAACACAGTTACTTCCCTTTAAAAAAACCATTTGGTGTGTTTTGGTTTTGTTTGGTTGTGGTTGGGTTTGTGTTTGCGTTTGGATTTGTTTTCGTTTGCTTTTTTGTTTGCGTTAGTGTTTTTTTTCTTTGTGTATGTGATTGGCTTTGTCTTTGCGTTTGTTTTTGTGTTTTCGTTTGTGTTTGTTTTATGTTAGTGTTATGTTTGAGTTTTTTGTGTGTTTTGGTTGGTTGTGGTTAGGGTGGGCAATGCCGGGTTTATGCTGATTACTAAACACACAAGTTATGGTCCTTTATAGATACGTTTTTCAGATATGCCAGTGCAGGGCCAGTATATATATATATATATATATATATATATATATATATATATATATATATATATATATATATATATATATATATATATATATACATATATATATATATATATATATATATATATACATATATATATATATACATACATATATATATATATACATATATATATATATATATACATATATATATATACATATATATATATATATATATATATATATATATATATATATATATATATATATATATATATATATACTAGCCGTCCCGGCCAGGCCCTGCTCTGGCTTCTGTGAAAAACCTTTCCGTTAAAGACCATTACCTGTGTGTTTAGTAATCATCATAAACCCGGCATTGCCCACCCAAACCACAACCAACCAAAACAACAAAACGCAAACATAACGCTAACACAATTAGAAATACAAACGAAAACAAAAACCTAACAACAAACCCAACCACAACCACAAACACCAATACAAACACAAAGAAAAAACAAACGAAAACAAAAACCTAACAACAAACCCAACCACAAACACCAATACCAAAAAAAAAAACAACGAAAAAGCAAACGAAAACAAACCAAATCCAAACGCAAAACCAACCAAAAACACAAATACAAACCCAAACAAAAAAAAACAAAAACGAAAAAAGAAAGAACAAAAACGAACCAAATCAAAACGCAACCACTAACGCAAACCCACCTAAACACAAAGAAAACACTAACGCGAACATAAACGCCCGGGGCAGAATCGCCTGTTTTAGCTTAATAAACGACTATAGTACCCCAACTTATTCATAGTTTTTGCACTCACTTAAACGAACGCGCCTGTTTCAATTTAATGAACAATTATAATACTCCAAGCTTATCCGTAAAATACCTAAAACATTTGCACTTGATCAATCCCCGCTAATTATGTAATTATTTTTTTCCCAACACCAAAACAAAGTAATTAAAAAGTAAATGCTTTTCAACTAATGCAATGATTTCATAAAGGGAAGTAATTGTGTTTTGCCTAATTTATCAAAGGGAAGTGAGCGCTATAGGACTAAAGAAAGACATAATTAGAATTTTTGTAAAAGATGATATTTTTTTTAAAACTTGTGTTTAATGAACATGCCGACAATTATTACTATAATTTGAAAAATGAAAATGATTTCCCAACACTTTTAATAGTAATTTTTTAACTCATAAATTTAGACAAACGCGCACGATAATTGATCTAACACTTAAATCCGTAGAAATGCCAACGACAAACATATGCGTTACAGAATTGAGCTTTATATATTAGATATATATATATATATACATATATATATATATATATATATATATATATGTATATATATATACATACATATATATATAATTTTATATCTAACACTTAAAGAAAAAAGGGGAAGCCACTCACCCGACAGTGAAAATCCATCATAATCTTCATAGTTATCCCGTATAGCATCGTTTGCAGTGCTGAAAATAAATCAGTTCATATACAGCACATTCAAGTGGCATACTTCAAGAAACTAACATTTTTTTAACAATACAGGTCTAAAGTTAAAAGATGACCTCAGCGCCAGAAGAATACTCACTTCCTTTCATTGATTTCAGGAACAATAGACAAGCCCAGGTTGGGAAATGCTTGACATCTATAGACACAAAATATTTTTAGATGACTCAGCAATTAAAAAATAGGACATTTTTACAGTATGCATACTATTAAAATTACTATCATTAGGAAATCAGATGGTACAGTTTAGCACCCAGTTAATCACCCATGGAAACTCATCATTTAGAAAATACTTTACAATAGTTTCCAAGTAGGCTATCTATTTACTTCTGTAATTAAAAATGACAAAAGTAGCTTAATTAAGAATTTATTGTGATTTTTACAACCCAATTTAAACATGTGTTTTACTGTTTTACTTAAACTAGCACTCACGTTTTTTTAGTAATTGAAGCCAGATTTTTTAAATTGGGTTATGTATCTAGATTGTGTCATGTGTCAGAATTTTGTTTTAAATTTAGATTGTGTCATGTATCAGCATGTTGTTAAAAATTTAGATTGTGTCATGTGTCATCATGTTGTTTTAAATTTAGATTGTGTCATGTATCAGCATGTTGTTTTAAATTTAGATTGTGTCATGTGTCAGCATGTTTTAAATTTAGATTGTGTCATGTGTCAGCATGTTGTTTTAAATTTAGATTGTGTCATGTATCAGCATGTTGTTTAAAATTTAGATTGTGTCATGTGTCATCATGTTGTTTTAAATTTAGATTGTGTCATGTATCAGCATGTTGTTTTAAATTTAGATTGTGTCATGTGTCATCATGTTGTTTTAAATTTAGATTGTGTCATGTATCAGCAGTTTTAAATTTAGATTGTGTCATGTGTCAGCATGTTGTTTTAAATTTAGATTGTGTCATGTGTCAGCATGTTTTAAATTTAGATTGTGTCATGTGTCAGCATGTTGTTTTAAATTTAGATTGTGTCATGTATCAGCATGTTGTTTAAAATTTAGATTGTGTCATGTGTCATCATGTTGTTTTAAATTTAGATTGTGTCATGTATCAGCATGTTGTTTTAAATTTAGATTGTGTCATGTGTCATCATGTTGTTTTAAATTTAGATTGTGTCATGTATCAGCAGTTTTAAATTTAGATTGTGTCATGTGTCAGCATGTTGTTTAAAATTTAGATTGTGTCATGTGTCAGCATGTTGTTTTAAATTTAGATTGTGTCATGTGTCAGCATGTTGTTTTAAATTTAGATTGTGTCATGTGTCAGCATGTTGTTTTAAATTTAGATTGTGTCATGTATCAGCATGTTTTAAATTTAGATTGTGTCATGTGTCAGCATGTTGTTTTATATTTAGATTGTGTCATGTATCAGCATGTTGTTTTAAATTTAGATTGTGTCATGTGTCAGCATGTTGTTTTAAATTTAGATTGTGTCATGTATCAGCATGTTGTTTAAAATTTAGATTGTGTCATGTGTCAGCATGTTGTTTTAAATTTAGATTGTGTCATGTGTCAGCATGTTGTTTTAAATTTAGATTGTGTCATGTATCAGCATGTTGTTTAAAATTTAGATTGTGTCATGTGTCAGCATGTTGTTTTAAATTTAGATTGTGTCATGTGTCAGCATGTTGTTTTAAATTTAGATTGTGTCATGTGTCAGCATGTTTTAAATTTAGATTGTGTCATGTGTCAGCATGTTGTTTTAAATTTAGATTGTGTCATGTGTCAGCATGTTGTTTTAAATTTAGATTGTGTCATGTATGAGCATGTTGTTTAAAATTTAGATTGTGTCATGTATGAGCATGTTGTTTTAAATTTAGATTGTGTCATGTGTCAGCATGTTGTTTTAAATTTAGATTGTGTCATGTGTCAGCATGTTTTAAATTTAGATTGTGTCATGTGTCAGCATGTTGTTTTAAATTTAGATTGTGTCATGTGTCAGCATGTTGTTTTAAATTTAGATTGTGTCATGTATCAGCATGTTGTTTTAAATTTAGATTGTGTCATGTGTCAGCATGTTTTAAATTTAGATTGTGTCATGTGTCAGCATGTTGTTTTAAATTTAGATTGTGTCATGTATGAGCATGTTGTTTAAAATTTAGATTGTGTCATGTATGAGCATGTTGTTTTAAATTTAGATTGTGTCATGTGTCAGCATGTTGTTTTAAATTTAGATTGTGTCATGTATGAGCATGTTGTTTTAAATTTAGATTGTGTCATGTGTCAGCATGTTGTTTTAAATTTAGATTGTGTCATGTGTCAGCATGTTGTTTTAAATTTAGATTGTGTCATGTATGAGCATGTTGTTTTAAATTTAGATTGTGTCATGTGTCAGCATGTTGTTTTAAATTTAGATTGTGTCATGTATCAGCATGTTGTTTTAAATTTAGATTGTGTCATGTATCAGCATGTTGTTTTAAATTTAGATTGTGTCATGTGTCAGCATGTTTTAAATTTAGATTGTGTCATGTGTCAGCATGTTGTTTTAAATTTAGATTGTGTCATGTGTCAGCATGTTGTTTTAAATTTAGATTGTGTCATGTATGAGCATGTTGTTTAAAATTTAGATTGTGTCATGTATGAGCATGTTGTTTTAAATTTAGATTGTGTCATGTGTCAGCATGTTGTTTTAAATTTAGATTGTGTCATGTATGAGCATGTTGTTTTAAATTTAGATTGTGTCATGTGTCAGCATGTTGTTTTAAATTTAGATTGTGTCATGTGTCAGCATGTTGTTTTAAATTTAGATTGTGTCATGTATCAGCATGTTGTTTAAAATTTAGATTGTGTCATGTGTCAGCATGTTGTTTTAAATTTAGATTGTGTCATGTGTCAGCATGTTGTTTTAAATTTAGATTGTGTCATGTATCAGCATGTTGTTTAAAATTTAGATTGTGTCATGTGTCAGCATGTTGTTTTAAATTTAGATTGTGTCATGTGTCAGCATGTTGTTTTAAATTTAGATTGTGTCATGTGTCAGCATGTTTTAAATTTAGATTGTGTCATGTGTCAGCATGTTGTTTTAAATTTAGATTGTGTCATGTGTCAGCATGTTGTTTTAAATTTAGATTGTGTCATGTATGAGCATGTTGTTTAAAATTTAGATTGTGTCATGTATGAGCATGTTGTTTTAAATTTAGATTGTGTCATGTGTCAGCATGTTGTTTTAAATTTAGATTGTGTCATGTGTCAGCATGTTTTAAATTTAGATTGTGTCATGTGTCAGCATGTTGTTTTAAATTTAGATTGTGTCATGTGTCAGCATGTTGTTTTAAATTTAGATTGTGTCATGTATCAGCATGTTGTTTTAAATTTAGATTGTGTCATGTGTCAGCATGTTTTAAATTTAGATTGTGTCATGTGTCAGCATGTTGTTTTAAATTTAGATTGTGTCATGTATGAGCATGTTGTTTAAAATTTAGATTGTGTCATGTATGAGCATGTTGTTTTAAATTTAGATTGTGTCATGTGTCAGCATGTTGTTTTAAATTTAGATTGTGTCATGTATGAGCATGTTGTTTTAAATTTAGATTGTGTCATGTGTCAGCATGTTGTTTTAAATTTAGATTGTGTCATGTGTCAGCATGTTGTTTTAAATTTAGATTGTGTCATGTATGAGCATGTTGTTTTAAATTTAGATTGTGTCATGTGTCAGCATGTTGTTTTAAATTTAGATTGTGTCATGTATCAGCATGTTGTTTTAAATTTAGATTGTGTCATGTATCAGCATGTTGTTTTAAATTTAGATTGTGTCATGTGTCAGCATGTTTTAAATTTAGATTGTGTCATGTGTCAGCATGTTGTTTTAAATTTAGATTGTGTCATGTGTCAGCATGTTGTTTTAAATTTAGATTGTGTCATGTATGAGCATGTTGTTTAAAATTTAGATTGTGTCATGTATGAGCATGTTGTTTTAAATTTAGATTGTGTCATGTGTCAGCATGTTGTTTTAAATTTAGATTGTGTCATGTATGAGCATGTTGTTTTAAATTTAGATTGTGTCATGTGTCAGCATGTTGTTTTAAATTTAGATTGTGTCATGTGTCAGCATGTTGTTTTAAATTTAGATTGTGTCATGTGTCAGCATGTTTTAAATTTAGATTGTGTCATGTGTCAGCATGTTGTTTTAAATTTAGATTGTGTCATGTGTCAGCATGTTGTTTTAAATTTAGATTGTGTCATGTATGAGCATGTTGTTTAAAATTTAGATTGTGTCATGTATGAGCATGTTGTTTTAAATTTAGATTGTGTCATGTGTCAGCATGTTGTTTTAAATTTAGATTGTGTCATGTATGAGCATGTTGTTTTAAATTTAGATTGTGTCATGTGTCAGCATGTTGTTTTAAATTTAGATTGTGTCATGTGTCAGCATGTTGTTTTAAATTTAGATTGTGTCATGTATCAGCATGTTGTTTTAAATTTAGATTGTGTCATGTATCAGCATGTTGTTTTAAATTTAGATTGTGTCATGTGTCAGCATGTTTTAAATTTAGATTGTGTCATGTGTCAGCATGTTGTTTTAAATTTAGATTGTGTCATGTGTCAGCATGTTGTTTTAAATTTAGATTGTGTCATGTATGAGCATGTTGTTTAAAATTTAGATTGTGTCATGTATGAGCATGTTGTTTTAAATTTAGATTGTGTCATGTGTCAGCATGTTGTTTTAAATTTAGATTGTGTCATGTGTCAGCATGTTGTTTTAAATTTAGATTGTGTCATGTATGAGCATGTTGTTTTAAATTTAGATTGTGTCATGTATCAGCATGTTGTTTTAAATTTAGATTGTGTCATGTATCAGCATGTTGTTTTAAATTTAGATTGTGTCATGTGTCAGCATGTTGTTTTAAATTTAGATTGTGTCATGTGTCAGCATGTTGTTTTAAATTTAGATTGTGTCATGTGTCAGCATGTTTTAAATTTAGATTGTGTCATGTGTCAGCATGTTTTAAATTTAGATTGTGTCATGTGTCAGCATGTTTTAAATTTTGATTGTGTCATCACATCAGTTTAAGGATTAGGGCAGATTTAATTGTTCAGCTGATTAGAAGAGATGAATTTATTTAACAATGGTAGAAAAACCTCTGCACCTTCCAGTATGATACTGATGTTCGCGCCTTCTAATGTAGTCACGATACAATGCACGCTCTCTTCGTATTTTCAACCTATTACACAACATATAATAATAAGTTATAAGATTATTTCTCTATTACAAAATGTGCTACGGAAGAGGGATAAGATTAATTTGATTTTGAATTATAAATATATAGCTAAATTGTAGTAAAAAACGTGCTTTAATTCTTAAAAGAAATCTGAAAACAGCTTCTTATTAAATCAGAAAAGTGTACCGATTATCTTATTACCTCTTTTTGATAAAACAATAAAAGTCTATTCCAAAAAAGAGCAGTGAAATGAGCATACATGTGAAAACGATTACCAGACTTAACGTCAACGAATCCCTGAAAATTTAAAGTAATTCATTTTGTGAAGTTATTTCAATTTAGTCATTAGATTTTCTCTATACTAAAAGAGACAAAGTAAAAATTAGTTAAAACTGTTTACAATCAGAGGCGTAGCGACTCTTCCCGGCGCCCGGGGACAAACTTTTCGTTTTGCACCCCCCCCCCCCTCAAACTTTCGATTTGCAACCCCCCCCCTCGAGATTTTGATTTGCACCTCCCCCCCTCAAACTTTTGATTTGCACCCCCCCCCTCAAACTTTCAATTTGCACCCCCCTCAACCTTTCAATTTATTTTTCCAACCCATTTTGGTGCCCCCTAAGCTCGGCGCCAGGGGACATATGTCCCCCCCCCGCCCCCCCCCCCCCTCGCTACGCTACTGTTTACAATAACCAAAAAGTAAATTCAGAGCCGGCGTTTGGGGGTGGCGAACGGGGCGGAGGCCCCAGGCCCCCCGCCTGAAGGGGCCCCGCGCTTCAGCACTGTTATTAGTCTGTTATTGCTATCTAAATAACTTTGTAAACTGATATAATTTTTGCTGAATTCACTTGGGAAAAACGAAATGGTCGAATGCCGACGTTGTTGATTGTTATAACTGAGGCCCCGGTTGATGCTAGTGAGTTATCACCCACCTAAACTGGGAGAGGCCGTAAAGTATAGTGTTACACACCTCCCTGTGTGAAGGGTACGGTCGCCTCGCATTTGATCTGAGGTGACTGGAGATGGGTGGACTCGAATTAGCGCCCGACCAGAGCAGGGAGGAACATTTGGAAAACACGTAATCAGATACCCTATTGTATGCGGCCCGATGAAGACGTTTTGTAGTGAACAGACGGGATGCTTCTAAAGAATATTGATGAAGGGGTCCCACTGGCAGGTGTCATATTCAATGAGACCGCTTTGCCAGGAGACTTAGTCTCTACAGAAACGGTATTGTCAGTGGTCCTTTTGTCTGGAGCCAAATTGACAGGAGCCTTTTTGTCGTGAGCCAAAATAACGCTAGCCTATTTGTCGGGAGTCGTAATGACGGGGGCCGTTTTGTGGAGAAATTAAATGGCGGGAGCCTATTTGTCGGGAGCCAAAATGACGGGAGCCTATTTGTCAGGAGCCTTATTGACTGGAGCCCTTTTGTCGGGAGCCTATATAACGGGAGCCTATTTTTCGGTAGCCTAAATGACGGGAGCCTATTTGTCGGGAGCCTATATGACGGGGTCCATGTGTCGCTGGCCCTTTTGACGGGGTCAATTTGACGGGGCCGATTTGTCGGGGTCGTTTTGACGGGGCCGTTTTGTCATTGGCCGTTTTGACGCCGCACGCTATTTCTTATAGTGCAATAAATAGAACCAGTAAACAATGTCATTCTGTCAAATCATTTGTATGCGTTGATGTCGTCGTGTCTCAAGATGCACTATTGCATGGCTAGACATAATGAAATGGTAGTGGTATCGGAATATAATATTGGATCAAGTAGTTCTACCCTCTCACTGCATAACTGTAATACACATTAGAACCCAGTTATAACAGTCATTAATAAACGCACATTTTTTTAAACTGCAGTATATCTTTTACAATAGTTAAGACAATAATGATTTTGATTTTAAAATATTGTATGGATTTCAGACAAATTTTGAAGTCTATACTGTTTTGATACCTCGGGCCGAGTTCACTTTATTGTAAAGTTGTCCTGCTTTCTCACACGTCTAAAGTACCGGCATTCACGGCAGCCCGAACATGCCGTCGGGAAACTCATAAATAAGGTGTAGCTGGCTGTCACGCCGTTTTCTCCCTAATTATAGTCATGAACCTTCTCTTGTGAGACTGCGATCATGGCCAGTAATGTAATACCTGGGCGCTCTATAAACACAAACCTTCTCCGGTCAGAGATCCAGTAACGTAGTACTCGAATTAGGAGATTTTTTTTTAGGGTTTGGCAACCCAAGGCATAGATTTAACTGCCACCCACCCCAAAGCTCCACCCTACATTTGAGAATCATTTCTTTTGGATATCCATAAACATACAGTGGGTTTTTACGATTCGTAACCAGTGTTAATTTATGATTCGAGCTAAGTCCAAAAGCTATCGTTTTTTCTATTTGTTTTAACTTTAATTACTCTTTTTTTGTTATTATTATAATTTGTCTAAAATTCTGCGCTTACTAAGTTACTAACAGTACAGTCTTTTCTTTAAATACACCTAAAACGCTTGACTTTTATATTAACTATCGGTCATTAACAAACATTTTAAACAACTTTGTCCTAGTTTTTTGGCATGTCATTAAATTTCCTTGAGTGTTTGGTATGGATTTCATAACTGTCAAAAAATGACAGTTAATATCTTAGCAAAAAAAACAAAACAAAAACTAAGAACATTTGGTAAAACGTGGGAAAGGTAAACATCTGTTATTAAAGTGAGAAGTTTGGCATTAGCTTATAGACTCCAAAATATTTAGCTGTTATTGTGTGTGCATATATATATATATATATATATATATATATATATATATATATATATATATATATATATATATATATATATATATATATATATATTATTATATTATATAATGGAAAAAAGCAGGCCCCGCGGGCAGATGAAGTAAAATTCATAATGGAAGGTGTGGTCAGCACTTTGCCCAGCCGCTTTTACTTTCCCTAACATGAGTTAGGTACCCTTCAGAGTTGGGTGGACTCAGGGACGTTCTATTGACTTCAACCCAGATTTGAACTCAAGACTTTTGGGTTAGCAGCCTAGTACTCTACGGCTTAGTCCATGCCTGCTCCACAATACTAAAGGAACACGGTTAATTAATAATAATTAAGAACTAGAGTTGATTATATCATTTAAAACCTATATCTATAGATTAGCAATAGCACTTATTTAATTGAGATGTGCATGTTGGTGATAATTTACTTTGTTGCCATTCAATTCTTCAACCAACCGAATTAGACCAACATTCCAACTGTCTTCAACAAACCTTCTTCTTCTTCTTCGTTCTTAATTATTGTTGGAAGGGATCGAGTCTTATCTGCCAGAGGGTTTGAACTCGAGACTTTTTTTTTTCGAATGTATCAACCATGAGCTTTTTTTGCCGACCTCGACCTCGCCTCCATCACAATTAAGGATACCTGTCAACTGGTAACGCCATTGAGGCCGTTGACTCCGATTTTCAACCAACCGAATTAGACCAACATTCCTACTGTCTTCAACCAACTGAATTAGACCAACATTCCTACTGTCTTCAACCAACTGAATTAGACCAACATTCCTACTGTCTTCAACCAACTGAATTAGACCAACATTCCTACTGTCTTCAACCAACCGAATTAGACCAACATTCCTACTGTCTTCAACCAACTGAATTAGACCAACATTCCTACTGTCTTCAACCAACTGAATTAGACCAACATTCCTACTGTCTTCAACTAACCTAATTAGACACCAACATTCCTACTGTCTTCAACCAACTGAATTAGACCAACATTCCTACTGTCTTCAACTAACCTAATTAGACACCAACATTCCTACTGTCTTCAACCAACTGAATTAGACCAACATTCCTACTGTCTTCAACTAACCTAATTAGACACCAACATTTCTACTCTCTTCAACCAACTGAATTAGACACCAACATTCCTACTGTCTTCAACCAACTGAATTAGACCAACATTCCTACTGTCTTCAACCAACTGAATTAGACCAACATTCCTACTGTCTTCAAACAACTGAATTAGACCAACATTCCTACTGTCTTCAACCAACCGAATTAGACCAACATTCCTACTGTCTTCAACCAACCGAATTAGACCAACATTCCTACTGTCTTCAACTAACCTAATTAGACACCAACATTCCTACTGTCTTCAAACAACTGAATTAGACCAACATTCCTACTGTCTTCAACCAACTGAATTAGACCAACATTCCTACTGTCTTCAACTAACCTAATTAGACACCAACATTCCTACTGTCTTCAACCAACCGAATAAGACCAACATTCCTACTGTCTTCAACTAACTGAATTAGACCAACATTCCTACTGTCTTCAACCAACTGAATTAGACCAACATTCCTACTGTCTTCAACCAACTGAATTAGACCAACATTCCTACTGTCTTCAACTAACCTAATTAGACACCAACATTCCTACTCTCTTCAACCAACTGAATTAGACAAACATTCCTACTGTCTTCAACCAACTGAATTAGACCAACATTCCTACTATCTTCAACCAACTGAATTAGACCAACATTCCTACTGTCTTCAACCAACTGAATTAGACCAACATTCCTACTGTCTTCAACCAACTGAATTAGACCAACATTCCTACTGTCTTCAACCAACTTAATTAGACCAACATTCCTACTGTCTTCAACCAACTGAATTAGACCAACACTCCTACTGTCTTCAACCAACTGAATTAGACCAACATTCCTACTGTCTTCAACCAACTGAATTAGACCAACATTCCTACTGTCTTCAACCAACTGAATTAGACCAACATTCCTACTGTCTTCAACCAACTGAATTAGACCAACATTCCTACTGTCTTCAACCAACTGAATTAGACCAACATTCCTACTGTCTTCAACCAACTGAATTAGACCAACATTCCTACTGTCTTCAACCAACTGAATTAGACCAACATTCCTACTGTCTTCAACCAACTGAATTAGACCAACATTCCTACTGTCTTCAACCAACTGAATTAGACCAACATTCCTACTGTCTTCAACTAACCTAATTAGACACCAACATTCCTACTGTCTTCAACCAACTGAATTAGACCAACATTCCTACTGTCTTCAACCAACTGAATTAGACCAACATTCCTACTGTCTTCAACCAACTGAATTAGACCAACATTCCTACTGTCTTCAACCAACCGAATTAGACCAACATTCCTACTGTCTTCAACCAACTGAATTAGACCAACATTCCTACTGTCTTCAACCAACTGAATTAGACCAACATTCCTACTGTCTTCAACCAACTGAATTAGACCAACATTCCTACTGTCTTCAACCAACTGAATTAGACCAACATTCCTACTGTCTTCAACCAACCGAATTAGACCAACATTCCTACTGTCTTCAACCAACTGAATTAGACCAACATTCCTACTGTCTTCAACCAACTGAATTAGACCAACATTCCTACTGTCTTCAACCAACTGAATTAGACCAACATTCCTACTGTCTTCAACCAACTGAATTAGACCAACATTCCTACTGTCTTCAACCAACTGAATTAGACCAACATTCCTACTGTCTTCAACCAACCGAATTAGACCAACATTCCTACTGTCTTCAACTAACCTAATTAGACACCAACATTCCTACTGTCTTCAACCAACCGAATTAGACCAACATTCCTACTGTCTTCAACCAACTGAATTAGACCAACATTCCTACTGTCTTCAACCAACCGAATTAGACCAACATTCCTACTGTCTTCAACCAACTGAATTAGACCAACATTCCTACTGTCTTCAACCAACTGAATTAGACCAACATTCCTACTGTCTTCAACCAACTGAATTAGACCAACATTCCTACTGTCTTCAACCAACTGAATTAGACCAACATTCCTACTATCTTCAAACAACTGAATTAGACCAACATTCCTACTGTCTTCAACTAACCTAATTAGACACCAACATTCCTACTGTCTTCAACCAACTGAATTAGACCAACATTCCTACTGTCTTCAACCAACTGAATTAGACCAACATTTCTACTCTCTTCAACCAACTGAATTAGACCAACATTCCTACTGTCTTCAACTAACCTAATTAGACCAACATTCCTACTGTCTTCAACTAACCTAATTAGACACCAACATTCCTACTGTCTTCAACCAACTGAATTAGACCAACATTCCTACTGTCTTCAACCAACCGAATTAGACCAACATTCCTACTGTCTTCAAACAACTGAATTAGACCAACATTCCTACTGTCTTCAACCAACTGAATTAGACCAACATTCCTACTGTCTTCAACCAACTGAATTAGACCAACATTCCTACTGTCTTCAACCAACTGAATTAGACCAACATTCCTACTGTCTTCAACCAACTGAATTAGACCAACATTCCTACTGTCTTCAACTAACCTAATTAGACACCAACATTCCTACTCTCTTCAACCAACTGAATTAGACCAACATTCCTACTGTCTTCAACTAACCTAATTAGACACCAACATTCCTACTGTCTTCAACCAACCGAATTAGACCAACATTCCTACTGTCTTCAACTAACCTAATTAGACACCAACATTCCTACTGTCTTCAACCAACTGAATTAGACCAACATTCCTACTGTCTTCAACCAACCGAATTAGACCAACATTCCTACTGTCTTCAACCAACTGAATTAGACCAACATTCCTACTGTCTTCAACCAACTGAATTAGACCAACATTCCTACTGTCTTCAACCAACTGAATTAGACCAACATTCCTACTGTCTTCAACTAACCTAATTAGACACCAACATTTCTACTCTCTTCAACCAACTGAATTAGACACCAACATTCCTACTGTCTTCAACCAACTGAATTAGACCAACATTCCTACTGTCTTCAACCAACTGAATTAGACCAACATTCCTACTGTCTTCAACCAACTGAATTAGACCAACATTCCTACTGTCTTCAACCAACTGAATTAGACCAACATTCCTACTGTCTTCAACCAACCGAATTAGACCAACATTCCTACTGTCTTCAACTAACCTAATTAGACACCAACATTCCTACTGTCTTCAACCAACTGAATTAGACCAACATTCCTACTGTCTTCAACCAACCGAATTAGACCAACATTCCTACTGTCTTCAACCAACTGAATTAGACCAACATTCCTACTGTCTTCAACTAACCTAATTAGACACCAACATTCCTACTGTCTTCAACCAACTGAATTAGACCAACATTCCTACTGTCTTCAACCAACTGAATTAGACCAACATTCCTACTGTCTTCAACCAACTGAATTAGACCAACATTCCTACTGTCTTCAACCAACTGAATTAGACCAACATTCCTACTGTCTTCAACCAACTGAATTAGACCAACATTCCTACTGTCTTCAACTAACCTAATTAGACACCAACATTCCTACTGTCTTCAACCAACCGAATTAGACCAACATTCCTACTGTCTTCAACCAACTGAATTAGACCAACATTCCTACTGTCTTCAACCAACTGAATTAGACCAACATTCCTACTGTCTTCAACCAACTGAATTAGACCAACATTCCTACTGTCTTCAACTAACCTAATTAGACACCAACATTCCTACTGTCTTCAACCAACTGAATTAGACCAACATTCCTACTGTCTTCAACTAACCTAATTAGACACCAACATTTCTACTCTCTTCAACCAACTGAATTAGACACCAACATTCCTACTGTCTTCAACCAACTGAATTAGACCAACATTCCTACTGTCTTCAACCAACTGAATTAGACCAACATTCCTACTGTCTTCAACCAACTGAATTAGACCAACATTCCTACTGTCTTCAACCAACTGAATTAGACCAACATTCCTACTGTCTTCAACCAACCGAATTAGACCAACATTCCTACTGTCTTCAACCAACCGAATTAGACCAACATTCCTACTGTCTTCAACTAACCTAATTAGACACCAACATTCCTACTGTCTTCAAACAACTGAATTAGACCAACATTCCTACTGTCTTCAACCAACTGAATTAGACCAACATTCCTACTGTCTTCAACTAACCTAATTAGACACCAACATTCCTACTCTCTTCAACCAACTGAATTAGACCAACATTCCTACTGTCTTCAACTAACCTAATTAGACACCAACATTCCTACTGTCTTCAACCAACCGAATTAGACCAACATTCCTACTGTCTTCAACTAACCTAATTAGACACCAACATTCCTACTGTCTTCAACCAACTGAATTAGACCAACATTCCTACTGTCTTCAACCAACTGAATTAGACCAACATTCCTACTGTCTTCAACCAACTGAATTAGACCAACATTCCTACTGTCTTCAACCAACTGAATTAGACCAACATTCCTACTGTCTTCAACCAACTGAATTAGACCAACATTCCTACTGTCTTCAACCAACTGAATTAGACCAACATTCCTACTGTCTTCAACTAACCTAATTAGACACCAACATTCCTACTGTCTTCAACCAACCGAATTAGACCAACATTCCTACTGTCTTCAACCAACTGAATTAGACCAACATTCCTACTGTCTTCAACCAACTGAATTAGACCAACATTCCTACTGTCTTCAACCAACTGAATTAGACCAACATTCCTACTGTCTTCAACTAACCTAATTAGACACCAACATTCCTACTGTCTTCAACCAACTGAATTAGACCAACATTCCTACTGTCTTCAACTAACCTAATTAGACACCAACATTTCTACTCTCTTCAACCAACTGAATTAGACACCAACATTCCTACTGTCTTCAACCAACTGAATTAGACCAACATTCCTACTGTCTTCAACCAACTGAATTAGACCAACATTCCTACTGTCTTCAACCAACTGAATTAGACCAACATTCCTACTGTCTTCAACCAACTGAATTAGACCAACATTCCTACTGTCTTCAACCAACCGAATTAGACCAACATTCCTACTGTCTTCAACCAACTGAATTAGACCAACATTCCTACTGTCTTCATCCAACTGAATTAGACCAACATTCCTACTGTCTTCAACCAACTGAATTAGACCAACATTCCTACTGTCTTCAACCAACTGAATTAGACCAACATTCCTACTGTCTTCAACTAACCTAATTAGACACCAACATTCCTACTCTCTTCAACCAACTGAATTAGACCAACATCCCTACTGTCTTCAACTAACCTAATTAGACACCAACATTCCTACTGTCTTCAACCAACCGAATTAGACCAACATTCCTACTGTCTTCAACTAACCTAATTAGACACCAACATTCCTACTGTCTTCAACCAACTGAATTAGACCAACATTCCTACTGTCTTCAACCAACTGAATTAGACCAACATTCCTACTCTCTTCAACCAACTGAATTAGACCAACATTCCTACTGTCTTCAACCAACTGAATTAGACCAACATTCCTACTGTCTTCAACCAACTGAATTAGACCAACATTCCTACTGTCTTCAACCAACTGAATTAGACCAACATTCCTACTGTCTTCAACCAACCGAATTAGACCAACATTCCTACTGTCTTCAACCAACTGAATTAGACCAACATTCCTACTGTCTTCAACCAACCGAATTAGACCAACATTCCTACTGTCTTCAACCAACTGAATTAGACCAACATTCCTACTGTCTTCAACCAACTGAATTAGACCAACATTCCTACTGTCTTCAACCAACTGAATTAGACCAACATTCCTACTGTCTTCAACCAACTGAATTAGACCAACATTCCTACTGTCTTCAACTAACCTAATTAGACACCAACATTCCTACTGTCTTCAACCAACCGAATTAGACCAACATTCCTACTGTCTTCAACCAACTGAATTAGACCAACATTCCTACTGTCTTCAACCAACTGAATTAGACCAACATTCCTACTGTCTTCAACCAACTGAATTAGACCAACATTCCTACTGTCTTCAAACAACTGAATTATACCAACATTCCTACTGTCTTCAACCAACCGAATTAGACCAACATTCCTACTGTCTTCAACCAACCGAATTAGACCAACATTCCTACTGTCTTCAACTAACCAAATTAGACACCAACATTCCTACTGTCTTCAAACAACTGAATTAGACCAACATTCCTACTGTCTTCAACCAACTGAATTAGACCAACATTCCTACTGTCTTCAACTAACCTAATTAGACACCAACATTCCTACTCTCTTCAACCAACTGAATTAGACCAACATTCCTACTGTCTTCAACCAACCGAATTAGACCAACATTCCTACTGTCTTCAACCAACTGAATTAGACCAACATTCCTACTGTCTTCAACCAACTGAATTAGACCAACATTCCTACTGTCTTCAACTAACCTAATTAGACACCAACATTCCTACTCTCTTCAACCAACTGAATTAGACCAACATTCCTACTGTCTTCAACTAACCTAATTAGACACCAACATTCCTACTGTCTTCAACCAACCGAATTAGACCAACATTCCTACTGTCTTCAACTAACCTAATTAGACACCAACATTCCTACTGTCTTCAACCAACTGAATTAGACCAACATTCCTACTGTCTTCAACCAACCGAATTAGACCAACATTCCTACTGTCTTCAACCAACTGAATTAGACCAACATTCCTACTGTCTTCAACCAACTGAATTAGACCAACATTCCTACTGTCTTCAACCAACTGAATTAGACCAACATTCCTACTGTCTTCAACTAACCTAATTAGACACCAACATTTCTACTCTCTTCAACCAACTGAATTAGACACCAACATTCCTACTGTCTTCAACCAACTGAATTAGACCAACATTCCTACTGTCTTCAACCAACTGAATTAGACCAACATTCCTACTGTCTTCAACCAACTGAATTAGACCAACATTCCTACTGTCTTCAACCAACTGAATTAGACCAACATTCCTACTGTCTTCAACCAACCGAATTAGACCAACATTCCTACTGTCTTCAACTAACCTAATTAGACACCAACATTCCTACTGTCTTCAACCAACTGAATTAGACCAACATTCCTACTGTCTTCAACCAACCGAATTAGACCAACATTCCTACTGTCTTCAACCAACTGAATTAGACCAACATTCCTACTGTCTTCAACTAACCTAATTAGACACCAACATTCCTACTCTCTTCAACCAACTGAATTAGACCAACATTCCTACTGTCTTCAACCAACTGAATTAGACCAACATTCCTACTGTCTTCAACTAACCTAATTAGACACCAACATTCCTACTGTCTTCAACCAACTGAATTAGACCAACATTCAAATTTTAAATGTTGCATTTCAAAAGAGTCTACTGAGGTGTTTTGCATTAATGGCATCACACACCTGAGGGGATGTGTGGGTTCAAAACTTACTTGAGTATCTCTTAAATAGTTCAGGCAAGTTGTTTTAGGCTATTGTCAAACTGACTCAGCTATTATTAGTCTGGAAAACAACCTTTGTTTTTTCAGGCAAGTGCCTTTAGGCAAGTGTCTTTAGGAAAATATCTTTTAGGCAAGTATCTTTAGGCAATGATTATAGACCTGATCTACAAGCACCAATTCCTCTACATTGAAGCATACATACATTATTAATTAAGATAATTATTAATCTCCTAATTAAACTCCACAATCCAGTTAATAAGTGAAGATAGAACTTTAAAGGGAAGTAACAACAGATAATGAAAGCAGCAATTGTTGGTGTCAATTTTTTGAATGTTTAAGTAGTCAATAATATTTAAACATCATACAAATTTAAAATTACTTCAGCAATTAAATTTGAAAAAAAAAAACCTAGGTAGATTTAAAATCTACTTTTAATTTTTAAACTTACTTGTATTTATCAACAGCACATAAAAGAGTTTTGCCATCCCAGGTCTTGTTATTCAGGCAGTGGATCACAGTTTTTCCGGAGATTTGATGATGATTTAGCATACATTTTAAGATAACTGATGTTGAGTTGTAATGTAGCACGTCATAATGGTTGGATATTCTTAGCAATGGAAAAGTAACATTTTAGCAAAAAACAGAATTTTACTACTTTTACTATTAAGTTCAAGGGTTGAATTTTAAAGTAAAGATTGTAATAATTCAAATCTGGTCATTTTTAATAGGCTACAAAAAGAGATCAATTGCATTCACTCATTTAGGCAAAAACATATCTCAAGGGAATAAGGTGGTAGGCCTATCGACATGTTTTTATTTTGAAAGTTGTTTAGTGACTGACAACCATAATAAAATAAACTATTCATAAAATTCTAACTTTGTACTTTTCCAATTTCCAGCATCTAGCAACAGACTCCACCAAAAATGTGGTGTTCTGTTAAAAGTATTTTTACCAGTAGCCTATCAGTACAAATACTATCCAGTATCACCAATTTTCAAAAGAAGATTCCATTACTATGGCGTTGCTAGCTGTGGACCTGAAGAATTACCATAAAATGCACCCTGAAATTGCAGAAACTAGGCAGAAATACGAGAAATGCATCCTGAAGTTTGACAAAATAAGCAGATGTACCTGTTATTAAACAAAACATCTACACTTTGACAAAATAAGCAGATGTACCTGTTATTAAACAGAACGTCTACAGTTTGACAAAATAAGCAGATGTACCTGTTATTAAACAAAACGTCTACAGTTTGACAAAATAAGCAGATGTACCTGTTATTAAACAAAACGTCTACAGTTTGACAAAATAAGCAGATGTACCTGTTATTAAACAAAACGTCTACAGGACATGCGAGTCCCTCTATCATCATCAGCATGTGAACTTCCTCCATTTTTACCCAGAGAACTGATGCGTGCTTGGGTGGACTTCATGTATGCAGCTAAGTTGTAAAATAGATTTTCTTTTTAAAAGGCAACAAGAGTAACCCGTGGATATTGTTTCCTTAATATATAGAGAATTTTTATGTTCCCCAAACGTGTTCAGGTATCTTCTTTTAATAACAATCTAAGTAAATATATAGGCCTAATCTAGGCAAATGTTAGGTCATACATTTAAAAACACCATAAAATTACCATTCAGTGGTTTGTAGGAGTTATAAAAACAATTTCAGAGTCCAGTAATGATACAATCATAGATGTGGTGTTATTGATGTTAAAAAGTCAAACTGTATATCCCTTTATAAACCACCCCCCCCCTCCCCCAGGACAAAGGAGAGGGGAGGTTATGAAACTGCGACAGAGCTGTGCTGTTATAAAAGGTTAATTTTAAATTTTAAAGTGAATATAAATATAAGCAGTATTTGATCGAATTTTTTTTACTAGCAAAGGGAAACTACTCAAATAATATTTTCGGCAAAATTACTCTAGCTCGGTGATATCCCTTTATCATAACTCATAAATTGAAACGAAGAATGCCGTTGGGAAGGGGGGGGGGGGGTCCTGTTAAAATTTGATCTTTTAGAGGGGGTGGGAGTAAAAACAGCACGACATAGCACAGTCTATATATGAAAGGCTCTATTTGAGACCCGCCTATATAGATCTACTAGCTATATAGTAATAAACTAGAAGTAGATTCTATAATTAACTCCATCGGAAGCCGAAAATATTGACGCTTAGTCCTAAAGCTAATTTATTTCAAAAAGTATTTACGGTTTTTCAGCTTAACTTTATCAAACAGTTAAGTCAAGATATTTTTTTCCAAAATATAGGTCCGCAACAATATAATTTTATTTATTTTTTACTTATTTAAAACAAAACGTCTTTCTACACCTACCTTTTGACAACTCTGACCCGCTCAAGAACCGGTTGTTCGGTTTTTTTTATTTTTCAAAGAATCGGAGCGCAATTTTGGGTGTGCAAACAATAAATCACTAACACAAAAAGTGGTTTTCTAGTGTAACTTATTTCCTAAAACTTGACGTCTTGACATAATTTTTACTTTTCGAAAAACAATAAATAATTAATGTAAACCTTTATTCTTAGATGAAAGGTTTTGAAAATGTATTTTAAGGAATGTGAAAAGTTGACGTTACGATTTTATTTAGAGCGGCTGACATGTGACACACCAGCATTAGAGACGAACGCTTTTAACAGACGAACGTTTATGGGGGTGGGGCTGGTTACCCCACACCTGCTTTAAGTATGTCACACCTGACCTACGTATCACCTGGACTGAGCTACCTTATGTAAGCACAGACAGACCTTTTAAGGACTGCCTCCCACGCCCCCCCCCCTCCCTAACCCCAGTCGCTGGATATATAAAGATCTGCCCTTCACCCACTAACTACTTTGAAATAATGGGGCAGAGAACCACGTTTAAAAAATTACCAATCACATGATTTCCACAGGACTGCACAAACTGGTCACCACAGGCTATTCAAAATAATGTTTGGTTTAAAGCTGATGAAGTCAATGCAAAAACATGTAGGGTAGGTAAGTAGATAAAATATTAAAACGGCGCTATATATTTTTAAATTTAAAATAAGATTCTAGCAAAATTTAGCATACCAATACTGGGAAAATGTTTTTTAAAATCTTTTATTTCTATTTGGCAGTAAATGATGAATGCAGCAAGAACACCAAGAGTTGTCTCATCCAGAACTTTCAACTATTTCACAGCTAGAGTACAGGGACTTGATGAGAAAATCTTTCTTTAGACAGGGTCTGCTGCGATATATTATATATTGCTTGAACATTGTCTCTTGTGTAAGAGATTTACCTGTTGTGTAAGAGATTTAAACTGAACATTGCCTGTTGTGTTAGAGTTTAAAAAACCTTTTCATGAAAGCAGCATGGTCATTCAACTCAATATTCTTGTCAATAGAAGATCATTCAACTCAATATTTTCTTGTAAATAGAAGATCATTCAACTCATCACTTTTGTAAACCAAATATTTCAGCTTGATTTCTCTAGGTGGCTACACACTATCACATGATTCTCACACTCATCACCACACACACACAAACTGCAGTCACCCCCCCCCCCCCCCCCCCATACAGTGAAGCTAATCATTCAACAGCTCCACAAAGATAGACTGGCTGCGCATTTTAAAACCAACGTCACATGACATAAAATTCTAGATTATAATATATAAAACATGTTTATTTAGTAAACAATTTCTTTGTTCCCTTCCAAGTAATTAATTAATGAATCATCAAACCATTTTTTTCTATATTAAATAAAAGCATTTCAAAAAGAAAGAGCTATTCCATCCACCGGAGTTACAACCAAGGACCTAAACTGTGCATTCAGCTTACAAATAACATTTTAAAACCACCCCAAGCTTGATTGACATAATAAAAATTGACAAGACTAATGAATGAACAGAGACCTCATCTTTCAGTAATGTCTTAAAATGTATGATTGAGAATGTTGATTGTGCAAATAATAATGTAATCTGTACACATATCCAAGGCAATCATTTGACTCATGTAAGCTATGTATTGTACATATGTATATAAACAGTGTCACTCATAAAGATCTAAAACGCATTCATAACATTTCTTCTTGAAATTAAAAATATGTAATTTGCTAAGATATTACACATGTAATATTAAGATAATACATAAGTAGATTTCTCTCTGGTAAACAGAAAATAAAAATAGACATTCCTTCCTCCCATTTACCGCATGTACAAGAATAAAGTTATTGCAAAAATTTTTGTCAAACAACTCGGAACACCTTGATACATCTGCCATTTTCTTCAATCACACTAGTCACAGTGAGATAGTATAAAGCATTGTGGAATTACAAATCACTGACAGCAGATACGCCGGTCAGAGTAAAACTGTTGAAAATGTTCTGTTTGTCCAATATTCCTCCGCAAGCCAAACACTTTGTGAATGAACACGTATGTACACATCACGCTTGACGTCCTCCGTGTATGTACAAAAGTTTGAGTGGAGGACATCCTTCAATTACTCCGTTCCCAGCAAACGTATCAAACAAAAACAATAACGTGATTACAGAAAAATTAACGATCCCCTACAGTCTTTAAAAGTATTCTGTATTTATCACCACTCTCATCTGAAACATCAGGTTAGAAATTTATTGTTGAGAGAAAAAAACGCTAGAAAGAATTAGCTTTAGAGATTAGAAAAGTTTTATCATAAAAAGGACTTTTATTCCAGCCTTAAACTGGTTAGCATAAATACATTTTAGTTTGTCTAGAAGAGAGCATTAGAGAAAATTTACAAAAACAAGACCACCCTCGTAAGCTTACAAGCAATTAATTATCTTTCATTCAATCAACCATCTTTCATTAGTCTACAACCAATCAACCACCAATCAACCATCTTTTATTAGTCTACAACCAATCAACCACCAATCAATTACCTTTCATTTAATCTACAACCAATCAACCACCTTTCAATTACCTTTCATCTAATCTACAACCAATCAACCACCAATCAATTACCTTTCATTTAATCTACAACCAATCAACCACCAATCAATTACCTTTCATTTAATCTACAACCAATCAACCACCAATCAATTACCTTTCATTCCTTCAACAACAAATCGAGCTTGGTCCTGTGTGTTTTGTATCACCTACAGAAAGAAGGAAATTAACGGAATATTCACAAAAAATTACATTGGTTTCTAAATTATGGCTAATATAACAAGCAAAATTTAAACTAATAAAAAGTGCTTAGGCTTTATTTATAATGGAACTAATAGAGTAATAAAAAGTTCCAAAGACTATGCTGAATTTTTATTCATTAACTTGACTTTTTAAAATAATAGTAAAGGTTGTTTCTAGGTTGGATATTATTTCAATTTTATTTTTGTAAATTACTATGCTAATTGCGTTCAAACATACAAGTAAAATCCTATTGGTTTTCATTTTCTCAAGTATAAGAATATCTATAAATATTTTTATTTTAAACTGCTGTTTGTCTGGAGTAAAAATGTTTGCATGGACTTTGGGTGGTTAACTGTCTTGTCAGCATGGACTTTAGGTGGTTAACGGTTTAGTCAGCTCACCAGAGAGAACCTTAAAAAAAGTCTTACATCATCAGTGAGCAGTATATGAATCTGTGAAGGTCCCTGCATGTAGATGTCCCCTATCTGCTGGGTCTGGATGCCAAACAAGGAGGAAAGTTTCACTTTAAATTCCTCTAGCACCAAAGTGTCCATGTACAACGCATGGTAAACTGAAAAGTTAAATCAAATAGTAGTAGAACATTTTTATAGGAAAATTTTCTGTACAAATAAAGGCACCAAGCATCCAAACAATGCTCACATACAAAGTCATCTTCACAAAAAACTTACTTGACTCTGGTTCCTGGCAGATATAGATTGTAAGTCGTGGTCGAATGTTTCTGAAATGTATACATGTTAGAATTCAGCTGAAGCACATTTTTTCAATGTTTAAAGATAACGTAATTAATTAGTCATTTACATAATTAATGTAATTACTCTAGAGAAGCCTCAAATGAAACAACTGCATCTATCATTTCCCACTCTACTGACATAGTTCCCAACCAGGTAAGAATTTGACCTAACATTTTCAACTGTCATGTCTAAATATGAGGTGGACTCTTTTTTTCCCCATGGTAACTCTTATGAGCGATGTTATCAAGTAGAATTATGAAAATTGTGTTGATAAAAATCACCACTTACCTAGCTTGTAGTGCGTTGTCTAATCTAATGCCGTCAGCCAAGCCACAAATTTGTATTAAATCATCTCGACTTAGACGAAGCAGGTCTGCACCTGTCAATATATAAATGGGTTCTTATTATTTCATAAAAACACAGGCAACTGTTCACCTTTATAAATTTTTAATGATATAAATGACTGTGGTTTTGAAAGTACCAACCTGAGAAATTCTGGAATACACGAACATAATTTGAGAATCTGTGGTAGTGAAGCCACTGAGCCACATCAGCTGCTTGGGCATCGGATGAAAGAGGCTGAAATAGAGGATCAGATGAAAGAGGCTGAAATAGAGGGATGAAAGAGGCTGAAATAGAGGGATGAAAGAGGCTGAAATAGAGGGATGAAAGAGGCTGAAATAGAGGGATGAAAGAGGCTGAAATAGAGGGATGAAAGATGCTGAAATAGAGGATCAGATGAAAGAGGCTGAAATAGAGGATCAGATGAAAGAGGCTGAAATAGAGGATCAGATGAAAGAGGCTGAAATAGAGAATCAGATGAAAGAGGCTGAAATTGAGGATCAGATGAAAGAGGCTGAAATAGAGGATCAGATGAAATTGTGGCTGACATTGTGGAGTTCTTAACCTATTTGAGTAAAGTTTCCCTTTCAAACCTGACGGTCTATGGGGCAAGTGAAGTAGAGTTCACTTGTTTCTGTGACCTCGGCTTTTGAAGAGATAGTGTGGTCAGCACTATGCCCAGCCGCCTTTACTCTCCCTAACGTGAGTTAGGTACCCATCAGAGTTGGGTGGACTCAGGGACGTTCTCTGGCTTAAACCCGGATTCGAACTCGAGACTTACGGGTTAGCAGTCCAGCTCTCTACCGCTAGACCACTCCATCCCCTATTTGAGTAAAGTTCTCTGCAATTATTTTATTCTATAATTTATTCCCAAATACAGTGGTACTTTGACATGCAAGCACAATCTGAGACACGAGCAACCAGGTTAGTGTGTTTAAAAAGTAAAAAGATATTGGAGCATTTAGGTTCAATTATGTTCCAACAAAGTTTAGTTTACATTCTGTTAAGTTTGGGAATAAAGTGTAGCATTACGTGGTGAACGAATAAGTTAATCAAAGTGACATTAAGAGCTTAGCATTAATCATTTTTGGGGCTGGAAAGGATTAATGGCTTTTCAATTAATTTGAGGAACGAGCAATTTGACACAACAGCAATGTTATGGAGTGAATTAAACTTGTATCTCGAGGTACCGTATTATGTATAGATAAGAGAGTGTATATTTGTCAGCAGGATGTATTTGTAAATACTTGGCTCATATCACAACCTTAAACCTAACCCTAGTCATGACCCTAACAGCAATACTGGTAGGGGAAATGTGCAAAGAAAAACAGCAAAGACTTACCCCAGAGAGTACATCAACTGGCTCATGGGTCTGTGTGTGTGAGAAGGGCAGTGGTGTGTGGGGAGTTGTGCTCTGTGGGGGGCTGATGGAGGGGTTTGGTGAAGCCGTGCAGCTGAAACACAAATAAACACAGGTAACTTTACATTAACACATACATATCTTTACATAGAGACACTACAAAACTTCTGCAGTTTGGTTTTTGAAAAATTTTGCTACTCGTTAAATACAGAAAAAAGTAATGAGTCGGCTTTATATAGATTGTTAACAAAAAATGTATGAAGTACTCACTTCAATTCAGCAAAACTGCTGGTTAGAGACTGTGTTTTATTATAACTTGTATTGGCCTGCAAAATCTGATCCTTAGGTACCTATAATAAAAAACAACATTCAATTAAAGTAATTAAATTTCCATTGAGTAGTCTCATCAGTTTTGGGAGTTGCCTTGCCCACAGAATCCACAGCTCCTGAACATTTAAGTGTTGTATGTCGGACAAGTGGGTAAATAACCAACATCTCTGATTGCTACAAGGAGATTTCTGCCATGGTAAAAAAAAAAAACCATTCCCTCAATATGGAGGGAGCGTCATCTCACAAACATCAATGCTGGTCAAGAACGTATTGAGGGAGTGGCATCTCAGTGGCCCGTAACCCAGACATCAATGCTGGTCAAGAACATATTGAGGGAGTGGCATCTCAGTGGCCCGTAACCCAGACATCAATGCTGGTCAAGAATTATGAAAGCACAAGACCTCAACTGTTCAATCATTCAGCTATAACTGAGACTAAACACTGTGTTACTGTTATATCATTATATAGCTAAAGGACTACTCTACAAGACAGCACAAATAAACGCTAAGCATCTGAACAGCAGCAGTAGAAAATTCCTTCTATTTTTATGTTTCCTATTCCCTAAAAAACTTACCTCAGTAAGAACTGTACATTCATAAGATGGCTGATACTTCTCCTAGAATAAAGAGACAAGCAAGTCAATACACATCAAACACGACTGATCAAACAGCTGTAACTGTCAGATATATGTCCCGTGAATTATTGTCAGAAATGTGACCTTACCTTCTCCACTTCTGACCTTTTCTCCATCTTTTCTCTGTCTGTCTTGTGTTTCCTGTCTGCGCCTTTAGGCTGAAACAAGAACAAAATAATAGTTACTCGTTATTAAATACCAAATACCCATTACAAAAAATAAAACAGTTTTAAAATGTAATTTTTTGACAAATTTTAAATCTTCTCTTTTTAATATTTTTTTACTATTGTGAGTCAAACAGTTGTGCCTCTTATGTTAGTATTGTGAGTTTGATAAATGAGCTGCAAATCTAAGTTATTTTAAACTCATGGCTTGGTGAAAGTAAAATCTTACCTTAAACACTTTAATTTGACAAGAAGCAGCATGAAGCAACTTAGCTTCATCTGTATTTGTGTATGTTTCAACCTGCATTCACAAGAGAAAACAGACAAAATGTTAGGTTACTTAACTGTAAAATAATTACTCGATTAAAACAAAATTTTCTAGCCAGCGATACACAGATCAGTTACCTGTATTCTAAATGGCACTCCTTTCTCTCCACCATGTTTTTTGGCAGTGAACTCTGTGGATATGCAGTGCACCCGAACATACAGTCCAGTCTCCTTGGTGGGGTCCCATATAAACTCTAGCTGATTCAAGCGCACCGGGTCCAAGTTGACATTTACAAGCCCATATGATAAGGGAATATCTGAATCAAAGATGTCAGAAATTAACAAAATGTACATAAGATACTCAACAAATATTACACTTAAACTTATTACTAATTTGATTTTAAAATAATCTTTGTTTTTGTGATAAAAGCTTTCCAGAAACAAATTTAAATCTTTCGTACAGCCATCTCCCATGGATAGATTTTGCAGCGGGAGACAATGGATGCACCAATAGAATTATCGTCAGGTGAGTACCAGGCTATTAGATGAAGATCATGGGCTAACCATGGATTGTGACGCTTTTTGACCTTTGCCAATATAGTCCAAATAAATGCTACGCATTACCAACTTCAGTTGCCAATTTAGGAGCTTTCTCTGTTAGGGTAGCTATCCCCAGCTAACCATTCACAATTGTGTGGGGGCAAGTTAGAATATGTGTGCTATAATGACAATTCTAGCTCCCCCAAACTGACTAAGTTCTGTTAGACAATTACAATGGTATGGTATAGTAATGCTGATTGACAGATTGAAGCCGACCAGTGCACAACATCTAATTAAACCATAGATTTCTAATTAAAGGAAATGAAAATAATGGAATGTTAAACTGCTCAATTGGTGACTGATTGTCACATTCTTCAAGACAATCAGCATTGCTGGCTTGCTCTGGCACAGAGGATGTAGCACAGAATTTAAGATGGGGATATTAATTTTAGGTGGCCTAATCAAGTTAAACTAGGCCCCAACCAAAAGCCCCTAAGTATAATAGGAAGCGGCAAATAGCTAAACACTAAGATGAATAAGCACAATTTACAACAGGACTGTAATGATGAATGGAAGAGAGTTTTTAAATTAAGGTTGAGGACAAAGTGTCTGGTGAGAAAATATCACAAACTCACAATCCATCCCTAATTATGCAAACAAAACCCTCTGCCACTCGACATGGTGCCACATGAGAATGCAACAAACCAATATCTAGGATTCTCTCCCCTGGTCTCATCTGTTTCCAGGAGTCAATCTGTTCTTTCTCCATAAACTGGAGCCTTCGATCATGAAATAAAACTTTCACAATGCTCTAGAGAAAAAAAACACAAGTTAAAACATAAACTGTAGTAAAAAAAAAAGATTTTTTTATGTAATGTTCAGTATTATAAAAGTATCTTAAAGACGTGTGATGAAAGCAGATAGTTCTCATGACAAATCAAAAAATAGTGTGTCATACCCGTAAATATTTTCCCTGCAATTCTGATAAGTCACCGAGTTTTTTTAACTTTATTTCATATGACTGCCCTGGAAAAAAAAAGAATTCTTATAAATGTTGACATATCAGGAATGCATATGGATTATAAGAAGCTGGAGGGGGGGGGGTGTTAAAAAGAATGTTCAAATTTTAACTTTCTACAATAAATATGAATGGTGTAACCTTGATTTAAATATGTTAAAGTCTCCTCATTCATTTTCACAGCAGGTGATGTGGCCGCACCCAAGATATACTGAAACCTGTGGTATAACAAAAGGAGTTGGACAGACTGTTTTATAAAGAGTTTATTATAATCTTGACTGTTGGATATATGGATAAAACTAAAAACATGTGAGAAATGTTTGCCAATACTCCCCACCTTTAACTCACCCAACATTAGATGACCCCAAATCACTCACCCATTTTCCAAGTTTTCCTGTTTAAACACAGGCAGAGCGAGTAAAGCTTCACTGAAAAAGTAGAATAAAGCACATGAATAATAAAAAACTTGACAATCACCATTAATAACCTGACTGCTAGAATCAACAACCATTTACCTCATATTGTAGCTGGCAGTGCCCAACTCCGTGCCCAACCCAGATAGTGAACCATCAAAGTCAGCAGCCAGACCACCGTCAATGTCCCAAGTGCTCAAGGAGTTTGTGGTAGTGGGTGGTGTTGGTGTGGAGTGGTACATCTTTGAGCGTTTGCCGGCACCAGCGCCGGTCTCATCAGACCAACTGTAACTATGATGTACACTGAAATAGTCATCAGTACTAAATTTAAACTACTTGCAGACCTTCTAGTCTCAAGGCTTTTCTGTCAGGAGCAGCCACCAGCAACTACACTGTATTATAATTATAAATACATACCACACATATATGTATAATTATAATAATGGCATACTCCAGAATAAATATGTTACGGTTTTCATCAACATAAAAATGTTGAGCATAAAATACTCAGCTAGGTGAATAAAACCCCCTTACTGAAAATTACAAGAAAAAAACTGTCCTTTAATTGTGATAATTAATTTTAACAAAAACTTTTTGCTGCAATGAAATGTCTTTAAAATAGCATCTTTATCTACTCATTTAAGCTTTGTTATCGACAGTTAAAACTATTTTGCTAACACAAAAGCAATCTGAAGATCTATAGTAAGGAACAAACATTTTTTTATACATGACGTTAGAAAGATAACTATAAATAATAGAAAAAAAAGGGTACAACTTATACTCCACCAAAAGATGTACAGCAACCATAAATTAACATTATTCTTGCAACCCATGTTGGGCATACACAATAAAAAATATTTGCCCTTTAATACTTCTGCCCAGCACTTCACCGCTAGTCTATATTTTTACAATTGAGTTTAGGCCTTTATTTTAAACTAATCAATGTATGTTGGTAAAAAAAAACTATAGCATTATTTATTATCACTAATTTACTTATTTACCTCAGTGGCTGATGGCTACTCATAAAATCCAGTTTCGAAGGGGTCCTTGTGTTATTGAACAAAAAAATTACTATTAGGCTTATTGAACAAGATATTTTGAGTCAAGTGAATATAAAAGCTGTATCAATATCAGTTAAATTCTTTCTGAACTTATTCTAATTACAAAGTCTACATATTTATTGTGGATGCACAATACTTTAGTTGCAAGCAAGTTTGCTAGGGCCTACTTATTTATAGGCCTATATATTTAATAAATCATCTTCTGTTTCAGATTCAAAAGATTTAGTTTGATCAATCTTACAACCTACAATGACTTACATTTAGCAATTGGGAGTACTGTCTTAACTTTGCACGATATCAATTCAATAAGTATTAGGCCTAATCCTAATAATGAATAATGCCCCTAATTTTATCCTTCTTACTAATGCCAAAGCCAGCCTTGGCTCTAGGCCTAATTATTTTTAAGGCTTTTCACACCAAAATTAATCGACTAGCATTTTAAATAGGAAGTGTCTATTCCCACTCAACTGGGAATCTTTCTTTATTTTGATATTTAGTTTTTAATAATATCTATGAATATTGGTCTTGAACATTTATTTCTCCATTTTCAATCAAGTGAGAATGAAAAACTAGGGTCTGGGGATCAGATAAATAAATATGCGGATGCGCTTGTTTTAACTCTGCAACAGTGTGTAAGTAAGGCGTAAGGCTAAAGGAAATAATAGTGATTCAACTAAATTAGTATTTTTACACAGTAATATTTCAAAATGCAATTTTAAAAATGTTTTAGTTCATTATGTTAGATATAAACAAAATATCTAGTAAAACGAGCGTACTGTTGAAGATTGTTATGTTATTGCTCGGGGAAAAAGTCAAACCAAACCTGGCTACGCAAAAAATTGCAAAAACCTTCGGATTTTACCAAACATAATTAATGGTACGCATTGCTTTTTAAAATGCACAAAAGCAAAGGAAACTTCAACGAATAAATTATTACCTGTCTGGAGTGTGTATCATTCCTTATTGAATGTCCTTGTGACTACGAAGCCAATGCCGTGACTTAGAAAAATAACATCAACAGTGGCAAATGGCGGTGGTACCCACTACAACTTCCAAAGGTATGGTGGAGAAGTATCGATACTCGCTAAAAAATTATACTCGGTTACAAAATAAGTTGTACCTACACTAAAATATTTTAAAATAATTCAAGGCCTTTTATTTAGTATTAATGTACCAATAATTTTCTAATTGTTGCGATAAGCTAGTTGAATGTACTTGACCAAATTACTAAAATCTGAATATTAAATTTATAAAAAGCTTACAAGTCTGCCCACCTATTGCAGTGCAGATGATTAACTTGAGGCATAATTACAGTAACCCCAATCCGCAGTTGAATTGGCCTATGTGCGAACCTTAATAGGATATGATGATATACCAATTAATTATACACAGTTGCCACACCCATTGCTCTTCATCGTAAAGCTTACTAATGGAGTATTTTGTGACAGTTTTAATTATGATAACATATTGCGATGCGCATATGATTGGAAAATCATTTTTAATAATTACTAAAACTTTTTAAAAAATATGTGAGGATACCATGAATGAAGTTTAACAAATAAATTCAATAGCCTACAGTACAGGGCAAAAGTAAATATCGTCGATTTCTTTCCACTTTGATAGTATCGATTCTTCTTAGCTCATTACACTTCAGTATCCGGAAAAGATCAGATAAACTAAAATTATTTATTGTTTATTTAAAAGTTTGCTTCTTGTTTATAAATTGTACCGCAGAAATTAATAACTCACGTGCATTAATTTTTTTAGTTGCATAATTGAATTATTATAGTATGTGCATTATGTTGCATCTTAGCTATTATAGATTCTTAAAATTTTGTTAAATGCTCTCACAAAGTGAGTGTAAAATTTGTCCTAGAAAGCAGCCTTGTCTATGAATAATCATTATGCATGTAACATTCAACTTCGGACGTGATAAAGTTAACTGATTTTGTAATAATGTAAAAAGGAAAGATGAATAATGCTTTTTAACGCACTGCTGTATCTTAATGGAAGCATTTGTTGACAGTTGCTAATGAGCACCTGGCCACACAATTCTGGTTTTTAATCCACAAAAAGTTTCACCAAAACAAACAAATATTTTTAACTGTTATTCAATGCTATTGTTTTCTTTGTGCTTGGCTAAAGCATTTTATAAAAAATTATAGAAATTAAAAAATATTTTTTAAAGACAAACTTTTTGGTTAATAATAAGTGTACTATTTTAATGTTCCTAAAATAGCGTAACTAAAATTATAAAACTGTAAACTAGTGACGGATTCACTGTGCCTTCAAGCACCGTAATAGTGGGAATAGGGCGCAGAGTTTCTTTCAGACAGTTTTATCCGGAGCATTTCAGCATCCTGGGCGAAATAGAAACATATCTAATATATACAGAAAATATAAATTGTAACCAGTGTCCACCCCCCCCCCCCCCCCTCATGACATTTTTAAGAGACCCCTCCCTTTTGTTGAACTCAGACTGACAGTAGCCATTTATATTAACCCTTTCGAATAATTTTGGGTCACTTTGTGAAAGATCCTTCTGGTTAGATCAATTTGACGCGGTCAATTGGAATGAGCCGCTGTATTAAGGAATGCGCGAGGCAGCTCTAAATTTTGCTTACATTTTACCTTTCTTTTAAAAAGTCCATTAAAGTCATTGACCTTTAAAATGAGTGAGTTAAAAAAACAACAACATCTATATAATTAGTGATTTATTTTGTTTCAAAATCCGGACGGGGGGGGGGGGGGGAGGGTGAATGGCTTTTAATTTTGCACTGTAAATGCATAAAGGCCATCTTTTAATCATCATGACATATACAAACAGACACGTGAATTTTAGACCCACCTCTCCCCTTTCAAAAATAGACTTCTACTAAAAGTTAATAGACTACCAAAACTCACTGTCGTAGTATACTTAAAAGGCACGGACATTTGCGGTTCAGGGTGCCGTCCCCTCATTTAACAAGACATACCTCAACACGGCTATCTGGCTTAGATAGTAGCGGACACCTGAAGCGCGTATGCTACTGATGCAACAAGTACGGCGTAGAGCGCTAGACTGCAAGTCCGCAAGTCTCGAATTCGAATCCTGGTTCAAATCATGTAGAACGTTCCTGAGTCCACCCAGCTCAGATGGGTACCTAACTCGAGTTAAGGAAAGTAAAGGCGGCTGGGCATAGTACTGACCACACTATCCCCTCATACGCCAAGGTCACAAAAACCGATGAACTCTACTTCACTTGCCTCACGGACCGTCAGGATCGTCAAGAGAACTTTTACTGATTCCACAAAATGACTATGTATCACGCAATGATAATAGTTTAAATAGTGTCTTATTCTTTTCACAAAGGTCAGTCAATAATGTGTGAGAACTAAACTTTAAAATTATTGCAAGTAGCTGTATGAATACCTCAGATGCAACCCTTCCCCCCCCCCCCCTTCCTGCTCCATAAGCACTCGCCTAACCCGATGGTTAACCTACTCGTGTTGTACAGATACCGAGACTATAACCAGCTTAACTATTCTTTAAGCAACAGCACTACCGGATATATTTAGGTTATGCATTTCTTTGTACGCAGATGAAATGTTTTGTTTGTTGTAGTGTAGCTTACAAATTGTTTTATTTTGAAGTTAACACGTGGGCGGGCACATGGATCAGTGCGTCCACTTTTCAGGATGATCCCAAAATATGAATTATGTATGGGACGGTGTGACCTAGGCAGTAGAGCGCTAGACTGCTAACCCGAATGTCTCGAGTTCGAATCCTGGTAAACGTGAGTCCAGCTCTGATGGAGACTTAAAGTAAATGCGGCTGGTTATATACCGAGGTCAAGAAACAACTCAACTCTACTTCATCTGCCCAATGAATATTATGATGGAACATTTTCCAACAAAAAGCTCACTCGGCAAACCTGAACACATTGAGGATACCGAGTCCGATAATAGACTCTTCCGAAAATGGGTGTGTTACGTTGTTAGTAGTAGGCTTATTGTAATCAGAGGCGTAGCGATCATTTTGCGCCCCCTCACACTTCTATATAGTTATTCAAGTTGGTGAAAAAGCACCGCGTCCCCACTTAGTCGAAAAGGTTGGTGGTACTTTTTTTCCGGTCACTATTCCGTAGTCTAGGTTTTTATCTAGGAGAAACACAATTGATGGTAGAAAACAATTTAATCAGTGTGTAAAGCCTTGTAGGCGTTTACTTTTTTAAACTTTGACTGTGTATAATTTCAGAGGCGTGGCGAGGGGGGGGGTTTACATATGTCCCCGGGCGCCGACCTTAGGGGGCGCCAAAATGGGTTGAAAAAAAAAATTAAAATATCATTTTAGCTGCATTTTTGCATTATAAATATAAAAAAAATATATGGGGGTGCAAATCGAAAGTTTGAAAGGGGGGGGGGGGTGCAAATTGAACATTGTAAGGTTGTTCCCGAGGGGGGGGGGGGGCGCCAAATTGAAAGTTTGTCCCCGGGAAGGGTACCTCAGCTTTAAATGAGATAAACTGTTTTTTTTCTAGCCCTTATGGCACCCGGGGAGGCCACCCCACCCACCCTCCCCTAGCTACGCCACTGATTGTAAATCTAGTTTTATGGTTAGAAATTAGGGTAAAGCGTTTGGTAGACTGGGTTTGGGGTTAGTATTGAAATTAGGAAGTCTTATGCATAGTATTTAGTTAACTACCAGTAGTCTAACACACCCTTTCTAAGAAGATTATATTATTACTCCATTATCGGACGCTGGTTGACTTAAGAAACCCACCAATTTCGGTTGAGGTTACGTTTTATCAGAATTAGCCTGTAAAACTATTGTAACTGTCATTGGGTCGGGTGTGATCCGGTACGATTAGTGAGGGTGTCACATCAACCCCTTAAACAATTTGTCATTTTCGGATAGGTGTCCGCCCCCCCCCCCCCCCCATTGTTATCTTTAATGGTTAAAACTTTTTTTTTGTCGTGCTGTCACCCGGTGCGAACTGTTACAAATAAATAAGGTAGGTAAAAGATTAAAAGTCCAGGATTAGCACTTAATAGGATTATGTCCCCTAACAGTAATCTCTGCTCCATTAGCTTTTTTGCTAGTGTATTTTTTCCACTACATGTTTAAACTGAATTTTGGTTAATAAGATTTTTTTTGCCTACAAGTACAAGACATGGTTACTAATTATTATTTTTTTTTAAATAAATAATTTAGTTGGTTAATAAGAATTTTTTAAATTTTGAGTTGGTGAGATTGGTAAAAGTAAAGATTCCAGATTTATCTACACTTTTTGAGGTTAAATAACCTTCCTCATATTATACAATTATTAATAACGATTTCCTTCTTTAAATAAACCAAACATCTGTTATATTTAATTTTTTTTTTACTTTAATTTAAATACCCAAAGTATCAGATTGACCTTTCACATCATAAACAGACTTCAAACGTAATCACTTGACACGCAGACAGACCAGTAATTTTATTGTGACAAATTTAGGTACAAAGTCAGAAGTTTCTTTATTTACAAATACTGGCCTCACAAAAAGTTTTTCTAATTTATTTGTGAGGCACGAAGTAAGTTAACAGAAGCCCAGCTCTCAGACACGGACGAAAGATGCAGACCAGCCTAATGCACCCCCCTGTAAACAATTTGACACAATGCAACCAGCAGTAATGAAACAATACAGAATTATGCACTCAATCTGGCAGTGTTCGCCCTCTAGGCTCTCAACAACAGGAACCAAACATTTAAACTTTTATTACATAACAACTGTAGTATTTTAAAGATCAAACATTCTGACTTCCTCCTGTGCTTAAAAATGTTGCATGCTGTTTTGAAATTACAGATCTAGCCTCATTGGGTCTCAGTAAAAACACTAGAATATCTTTAATCATAATAAATAAGGAATAAATAATGTACTTGGGTCTAATTTCCCGGGATGCAATGGTACAGATTCCATTAACACATTCAAAATACCTCAGAGAAAGAACTTAATTTTTTATTCCTCTAGACATAATGTTATAAAATTTCATTTACTATGTTCAGAATAACTCAGAATAACTTTTGGGGGAAAAATAGTATGCCTATGAGAAAACAAACCATAATTATGCAAACTATGGATGGCTGGGGTGATTTTAAAATTATAATTAAGCTTGGATAAAATGAACATTTTTCCCCACTACTGTAAATTGACAAGCAGCTCATGTTTTTCTGAAATTTGAAAGATAGATATCACAACCAAGCATTAATATTTTTTCTTTGAGTCTCCTCCTATCTTTCTCTGCTCTTCAAGTTTTTTTTCTGCTTTTTTCCATTCTTCATTTAAATTTTTGAAAAATGTGTTAAAAAAACTATTAGTCCTTTGCAGAGATTGGTTTGTTTTATCTTGAATTTTCTGTGACGAGTATTTCATCTCATCTTGTAGGCGATTGACGACATCTGTTTCTTTAAACTTTTCCAGCTTTTCTTCACCTGAGTAAAGACAGCAGAAGTGTTAAAAACAATTTAATAGCCTCCACTTTTGATAAATAGCAAACATATGAAAATTCAAACAAGGATATTATGTGTTTGATATTTTACTCTACTTTTATTCCAAAAGTAGTGAAAATCTCATTAACACAACAAATCTAAATTATATTTGCACAGTCATGTCAACTCCTTGCAACCATTTTGGAGAACAGTCAATGCAAAAAAGGGTTTCTAAGCACCAACACTACATTGCTAAATAGAAGTAAGGTAATGGATATATATGACTATTTATTATATATGCTATTTCTGAAAACAGATTACTTCAACTGGACCTATTTCTTCAAAACTTTTCACGTAGGTCAAGACTCGATGACTATGCACTGTGACATAAAATGTGACTTAATTGGGTGTTCAATTAACTAAGAAAATTAATTATAGTTTTTAGTCAAGTACCAATTTTTTTTGCTATTAAGCATACATTATTTACTTTCATTTAATGCAGAGTTAGTTTTTCTACTCAATTATATTGTACGTCTATTTTGTTTTTTAATTCCATTTTCTACTTTCTATTTGAAAATGTAGGTATTAAAAAGATCAATTAAAAAAAATTCTTTAAACAGGCTGAATGAAAGTGCCATTCCCCTTACTGTTGTCTAAGAATAGATGAGAAAGTTTAGGGGAGACTACTCCCGCTTTATTTAAATAAAAGCTTTGTAAATAATTTGCTGATCAAATAGAGATATATGATTCTTTAGTTACTTTGTGAAACAACACACCTAATGCAGTAAAGTAAACTTGTAAGCATATAGTTGTACAATGTGTTAATACAAAAATTAAATACTTATTAGTTTTCCTTTATGAAACAAGTAGGCAGTCAGCTGTGCAGCTCTTCGTATTGGATAACTGTCAGCAAGCTAAGAGAGAGAAATGAAATACTCTGAGACCTAATTAATTTCACAATTAAATATGTACAGTAACATGGATTAAAATACAAAAAAAAATATTAATAACAAAAACAGATTTTTACCTTTTGAATAAGCTGTTCATTGTTGAGGAGATGCCTGTAAGGTTACAAAAAATAAATTAAATAATACTTTAGTTGATGGTGATAATTAATAGAACATGAGATACTTTGAGGTTAAAGAGAACAAGTATACCTATCCACCCCATATTCTTTGGGTAACTATAGGTTTAGACATCATGCATGTTTGTCGATTTTTATCTTCCCCTCCCCACATCATCACAAAATGCCAGACCCACACATCTAAAAAGATGTCACACCACAGCCAACAAGTTTTTGTTTTTAAAAAAACCACAGATTTCTTTCTATAATACAATTATAATATTTTCTGAGCTTTAACTGTATATGAATGACAAATGAATAAATAATTTAAGCTAATGTCAAAATAATAACAATGAATTAGAACCATTCCTGTGTGTTGGGATTTCTAATGTGCACTTTCTAGGTGAGAAAATTAAAACCAATGAATGTGTGGGTTTTGAACCCCTGGCACTTCACATGGTCACTAATATGCTGACGTCTCTGCCAGCAAGTCACAAACATATCGGTGAAAATATTTCTTGAATGCATTTTCTTTTTTTGTTAAAAAAAAACCTACTTGTGATCAATCTATTCGTTAAGTTGATATTTTTTCTTCTCGCAATTCTAACACAACAATAAAGACCATATAACCGTAGGTATGCATTGCAAACTTTGTCTCACTATTTACCTATTAAGTTAGAAAGGTTTCCCCTGAATCTCTAACTAACTATAATTTTACCCAAAAAAAACTTAAACATAAACAAGATGGCTGCTAAAATAAATGAGCTTGGTTGCATCTGATGAAAACATCGCTAGACTTTATTTTTTATTGTAAAGTTTTATTAGTTTTAGCCTAAAGTTTAAAAACAGGTAGATCTACATTAATGAAACTTTGAAACATTTTTGTATATTTCAAAACATAAATCCTCCTACAAATGTGAAATAATTACTAAAATTTAATGAGTCACCTTTTTTCACATTACTATTACTAGTCTCAGTCGATTTTATGTACCTGCCCAGACTGTCCTAACAAAACTGATAGATTACGGCTATACTATAGGGCCTAGTATTAATTTATAATAAAAAATTAGCTATTAGGCCATTAGTTGTTTGGTAACTACTAAGATTCCTGTTTATCTGGACCTACAGTGACAGTATCTAATAATACTAATATCTAGTGAAATCGATTGTTTTGACATGATGAAATGAAAGATTTATTAATAAATGAATGATTGGTGATGATTGACTATTGAGTACTATTGAGACATGATGAAATGAAAGATTTATTAATAAATGAATGATTGGTGATGATTGACTATTGATTGAGTACTTGAGTCGTATTGACGCAAATGACTGTGACTGGTTGTGACTGGATGAAGGTCAGTCCGAGCTCAACGAACTAACACTATGGTACCGTACCATGTAGCCTACACTTTCTCTAGATGTACATTTATAAAAGTAAATAAAAGTGAAAAAAAAACAGTTTTAAATTTAGATCCACTAATTCAAAAGTCAAAAGGGGAAGATCTACCTTAACAAAGCCCGTAGGGGCATTTTGATATTAGTTTTTCGAAAACATACGAAAAATAAAACTTCCGGTTCAACCAAGTTGTTTATTTACAAGTGCAACGAAATATGCCAGATAAAAATTGTGAAAAAAATGTTAGAGTACACGATTTTGACAGATCTATATTTTAAATAGAACTTAATAGTGGCATTGTTTCAATGAATTTTCGGTTATCTTCACTTTTTTACTGCAAAAAAGTCTTTATTTTCGTCACTTGTATCAGATTTAGTTAATGTGCCACATGACCTCTCTCAAAAGTTAGAAAACCAAAGTGCGATGCACAGCCCATTAAATATTTTCCGGTTATTCTGCTTTTTATTGTCGTCTACAGCGCATTAGCTGTTATACCTGTTATGCATGCATCAATATATTACTAAAAATATTTACGGTGTACACACTGTACATAGTCATTCTAGCTGTCAATCTAATTCCGAGCTTCTTTCTGTTGTTTTTTCTTTGGGCAAAGGATCTGCATTCATTCAACTTAAGAACATCTGTTCTCTTTAAAACTACTTGAAATTCAAGATCTGCATATTCAAATCTAATGTAACATTTTTAAATTGTTGCTATTTAAGCAGAAGACTGGTGGACAACGGAAATGTCCACTGTTCGCCAGTTTTAATTACCGTAGGGAAAGTGCAAACATTAATCAAAATTTGTCTCGAAAGATTTCTACACATTGGCTGGTCAGACATCCATAAACAATGCCAACCTTTGGCAAACGACAAAGTCGAAGAGAGGAAAATTAAGAACGGGATTGTGTGGCTTGATTTGGCACATTTACGAAAATAACAACAAGCATCATCAAACAAGCCCAAATGTGGAACCCACTATATATATATATATATATATATATATATATATATATATATATATATATATATATATATATATATAAGCTTGTAAGTATGTGTATACGTATGTGTATATGTATTCAAATATATTTTTTCTGGATGTACGTAATCCCCCACCCCTTTCCCATACATGGATTAACACATAAGTTATTAAGTTATTACGATTCTCAACCAAACCGTTTTCCTCAAACATATTTTGCAAGTTGAGTTGATGTAAACAGTCCTCGGAAAATACTAACAATTTTTATCTATCGTCGGTTATAAATACAGCTGGATATAGCATGTTTTCTCTATAATTAGCAGGTCTACGTCATAGTGTACCCCTCCCCCCCCCCCCCTCCTCCACCCTTGTCGGGTTTTGTCAACTTTGTTCTTAAAAGACTATTTAACTCACTTAAATTAATCATTTAATTAAGTGGAACTATCTTTGTTCTGTATATATTTTGCTATTTTTTGCCTTGGTGTCACACCCCCCCCCTAAATGGTGTCACCCCCTAAATGGTGTCACCCCCTAAATGGTGTCACCCCCTAAATGGTGTCACCCGGTGCGGTCAGCACGCCCCCCCCCCCCCTTGCCTCTGAAAGAAGGAAAGGTAAGAGGTCGGATGCTTGTTATCACTTGTAGGGAAATATTAAAACAGGCCCGCCCACAACACGTCGTGGGTTATTTGACACAAGTAGACTAGTGCCTTGTCCAGCCATCACGCACAAACTATCAACAACAACAACAACAAGATCACAAACTAAACTATTAAAACAGCATTGTGGTCGATTCTGCCTAATCGGGACACATCCAAGTAGGTTCCGGTTGGTCCAAGTTTGCAAAGCTACAAAAATATGTAGCCAAACTTTGAAACTACAATAGCATACATTGCGATTTTAATTAAGAGACAATGGCATAGAGACGCCAGGAACTAAAACCGTTTTAAAAAGGTAATAAATTATTCTTTTAATATAATTACATCAATATTTTTATTGATTTGTTCTTCTTGTGGGGCGTTAAAATTCCATTTTCGATCATGATATAGTATGAAATACTGCTCATGCATTGATTGTTGAATTATAGCCCTATACAGAGCCAAGGATATTAGAATATGACCAGAAAGAAAAATCATTGTGTTTTTCTCCCCGGAATGGGTCAGTTGAGTGTAGGCATACATACAGCCTAATTAAAAACTCGAGAGCGTTGTACCACAACAGAGAAATAAAGGTTTCGCTAAGAGCCCATGTGATATAGGCCTACCGTACTTATAAAAAATAAAAGCGACGCATTTTTTTTAACTAACAAATCTTTTTAATAAATATTACATTAAAAAACATTCACTCACTCTGATTACAAAATTGTGAAGATTTTAGAAGTTATTTAATTCAATTATTTGAAGTAAATTGTTCTCTAACAACTTCCATGTACGTGTTATAATAATAAAACAAATTATTGGCAAATTAATTATTTATTTCGTGTGAATTAATTGTCTAAAATAATTAAAACAACAACCAACACCACCGGTTGATAACGTTCTCGTAGACAAAGAAATGGCTAACTCCGTGTGAAAATATTTGACAAAGGCGTTATGGTGCTATTTATAACAAAATGAAATTAAGGCAGGCCAACATGCAACTATGTACAGTCAAGACATGCTTGAAAATTGGACTTGTGACGACAGGTCCTGCTGGGTCCTCCTGAAGTCCATACAAGTTGGGCAGACGACTTCTCATCAGGGATTTGTCCCTCAACCAAAAACTGATCTTCAGAAATCAGAAACAAGTCTAGGCTTGCATACATTCTGGAAAAAAAGTGAACTGTTATTATTTGAAACGTAGCCTACTATTATTTATTTTAGTTTCATTTATGCACAGATAGGCTCCATATAAACTTAGAGAAATAAATAGCCCATAATATAATTATTTTTGTATATCTAAGCGTTGGTCTCGCGATTCGTGCTCTACACTGTATCGTGCATTTTAAAAAATATCAATAAAGTTAAGCCAAGGAATAAGAATAATTTTTTATTCGCAGTTTTGTTTCCACACGAGCATTGACATAATTATTGAGCTGAATGCCGATAATGAGCTCCATGCCTGCAACGCTGTTGATTTGAATTAAAACACGTACAGGCCGTCCATAAATGACGTTAATCTCCTGATAAAAGGGAGGGGGTGCAATCGTCAAAACATCTTAAATCATATATAGATCATCCAGTCGGGAATGTGTTTTTTTATTTGAAAGGGTGCGTAGAGGCGTAGCTAGGGGAGGGCGGGGAGGGCGGCCGCCCCGGGCGCCGACCCTAGGGGGGCGCCAAAAGGGGTAGAAAAAAATTAAAAGCTTATTTTAAGCTGCAATTTTGAATTATAAACAGTCAAAGTAAAGAAATTTAACGGTCGAGAGCCTTTGCATACTGATTTAATTGTTTTCTACCTTGGTTGTGTAACTGTAAAACGTATATCTTTAAAAAACAGTGACCGGAAAAACCGCTTTCCAGCTTTACTAGATGGGGAGGGGGGGCTCTTTTTCGAAGACTAAAATCTGAAAAATTCACACCGGATTAAGGAATAAACCGTTATCACCCAGAAAAGAAACCCATTGAACTAAAGCGTATTTTACGATTGTGTAACATAAAAAAAGAGTTAGCAGACTGTCGGAGCGGGGGGATGGGAAGCGACACTCTTTGCCAACATTTTAAGAGAGAAGAAAATTAGTATATTGTACTGATTATTTCTTTGTTCAACCTAACTGATAATTCAAAATTACAATATTGGCCAACTATTTTCGAAATTGTGCTAAAGACACGACCAAAAGTAGACCAAATAAGGCTTGCAAATTCTACAAAATACACTCTAAAGCAGTGGTTCTTAACATTTGGAGTACCGAAGCCAACTAGTTTCATATGCGCAATCACCGAACCCTCCTTAATAGTTGTATCGTCCACAATGACAAAATCCAATCGTGAATCATGTGAGTCGGGTGTGTGTCTTGACCTCCGCGGAAGACCTGAGACTGAATTACCAACCTCTCGGGTTCGATGGAGCCCACTGTTCTAAGCTCTTTTGATTTTCTACTTTTATTCGTTTCGGCATCTTAAGGGGCATTTAATTGGCGTCCAGTGAAGTTTTAGGGAACGACAATCAGCGTCATTGTTTTTTTTTTTCCAGACTGTCGCACACACAAACACACACGCATATATATATATATATATATATATATATATATATATATATATATATATATATATATATATATGGGGGCGCCAAACTGAAAGTTCGCCCCGGGCGCCGGAAAGGGTCGCTACGCCTCTGAGGGTGCGCGATCATCATAACTATAACACGAAATTTAAACAGAATGACCTGTTTATCAACACGGGGAATGGTATTTCAAAAACTGACGTGGACAGCGTTTCTTTCAGACTTTTTTCTTGGGGGGCACTTGATATTACAATAAACTGACCTGTACTTGAATGCTGGGCGGTGACGGGTTAGTCCATCTTGAAATGGACGGTGAGCGCCGGGAGTTTTCCAGCGTTACAACACCAGGGCTGCACCTTCACGCTCCTCCGCTGGGGAGCGTGCCGTGCTTCATGGGCGGCGCCTGCCACATCGTCCAGCCCAAGGTCTGTGGATGGTCAATGGTGAGTGTTACTTCAGTCAGTTTTAACTACTGCTAACACGCAGTAAGTTTTTACAGCTAACACGCGGTTGAAGAAGTGCATAGGTCGAAAATAGTTAAACTATATTTTGTGGGAATTAATTTAGATTAAACTAAATTCTAGCTTTGTGCATCTGTATTCAGAAAAAGATTATTTATATTGATATTTTAAAATTCAAATAATTTTTATGAAAACGCATGTTTTGATTTTAGAGCTGCGAAACGAAATAGTTGGCACAAAAATCAAAACAATGACGACCAGCATACATTGACTAGTTAACTGCCACCATGTTGCCGATGTTTCCCATGTCATCTGCTATTCTACTTTAGTAGCCCACCTCTATAATATCTGCTGCCCACAGGATTAGGCAGTCTCCGACATTACCTGGAACTGGAAGAGCCTCTACAGGACTCAGCAGAAGACACAGCATAGCGCCGACAGCGATGGTCAGAGCCAGAACTTTCATGACGGTGTTCATCTCTGTCTTACTCCACAGGAGTTGCTCTGTGAGGAACACACTGGCTCAAAGAAGATTTCGCTTTTTTTTTTAAAACTTTTTTTTACAACCTGGGGAACAAAAACACAATAATTATAATTAGATAATTTTACTTAATAAAAAATATCATAGTTTCAAAAGCTTATTATTGGTCTGCTTACGTTTTTTAAAATACTATTTTAAAATAAAAAGTTAATTATAATGAAATTAGTAGAGCCAATAATTTCGGCTACATTGATATTATAAATTCAGTGTTATTTATTTTCAAATGATATTAAATAGTAGTACATAAGTAGTCTTTAGTCATACCAAATTCAAGACGAATGTATCACTTGTACAAGTCACAGAAGTTGACGGGATCAATAGTTCTTTTCGGTAAGTGGTGTGACTTAAATATGAACGACAACTCGGCGTAGCCACGAATCTTTCACCAACCACTACAAAAATAACAAACGAACCGTGGAGTAGAGAGTTGTGTCCCTTTAGATACTCATCTTTTGGCTGATGGCGGAGATGGCAGGCCGTTTCTTCATTGCTGGGAATTAACGGAGATTAAAGTTTGACGTCAGGCCGCTTCAGTTCTGTTACAACCGGCAGAAATTTCAATCAATTTACTGTTCGGTTGTTTCACTTGATCACCTGAGATAATTCAAAACATCCATCGTGTCTTTCCCCTTGGGGCACGGAAAATGTACCATCTTTATCTAATTAGCAGATCGGAATATTTGACATCTGTACATTTTGCTATGCAACTCAAGTTTGTTGTCTAACTACGACAAAGCGAAGGATTCTCAAGATAGAACTACTGGATCAACAGGAAACAGTCATAACGTTTTAGTTCAACGACTAATCAAAACAACACTACAGTTCTGTGTTTATACAAACCTTTTGTCGGCATCGTTGTTTCATTAAAGCATTAAAATAACACAGTAAATCTAATAATAGTTCTGCCATAACGTCTGTTTTCACACCCTTTCAAAAACTGGACCCACACGACAGCACCACAATATAGGTGTTTCGTTTCACAACACCATGGATAGAAAGATGAGGTCATTAGTTTATATTTTTTAGAAACCTTGTAACGAAATACCGCAATAATTTGTTTACACATAGGCGACTTGGGTTTTTCTACGTATCACATGCCGTCGTTTGATTACTAATGCTTTAACGCACAGCCTGTTGTGTATGTCCTGTAAAAATATGAGGTTTCGAAACCGCATGATCGTAGTGCATTTTTAAAATGCTTGACGTCATTGGTGGATTTATCAACACAAACACTCCGGTTTATGTTAGAAGACGTGCTCCCCCCTCTCTCACCACACAGACTAACCGTGAACTTTTGCTTCCGCTGTACCCACCACACAGACTGACCTTGAACTTTTGCTTCCACTGTTCTACCACACAGACTGACCTTGAACTTTTGCTTCCACTGTTCTACCACACAGACTGACCTTGAACTTTTGCTTCCACTGCTCTACCACACAGACTGACCTTGAACTTTTGCTTCCACTGTTCTACCACACAGACTATCCTTGAGCTTTTGCTTCCACTGTCCCACCACACATATTAACCTTGAACTAGTGCTACCACTCCCCCCCCCCCCACCACACGAACCTTGAAAGTGTACTTCCGCCACCACCCAACCACACAGACTAACGTTGAATTTGATAGTTGTTGTTTTTTTTTTTTTGCCCTGAGGTATACTCTAGATGTCAACAAAGACATGTTTCATGTAAAGGTCTAACCAGGATCGATTTCCGTGATTTCACTAGTGTGACCAAGGTCCTCCCTCAGCTTACTCACCTGAAAAAGTGGAAATGCCGAGGACGCAATCTAGCAGCGTAGATGAATGATAGCACTACTGTAAGGGGGTAACATTATCATACAATAAATCATTATGAAGAACAAAATCATACACCGTAGGCCTACACACCTATTAGAAATCTTGTCTAGAGTTAGTGGCGCAGAAAAAGGCATATATATATATATATATATGGGTGATCCATAACGCTTTTTTGACGATTTTTACCTCCCACCCTCCCGTCCGTCACAAAAAGCCAGAGCCCCTAAAATGACGTCACACCTCAGCCTGCAAATTGAATTTGAATCTTTCTTAAAATATGATATTTTCTCCAAATCTTGTCTGAACTCTGTCAACATAAAGTATTTTAATCAATTTCTATTACAGTTTATTAAAACAGTTTTCTAAAACGCGAAATAACGACTAAAATTCGTTTTCTAACATTGCTTTTTTATAATGCAAAAGTGTGACGTCACACCATCTGACCCCTCCCCCTCTCCCTAATCACACACTGTCACAAAATTACGGACCCCCCCCCCCCTCTCACTACTAGTGTAACGTCATTTATGGACGACCCCATATATATATATATATATATATATATATATATATATATATATATATATATATATATATATATATATGTGTGTGTGTGTGTGTATATATATATATGCCTATATATACATTGAGTTGGGGGCGGGCAAAATCGAAAGTTTAAAATGGACAGTATCTGTCAAGCCTCTCTTCGGGAGTGGGGGGATAATTTTTATAGAAAGTAGTAGTAGTATATTAAGAGGAATTAAGTATATACTTTAACTAGTCACCGCCCCACTCTTGGAAATTCCCCTTTCCCTCCCTGGAGCAAAGTGTCTGAAAGAAACTCTGGCACACTGGAAATGCGTCGCTACGATTCTGATCGAAACTATTTTTCCCATTTAAAATAACAGTTTTGCTAGTCCCACTGTTAACTGAACTAAGACTAAATTACTAAATCAAACAGCCCAAAAACCGGCAAAGCGTTTTAACCGACTATGCCAGATTTGATATTTAAACAACATTACACTAATTACAACAAATACGCAGGGAATGATTACCGATATTTAAAATTTAAAAAATAGTATTCAAATAGTTAACAATTGTATTTCCTTGTTCGACCAATATTAATAAAAGCTAGTTTATATATTTATTCAATTTGATACTATTTTAGTAATTGTTTGAAAGCTACCCACTTTAAAAATCTGCCATTGTCGTTGAAGAAAAATTGTTTGTCACGATTGTTATCTTCTCTAAATTTTATAGATCTACCTGGACCTAAATTCTGTTATTTTTAAAACATCAACAATGGTTAAGGTAGCGGAAACTCAAGATGTAGAAATGAAAGATGCATCAGCAAATGATGCAAATAAAACGGAGGAGACAGAAAAAGAAGAAAAGAAAGACCCCGAACTGTTAACTTTAGAAGGTAGGTTAGCTGAGTGACGACAGTCAGTGATGACTCTAACTCTAGCTAGGCTTTTTGATGAGAATTACAGAATGATTTTTTTAATTAAAAATGTATCAATAATAGCTAGAACACTAGTAAACTAAGCTAATTTAGCATATTTTATTTTTCTGTGCAAAGTCATTATTACTGAAAAAAATTCCAAAGTCAGGTCAGCCTGTGGCACCCTCCACTGAACTTGACAGAAGGATAAAAAACTTGACCCGTGACCCTCATTAAAACAGAATTTGCTTTTGTTTTATTTTTTATTTTTAGTAAACATGTGCTTTATCTTACCCAATAAGTGATAAAAATTTGAAAATTAATTTTAATTACTGTTGTAAAGTGAGATAAACAGCTTAATAAACACGTGTTTTCTTGAGGGGGTGTGACCCGGGTGTGTCACATCGCAATTGGAACTTTATATTTCTGTGTTTTATGACTATATTTGTTTACAATTAGCATGCTATGCTTTTAAAATTGATAAAGAGTAAGTATACCAAGTTACAAAATCTGCAATCTAACTAATAATTCATACTTTCAGTTTAAAAAATAATAAAAACGATCATCAACGAAGAAAGCGTAAACATTCTATTTTTAGGTGTGACATAAAAAAACAGTCATAAATCTAGCCAAATGATTGGATTGTTGCGCGGCACACATTTTCCCGCGCCTCGTTTTCACCAAACAAGATTATAATAAAATGGCATTATTGGGGGTGATCGTTTTCCCACGAACACATCTCATAAACCCAAGAAATTATTACCAGTTAATTGTAATGTGTGTTAAATTAATAGTTTAAAGTATTCAAGTAACATAGGCTGGGTTCCAAGGAATGCGATATTTCAGAGTTATTTGATTTAAAAGACAAGAATACATAGAGCTATTTTCACCTACGCGCCGCTTTCGAGACAAAGAAATTAGGTCAAAAGTACATCTGGGAATTCTTAAATAACAGACTGAAATAGAAACGGATAGTTCCGTTTTCTAAAATTAACGATGGCATCGTAATCAATAGTTTTATCCCTCTACCGTTTAGAGAAAGCGAAACTGGTCGCCATTTTAGTAAGCGCATGAGCCGTGAGATGCCACGAAAATGACAAACCCGGAAGTGTTGAATCGAACGGCCTACTGTCAGTGATGACTGATGATGAGATGTCTGTCCTTTAGAAGTTTAGATTCTACTCATCTACCGAGTTTACTGTAGTCAGTAGTAGTGTAAGTGTAGTAGTGTATTGTGTAGAGCTGTAGGCCTAATCACTGATTACTGACTCAGTACTTTTTTAGAGTTTTTCTTTTTAAAAACATTTTACTTTTTATTCTTAGTTCTAGAAGTCTAGGTCAGGTCTAGATTCTAGTGACAGTAGTGACTTCTATTCCACGGTAAAACTCCATATGATTTTAGCATATTTTATTTCCCGCTTCATGTTCACCTCCTGTTCAGCATATTTTATTTATTATAAACACAACTGAAACACACAAAAATGTCGTTATGAAAACAATAGGCCCTATCAAAATAGGCCTAATCTATTTATTTATCAATTTTAGTTTTTGATAATTTACTTAGGCTTAAGAAAAATCCATATTTGAAATATTAAATGTGCACTATTTATATCAATATCTAGATTTAGCACTTTTTTCCTCTTGAAAATATGTTCATGTTGGTTGAAATTTCATGGCAATAGGTAAAATACTAATTAAGTTTGTATTGTTACAAGTATCTCGCATGCATGGTACAATAAGCTATAAACTTAAATGAACTCACAATGGCCCTAAAACTGACATCACCATAATTTCAAACAGCTATCATGTCCGTGTAGGGATATTTCTCTAGCTGACTGATGAGAAAACGCTGGCGATCTCACATTATTTAATTGAAACCGTGGGCCTAATGCTTATTTATGTTTTTTACCTGTTCTAATTAAAACACATTCATTAAAAAATAAATAGATCTAATCCTAGTTTTGTTTTCTTATAGTTTTGTGTGTTTCGGATGTGTTTATAATAAAATACGTTCATCCTGAGGTCAACCCGAAGCAGCGAATAAAATACACTAAAATGGAGTTTTACCCTAGTCCACTGCTCAGTCAGTTAACTAGTAGTAGTAGCCTGATTGTAGGAAAAAAAACACAGACAAGAGTCACAAATGTGTATTTGTATGGAATCAATACTTATATGTATAAACACTCAGAAAGTGAAAATAACTTACGCTTCAAATGTAATGTAAAGATTTTAGATATGTGCATAGATGGTATATGTATAGTAATATGTGTGACAAACTTAAAAAGATTTAGGCTGAGGTATGGATGCTTTAATTCCGTTATATGTACCTAAAATATTTAATAGAATTAAAAAGGATATTCTAACCTTTTGGTCTATTGTGTTTTTTAAATGCCAACTTTATATTAGCTTGAAATGGCATAAAGACGTAGTTAATGTGACTTTCTGTCCTCAACTAATTCCAACATTAGGTCAACCACCTTTACTGCTCACATTTATCACTCTCATTACATAACAAAACATAGGATCAAAACAGAAAGCTGACATGGTACAAGGGCTGTTATTGACGAAAACACACAATATGGACAGGTTAGGCTGCTGAGGTGAGGCCATCCAAGAAATTAAAGGCCTACGGCAAAAACATATGTACATAAAAACAATCATGTGCCTAATCGTGTTTTATAATGATTTGTTCTACAGCGTATTCAATTAAATATATAACAAGTGGAGATTTTAAATTATCTTATTCTATTTTACTTATTATTGTTATAAACCATAATGCTTTTAAATTTTATAAATATGATACACCCACATTGATAAACACAATTCTCACCAATTAAATCAAAATATTTCTTAGAAGATTTTTGTGACGTTTTCAGATAAAGTTTTTCCTTTGTAATTTCTTTCCTAGCAAAAACTTTTTTTCCCCCCGTTCACCAGTAGCCTACCCTTTCCAGCTTGTGTCACTACTAGTTAGGCTCCTAAAATTAAAAAAATTAAAATAAAATTATTTCTTAAATTATCAGTTATGTTAAATGTCTTGTTCTAACTTAATTTCTAAATCTCAATGATGTTAATGGATCCCAGCAGGAAGAGTCTAGAAGATTCCATTTGATTAATATAACAAAGTGACTAGATGGAAGAAGCTTTTGTCCCATAGTCTCTGGTGGCTGGCAGAAGACACAAAAACACAATGGCCATAAAAAGGTTAAAATGGGCTGAAACTACCTTTATAGTACTTATACCCTTAAGAGCTGTGCAATGCCTTGAATTACCCTAAATAGCTGTGCAATGGTCTCATATTACTCTTTTAGCCTTATTCTTCTTACAAAACAAACTGTATCGTGTGGTTGAGTGGTTGCGCTTTGGGTGGATTGTCAGGGGGGTAGAATTTAATGGACATTAAAACTAAGCTGTATGCTCAATTTTCAGTCTTCATTAAAATCTTTAAAACTATCAACAGAATAGGTACAAAAATCTGTAATTTTTTTTGTAAATGAATATTTGAATAGGTTACCTAAATTAGCTTGAATCCTAATGGTGTTGAGTTACTTTGCTATGGCAATGGATTAAATAATTTAATATAATAGTTTAATGAGATTACTTTCACAATAAACACCAGAAATAAATGCATTTAATGATTTAGTTTCCAGCTACCACTAATTCCATTGCAAATTCAATATTTTATTCAACAAACTGAAGATAATTTTAAAATTGTTAACATATTCCAAGTCAATATTCCTAGCTGTTATTGAGTTATGCTGTTTATCAATTAATTGTTTGCAGATATTCGGGAGCATGTGAGACATATTGAGAAAGCTGTCTCAACAAAAGAGCCACGGTTCATGTCAAGAGTTATCCGGGCCCTTGTCTCTGTTCGTAGAAAACTTAATCCTCGCATACTTCGCTCCTTAATGAAAGGCTACTTCACAGCACCAAATGTGACAAACAAAGAAGAGCTGTTACCATTTCTTGCTGATGTAAGTAAATCTCCTGCGTACTCCGTCAGCTATTGCCTAATTTAGAATAATGTTGTATGTAAAAACTTGTATAAAAAGTTGAATGGTTTCCAGGGCCAGAGTGAGGGCATGAATGGAATCTCTGGGGTATTTCGTCCACGATCTGGCAAGTTGGCTCAAACACCTGTCTTACCTGAGGTTGAGATCTACATCCACCTTCTTGTCCTCATTTACCTCATTGATACTAAGCAATATGAAAGGGTGAGTCCATTTTATACTTTGGAGTCTCCTGTTAGCAAACGTAGATTTGATTGGTTGTAGTGTGAAATTTTATCTTCTCTGACATTTAATGAAAAAATAAGTTTTAGACCTATGTCATTTGTTAGTAGGAAGCAATTAATATTGATAATTGTGTTGGTAAATACAGGCAGTGGAATGTTCAGAGCTTCTGATGAAGAAGTTGATAGTACAGAACAGAAGGACCATGGATATGCTGTCTGCCAAATGTTATTTCTACTATTCTAGATCATATGAACTAACTAATAAGCTGGAAATTATTAGAACGTAAGCACATACATTTCTGTTATTTTTTTTCTTTAGTATATTTCTGTTTTGTCTACTTTTCCCCAAATATTAAATTAGTGGAGTGCCTTTAATGTATTAATTAAGTTTGTATTATAAAATGTTTCCAGTTACATAACCCAGCAATGTGCTAGAAACATTGACTTAAAATTATCTTTTTCTAATGAGTGGAGTATTTAGTCTAGGTCTACAAGTCTATTGCCATGTTATAATAGTGCTTAAACACAGTATGAAATGTAAGAAATTTAGCAAATGTTAATAAATGTCTGAAGCACTGGTTATTCGCTGATAAAAAACAAAAAATTATAAAAACATGTTTACTTTTTGTGCCTGAGTTGTCATCTGTGACCTGTCACCCAATCAGAAATGTGATGCTTTAATTGACAGGTTCCTCCATGCCAGACTTCGAACTGCCACGCTTCGCTCTGACCACGAAGGCCAGGCCACACTAATCAACTTGCTGCTACGTAACTACTTGCATTATAGTTTGTTTGAGCAGGCAGATAAGCTAGTATCCAAGTCTACCTTTCCTGACAGTGCCTCCAACAATGAGTGGGCTCGTTACTTGTTTTACTTAGGTACGTTCACTTTATTGAATTATCACTTTGAAATTATTTACCTGGATGAGAAAACACAAACAGCTGTACTACATGTGTACCTAATCATGCTGTAATGTTTGTACTGATGATTTCCACAGGTCGGATAAAGGCTGCACAACTTGAGTACTCAGAAGCTCATAAACATTTGCTTCAAGCTACAAGAAAAGCTCCACAGCAGAGTGCCATTGGCTTCAAGCAGACAGTAATGTCTTGTTTATTTTATGTGTAGAATTATTTACTAAACTAGTTGATCACTTGGGAAAAAGTCACATCATTCCAGGTTTTTACTCTTTCTATTGGATTTAACCCACTTAGCTATTAATGGTATTATTTTGGAGGGAACAAAAATATTTTTGCTATTATTATGTCTGTAAAAAAAAATTTTGCAATAGTTAATCTTGGTTTATGCGACATATTGAAGGACTTCCTACAATCATTGGTAATTGCTTTTTAATCAGAGCTAGTCAGATGATGAATCACAATGGTATCAAAGTGAATTATGTTTTGCTGGCTAAAGAAATGAATAAGTCATGAGGTCATGTCTGGTTGCAGGTTCAGAAACTGGCCATAACAGTGGAACTTCTGCTTGGAGACATACCTGACAGAACAGTCTTTCGTCAGCAGTCCATGAGAAGAACACTTGCCCCTTACTTCCAGCTTACCCAGGGTAAAACCATGACAGCCTTTACATGTTTTAAAAGCCATACATCCAACAGCTATATTTCTCACATCCATACTTCATCCATAAAAAAATTCTTATGAAACTAAATCAGTAACCTTTTGTCTGTCCTTGTTTGTAGCTGTAAGAGGAGGAAACCTACAGAAATTTAACGAAACTTTGGCCAAGTTTGGCACCAAGTTCCAGGCAGAAAACACGTACACTCTGATTGTTCGGCTCCGCCACAACGTGATCAAGACAGGAGTGAGGATGATCAGCCTCAGCTATTCACGCATCTATCTCTCAGACATTGCACAGCGCTTGACTCTAGACAGCCCAGAAGATGCTGAGTTTATTGTTGCTAAGGTAGCCATTTCTTTTCACTGCTTGTTAGGGTATTCTTTAATTGGTTGCTAAGGTATTCTTTGATTAGTTGCTAAGGTATTCTTTTAACTGATTTCCAATAAGTAAACAACTATACAACATTGTACAAGTGGACTTACTGCTATCTAACAAAGATTTATGATATATAAAAATTGATGAAAGTAGTTTCCTCCCAGGCAATTCGAGATGGTGTGATTGAAGCCACTATTGACCATGAAAATGGCTATGTGCAGTCCAAGGAGACTGGTGATGTGTACAGCACTAAAGAACCCATGACTGCATTCCACCAGAGGATTAGTTTTTGTCTTGACATTCACAATCAGAGTGTGAAGGTAAGTTGTCCAGCTTCATATTTCTCCTCATTAGGTTTAGTTTAATGGTTGGTGTGTACTTCACTTTGTATAGTGCTGTAACATTGGATTTAACATTATTTTTTTTTCTACCTAAGGCCATGCGTTTTCCACCCAAGTCTTACAATAAGGATCTAGAATCAGCAGAGGTAATGATTTACTTTTATCACTTATTAATTAAATGTAATTATCTACTGTGGATAGATTATGTTCTTGTTATCACTCATTAGATTGCTAACAAAGATGTAGCTGTTGTTTTTGTTGCCTTGAAAGTTATTATTGAGTAATACTATTTTAAAAATACTTGTGTAGTAGAAATATTTGTGTTCAATGTGAATAACTAGTCAGCCAATTTTTCAACATTGATCAGCTTTTGTTTTATTTTTGTGTAGTAGAAATGTTTGTGTTCAATGTGAATAACTAGTCAGCCAATGTTTCAACATTGATCAGCTTTTGTTTTATTTTTGTGTAGTAGAAATGTTTGTGTTCAATGTGAATAACTAGTCAGCCAATGTTTCAACATTGATCAGCTTTTGTTTTATTTTTGTGTAGTAGAAATGTTTGTGTTCAATGTGAATAACTAGTCAGCCAATGTTTCAACATTGATCAGCTTTTGTTTTATTTTTGTGTAGTAGAAATGTTTGTGTTCAATGTGAATAACTAGTCAGCCAATGTTTCAACATTGATCAGCTTTTGTTTTATTTTTGTGTAGTAGAAATGTTTGTGTTCAATGTGAATAACTAGTCAGCCAATTTTTCAACATTGATCAGCTTTTGTTTTATTTTTGTGTAGTAGAAATGTTTGTGTTCAATGTGAATAACTAGTCAGCCAATTTTTCAACATTGATCAGCTTTTGTTTTATTTTTGTGTAGTAGAAATGTTTGTGTTCAATGTGAATAACTAGTCAGCCAATGTTTCAACATTGATCAGCTTTTGTTTTATTTTTGTGTAGTAGAAATGTTTGTGTTCAATGTGAATAACTAGTCAGCCAATTTTTCAACATTGATCAGCTTTTGTTTTATTTTTGTGTAGTAGAAATGTTTGTGTTCAATGTGAATAACTAGTCAGCCAATGTTTCAACATTGATCAGCTTTTGTTTTATTTTTGTGTAGTAGAAATGTTTGTGTTCAATGTGAATAACTAGTCAGCCAATGTTTCAACATTGATCAGCTTTTGTTTTATTTTTGTGTAGTAGAAATGTTTGTGTTCAATGTGAATAACTAGTCAGCCAATGTTTCAACATTGATCAGCTTTTGTTTTATTTTTGTGTAGTAGAAATGTTTGTGTTCAATGTGAATAACTAGTCAGCCAATTTTTCAACATTGATCAGCTTTTGTTTTATTTTTGTGTAGTAGAAATGTTTGTGTTCAATGTGAATAACTAGTCAGCCAATGTTTCAACATTGATCAGCTTTTGTTTTATTTTTGTGTAGTAGAAATGTTTGTGTTCAATGTGAATAACTAGTCAGCCAATTTTTCAACATTGATCAGCTTTTGTTTTATTTTTGTGTAGTAGAAATGTTTGTGTTCAATGTGAATAACTAGTCAGCCAATTTTTCAACATTGATCAGCTTTTGTTTTATTTTTGTGTAGTAGAAATGTTTGTGTTCAATGTGAATAACTAGTCAGCCAATTTTTCAACATTGATCAGCTTTTGTTTTATTTTTGTGTAGTAGAAATGTTTGTGTTCAATGTGAATAACTAGTCAGCCAATTTTTCAACATTGATCAGCTTTTGTTTTATTTTTGTGTAGTAGAAATGTTTGTGTTCAATGTGAATAACTAGTCAGCCAATTTTTCAACATTGATCAGCTTTTGTTTTATTTTTGTGTAGTAGAAATGTTTGTGTTCAATGTGAATAACTAGTCAGCCAATTTTTCAACATTGATCAGCTTTTGTTTTATTTTTGTGTAGTAGAAATGTTTGTGTTCAATGTGAATAACTAGTCAGCCAATGTTTCAACATTGATCAGCTTTTGTTTTATTTTTGTTTTGTTGTAAACACAGGAGCGTAGAGAGCGGGAACAACAGGAACTGGAGAGTGCTAAAGAAATAGCCGAGGAGGATTTTGATGGTTTCCCTTAGTGCTACAATACTAACACAGGAGCGTAGAGAGCGGGAACAACAGGAACTGGAGAGTGCTAAAGAAATAGCCGAGGAGGATTTTGATGGTTTCCCTTAATGCTACAATACTAACACAGGCATCAGCACCAGCCACCACACACCAGCAACATTTGTATCATCAGATTTTTACAGCCATATTCTTTCATTATCTGGCAGTTATACCATTTTTTTTTTTTACTGAAGTGAAGCTGTCCAAATACTGTAGGAAGTTGTCAGAAGTAGTGGGTTTGAATGTTTGTCAGTAAAGTAGTTCTAGAAGTTTCTGCGTGAGCGACTGATGTTTAAACTTCCACCCAGTTTGTGCTGCAACTATTCTGTTGATCCGTGTCCATGTCATCTATTGAACTTTGTCTTTTTTATTGGCAGTCATGTTTATTGGACGCTTTAAGATTTTACTTCAGACATCTGTCTAAAACATTTTATCTGAGCAAGTAGACCAGTGTTTGATGAATGTGCCACTTCAGCCTGTGGCTGAAATAAACAAGTTGAAATTAGAGAAATGTCTCCTAACAACTGTCAAGAGTTGAGCAAGTTGCTGAGTCATTGAATTGGGAGCTGCTTGTGTCTGGTTTCTGTGCTGTTGGTGATGTTCAGTGTCTTGATTTCATTTTTTTAGTTATTGACTAATGTGCTAATTGTTAGAACATGCTGTTTGTTTATTTAAATACATGTTGTACATAGTTTATTATATATTAAAAAAAAATCTTTTGAAAACTGTTTTATCATTTCTTCACCTTTTAGTTTTACTAGTTTTAGTCAAACATCTTACAGTAATCATATGTCAATATTTTAGTAATCACTAATGCTGTCGACATTTTATATTAGAAACACATTTGTAATGTACCACAATGGACTGATCTATTACTAAAAAAAAATTTAATTGCTAATAGTATTACTCTATGATATTGTTAAGTTATAAGTAGATCACATCAAATTACTATCTAACGTAGAGTGGTACTAAGGCAAGCTGTTGCATTGTTTCAACTATTTGGGTAAACTGCTGCTAGTCTAGAAGTCATGTGATGTAAAAGGTGATGAATGGAAATTTTGTGTACACTTGTTGAAATAATTATTTCTCCCATGCATCAAATGTTAGTTTGGGTCTTTCATAACGAGGCATGGTACTCAGTCAAACCTTTATGTACATAAATATGTGATATGGGGTTGTGTTGGGTATAACGCGAGGGCTGTTAATTGGTCGAAACCTGTATGAGATGTCTTAAGTGTGTGACTTCAGTTGGTCCTGTCTTCACCCACCAGCCCCACCCAATGCGTCTCCGTCATCTACCCCGTATTCTCACTCCCCTCCATCCACTAGCAACCTTATCCACCCCTCGAACACCAGCCAATCACAGCTCACCCTAAAACCTGTACGTGCACCACGTGACTAAATGACGTTTTCAGCTAACATAACTTCTACAGACCACGCCCATCTGTTAATTACTAAATGTCATCTTGATGAAGGTCACCGGGTGTCATGAAGGAAAGGTCAAAAGGTGAAGAGTCTGTCAAGTTGATCTCTCAACTGCTGCTGTAAAAATGGGACTGGCTGGCACGTGATGTCCAGAAATCAATCGGATATCGATCTGTGGATAGGTTGACTCTCACATTTTGTATCCTAGTGGGATAGGTTGACTCTCACTATTTGTATCACGTTGGAATAAGTAAAATGTCACATTTTTGTATCACGTTGGGATTGGGATGTTAAATGTCACATTTTTGTGTCACGTTGGGATATGTTAAATGTCACATTTTTGTATCTCGTTGGGATAGAGTTGCAGATACACCGTTAAACCAAAGCGTGGTGACGTAACTCCTGGTTGCACGAAACAACTCTTGTGACGTCAGCAATGTGTCCATTCATGTAACCACATTTGACCTTATCACCAACCGCCAGCCAATAAAATTCACAGAAATCACAAACATCCCTCCCATTCATCAATCCCACACTATTAAATCTGTTTAAACTTAATTTCCACAACAATCAAATGTTTGTCTTTCTAAGGTCACACATCTATCGATGTTTCTCCCAAGTGTTACTGAAGTACGGCCCCTTAGATCAAATGTTAGTTCAACTTTTGGTATTCCCATTATGACGAAATAATCTTTAATGTAATGTCAATTAATACCTACTCCTTGACGTACAGGTCCGTAGCAGTCAATAGCGAATAAGTCAAGGGCCATCACTCTCCATTAGGTTCAATCAATCATACATTCGCTTTCATAGGCGTACTTATCTTAAGTTGTCGCATTGGAATCTTTCTGATCAGAGTTTCTTCCAGGCATCTATTCCAGGCAACCCCCCCCCCCCCCCCAAAGAAAGTCTACTCCCACCCGAACGAGATGGAATTTATATAGTAAACATTTACTTTTACAAGTGTCCGCCCCCCCCCCCCCCACCGCAGAAAAATGTTGCCCCCCCCCCCCCCCCGAAAATATCAAGCGCCCCCCGCCCCGGAGAAAAAAGTCTGGAAGAAACCGTGTTTCTGGTGTGCGAGAATGGTTCTAGATCAATACGAGTCGCAGTTAAAAATTCTGCTTAGCATACAACTGTTTCATGAAGTACCGGTGTCGTATCGAATTAATAGCCGTGTAATTTTGATAATTACTCCAAGAACAGAACCAACCGCTTTAAATCTCTTGATATGGGATGTCATGGTAAATATAATGATGTGAGATATCATGTTAAATACCATGAATCTGGACATCATGGTGTCAAATGGTGCGGCATATCAGGATGTGTGATCATTTGGAATACCACGATGTGGTCTTATGACAGAGTGTAGGTTCAGTGCTGACGTCACACAACAGTGACAGTGTAGCAGACGACACCCTGAGTTGAAGATGGAAGAGCTATTCACCCAACCTAAGAATGTTTAATATCTTGTGGTTTGATTATTTTCCATGCATCATTTTCGTTCCAACGAAAGGTCGAAGGTCAATGCTAGTGAGGACAGTTGCGACGTTAAAAGTATGACCATGTCCTACATAAACCTCTAGGGCTAGGGGAGTGCGGTTCTGCGTTTTCTGGATGTCAAGGCCATCTCTGGCTCCAGGGGATGATGGGAGTGGCCATGCTGTGATTTCATTGGCTGAGTGGGCAACAGGTCAGCAGCACACGACGGAGTGTGACGGAATTTATTTTATACTATCTCCACGGAGGGAAGAAATTCTCAAGAGACAAACTATTTGTACTGGCAAGAATATAAAAACTATCGAGAACTAGTTAAACCTTCACGAACTTAAAGATAGGGGTGAGTATTCATTCAATTCATGTGAAGTCATGTCATTTTAATATGTGTTCGCCATTGTGCGATAAACATCAAGAAAATTTTACCTTTCGTCTTCAGCTGTATTCTCCTGAGATCATTTGTCCTGGGATATTTCGACTTGGGATATTTTGTCCTGGGATATTTTGTCCTGGGATATTTTGTCCTGAAATATTTTATCCTCGGATATTTTGTTCTGGGAAGTGTGGATGGTGTGATACCAGCTCACAATTGTAAGTTAAATATCTAGGGACATTTTGTTTGTTATATTTCTAGATGTCCAATGTCCCTTGAAATATCATACACCCACCAATGTCCTAGAATTATTACTTACACACGCTGAGAGGACCTGACTAATACCAGTGAAGGACCACAGTACTCGGGTCCTCGGAAGTTTGGTTTTCAGTAGCAGACGATGTTTGGCGACGTATGTGACGTAGATGCCAATACATTTCTTCAAACAGATCTGACGTTGCGCAGTTTAAATTTATTTCATGAGTTGCAGTTAATTATTAACTTTTTAATTTTTTTTTTAATTTGGTGCTGAAACATCCGATCTATCTTTTAATTTCAGTAACACAAGGAAGGGCATAACTATAGAAAGGGCAGAAATAACAAGAAGGGCAGTAACTTATCAGGAAGGGCAGTAACTCATCAGATGGATTACAACACGTCCGCCACAGAAAGTAAGAAGACGCGTCGTGTTTTCTCATTTATTCGTGTGACGTCATATTGTCAGAACCCCGGGACAATTCTGACTCTATGACGTCACTAAGCCCAATAGGTCATTGGGTCAATGTCCTCTAGAGTGTAGAAAGCCACTAAGCATTAGTATCAGTACGATTTCAAAACTGGCTTCGTTGTGGACTCTACAATACACCGCGTTTACACTTGCGACACGTGTACCATACTTGTCTAGAAAAGAAACTAGCAACATGTTCATGTTACATGAAAACATTTCCCCACGGAACAAGGTGCGTGTTTTTTTTCTAGTATAGTATACATGTCGCAAGTGTAACACGGTGTTAGTATAAATCAGATCTTGGCATTTAAATATATCCTACATGTCATATTTGTTTATTAATATTGTTACATTCCAACGATGAGTTCTATTTATAGACTTTACTGGCATCTGGTACACGAGCTTGATGACGACATCAGTGCTGTTCAGCACCACAGCATCACCGATGTTCAGCACCACAACAGCACAGATGGCCAACAGCACTATGGCACCGATGCTCAGCACCACAACAAACAGAGCACCAGAAACGACAGCAGCAGTCTGTACCGTGTTCACTGTCCCATATTGTGAACCTCTCATGGTCGGTGAGTACATCACTAGAGGACGTTAGGAGCATCAGGTGTATTGGTGGTGTTAGGGGCATGATGGATGGTGGCATTGGTGGTGTTAGGGGCATGATGAAGTGGGGGATTTGGTGGTGTTAGGGGCATGGTTAGGTGGTGGCATTGGTGGTGTTATGGGCATGATGGGTGGTGTTAGGAGCATAATAGGTGGCATTGGTGGTGTTAGGGGCATGATGAAGTGGGAGCATTGGTGGTGTTAGGGGCATGATGAAGGGGTGGCATTAGGGTAATGGTGAGTTGTAGGCGGTAGGGGCAGGTGAGTAGGTGCTGCTAGGGGTAAAGGTAATTCGAGGCACCCTAAGCTACCACCCGGCTTAGTAAAGCCACTGGCTATAAACTATAATCGACGGCAACAAATGCAACGAAACAAAAATAAATCAGTTTTAGACTCCTAAAATCAACGTTATACCTTGAGTAGATTTTTCTAGCGACGAAATATTTGACTGAAACACCTAATTACCTGCCATTGTTCTAGCTGCCAGTTACATCGTGACGTACGGGATGTACCTGGCCTTTGTTGTGGGTATCCCAGGTAACATCCTCACCCTGCCCATCTTGTTCCGGATGAAACCTTTCAACTCCTCCAACCTCTGGCTGGTTGTCGTCTGCATCAACGGTAATCTTTTTTTTTTATGCATCAACGTTAATCTCAGTTTTTTAAAGATTTAATTAATCAACGGTAATTTCAGTTTTTAAAGGGTTTGTGCATTGTAAGAGAGAAATAATTAATCAACGGTAATCTCAGTTTTTAAAGGATTTAATTAATGAACGGTAATTTCAGTTTTTAAAGAATTTGTGCATTGTAAGAGAGAAATAATTAATCAACGCACATTTTTAAAAAATATTGGTTCATATTAAGAGTCAAATAGATATTTGCTCAGTTGTGCCCCTTATATTCCCCGAATGCTGACTTAATAAAAATATCGGCAATATAAGGCGGTGGCCGTTGGCGAGGTCAAGATGGCCAACCTGTAGCTTTCCCGGAGACTTGAGTTCATATGTCCATGTAAAATTATGGACGCCTGTTTGTCCTGGCAATACTATATAGGCGCCTGTTTGTCCTAGCAATACTATATAGGCGCCTGTTTGTCCTAGCAATACTATATAGGCGCCTGTTTGTCCTAGCAATACTATATAGGCGCCTGTTTGTCCTAGCAATACTATATAGGCGCCTGTTTGTCCTAGCAATACTATACAGGCGCCTGTTTGTCCTAGCAATACTATACAGGCGCCTGTTTGTCCTAGCAATACTATATAGGCGCCTGTTTGTCCTAGCAATACTATACAGGCGCCTGTTTGTCCTAGCAATACTATACAGGCGCCTGTTTGTCCTAGAAGTACTATCGTATTTCGTTGAACCGTTCCCCACAAGTTTTCTGAACTATTTGCTATTAATAGTTAAATACAACCTTTGAAATGTTTGTACCCCTTTATCGTGTTTATGTTTCAACCAATCACCTGAGCCGCATGGATATATGTGATATCATATAGCGACACCAGACATAGTTGCCAGATTGTAACGTATGACGACTTTCCTTCTAGCTTCTAACAGCCTTCCCGTGCCGCTGTTTCAGATATATTTAGCATGGTTTATAGAGCGATAATCAACATACTCTTCAACTACAACTTGATTGCCTTGAACGACAGCTTCTGCCGGTTCATCTACATCGCGTCAGACGTCACGGAATATTCCGGCTACTTCTGTCTGGTGGGGATAACGGTTGAACGGTTGATAGCCGTCTGGTTCCCGCTCAAGATGAGCCTTTGGTGTACCAAGAAGAAAGCAGGTACCTCCATACATTTTTTCTACAATCAATCAGTTTTTTTAAAATTAATACGATCAATACTTTCATACAATATTTGCTTACATTGTTTCAATAGTTAAAACATTTATTTTTTTAAAAGTCAGCACATTAAATTTTTAGCAATCGGCATCTTCGTCATCTTTGCCTTCATTACGGGCCAGGCACAACAGTACAACGAGACGGTCAGGTTTAACGGACTCTGTCTAGTGAGGCTCAAGTACAGGCCGATAGTAGAGAGGTCAGTTCGTTAGGTCTTGCTCAAGTACAGGCCCATAGTAGAGAGGTCAGTTCGTTAGGTCGTCAAATTTTAGCTCAAGTACAGGCCGATAGTAGAGAGGTCAGTTCGTTAGGTCGTCAAATTTTAGCTCAAGTACAGGCCGATAGTAGAGAGGTCAGTTCGTTAGGTCTTGCTCAAGTACAGGCCCATAGTAGAGAGGTCAGTTCGTTAGGTCGTCAAATTTTAGCTCAAGTACAGGCCGATAGTAGAGAGGTCAGTTCGTTAGGTCGTGCTCAAGTACAGGCCGTTAGTAGAGAGGTCAGTTCGTTAGGTCGTCAAATTTTAGCTCAATGATGTATTAGGTAATGTAGCAAAACTTAAGGTCAAAGGGTAATGTCGTAAAACTTTAGGTCCATAATCTACTGGGTAAGGTAGAGCTTTAGGACAATGATTTGTTGGCAAATGTAAAACTTACGGAGAATGATTTTCTGAGTATTATTGTAATATGTTAGTAAAGTGACCTTCATAGGAGCGAACAACACTTTTTTTTTAATAATAAGTAAATAACGACACATCGTATTCAAAATGACCGAATACGAAACAAGAATGGTTTAAAATAAAGCGGGGGTGATCTCCCCTATACTTTCTCGAATATCCGGGGAATGCAACTCAGGATGCAGACATTATTTTTAATCTATTTTTAATTACTTAAACTTTTTAGAAATATAATAGAATCTCGTAGAAAAAAGAATTGCACACCAAGTAAACAGCAAACAATGTGTGTGTGTAATAGTGCGGAATACTAGTACTTTATAAATTCATATTCGTTTTCTGAGAAATCGGAAATAGCGTAAATTACTACTTCCGATTAACGGAAATTACTCAAATTTTGACTTAAAGGCAGATAATTAGATCTTTTACTTATATGTAAAAATTATGGATAGTTATGAATTGAAATATTAGTATAAATATAGTCGAGTAAATGTGAGAATATGGACTAGATAGGCTACTTGGTGAAGATGAATAGGAAGTTTTATTTTGTAATTACCTCCCTTCTGACAAAGGCTTTACTACCTAACGCTGATCAACACAGTCTTTGCCATGTTGCCGATCACTGCGCTAGTCGTGCTCAATATCCTCATCAGAGTGAAGCTGACGTCAGCGAGAAAATTCCAGAAGCAGATGTCGGACCAGCAGAACAAGGAGAAGGACAAACAGCAACAGCAGGTGAGGAATTGTGGCGGGAGGATGTTTTTAGCAAACATGTTCTATAGTTTGGGTGACCAGTTTCTTTATTAAGGCAGTATCCCCCCCCCCCCCCGGAAATTTTAGACCACTCCCCCGAAAGTGTCAACCCCCCCCCCCCCCGGACAAAGGGTCTAAAGAAACACTGTATGTAACACGCACTTTTAAAAACCATTCTTTAAATTTTAAAAATGTATTTTAAAAATGTTCTAAAAAATCTTTTTAAAAAGCTTTGTTACACATATCTTTTGAAAAGTGGTTTTGTAATTAAAAAATCTAAAATTGAGTAACCAAACTTCTATTTTTAGATCAACCGTATGTTGATGGCCGCCTCGATCTGGCTGATCATATGTGTGTCACCAGACACCGTGTATCGTTACGTGGACTACGCGCTGGTGTGGACGGGGATCGAACCAGGGACCATGCCACACAACATTGTCAGGATCAAATACTTTCTAGACGTCACCTGTGGCGTATTGAAAGTGTACAACCACGCGGCCAATTTCATTCTCTACGTTGTCGCGGCACGGAAGTTCAGGTATGGTCACAGTGGGATTTGTTGCAAGTTTAATGCTACCATAGTGGGGATTTGTTGCAAGCTTAATGCTTCCACAGTGGGGATTTGTTGCAAGTTTAAACTCTAACTAACATCTCACACGAATGATTGATAGAGCAATGGCTAAACTATGACATTTTTGTACCTTCTAAATAATATACATTATAAATATACTAGATCTGATAACAATATAGATCTATTATCCTATTATTAATTAGCATACCTTCATAAAGCAAAAACTGTCCACTCTCTATAGAACTGAGCTGATCAAGATGGTGACGTGCAACCGCTATGGTGGGACAGTAAAAGACGCCAACTCAAAGAAAAACACCAGCAACAGCCAAGACTCAAAGAGTACACAAAACACAACCGACTAAATACCGGGATGTTTTGCAAACAAGTAGAAACAAATCGTGTGAAAACTACACATTTTGAAACACAGGAACACATTTTATTCGCTGTTATTTAGTTAACAATGGCTGTTTGTTTTTAAGTTAGTGGCAAAACTTCTCATTTTTCTCCCACTGCTAATCCAGCGATTTAACATTCCAGATGCAGAGACAACGCAAGAATATCCAATTTAAAAAAAAAATCTAGTCAGGTATTAAATAACTTCAGATAATTATAAAATTAATAAAAAGAGGACTAAACTCCACTACAAAAGAGAAGATAAGATTACTAGCCGACGCCGGTGAACTGTTACTATGTTTGTTTGGGAGCCCACCACGGACTAGGAAGAGGCAGATAACTCTTTTAGACATCACAAGCTACTGATTGGTTTTTTAAGCTAATATTTTTAGTAGTAAGGCTGTTGACTAAATTAAGAAAGAACAGAACGCAAAAAAAAAATAATGAGGTGGACCTAGAGATCTAGTTATTGTTCTAAAAACTTCGAATTACTATTTTAAAATACTATAGTGTAAAGAAAATAAAAGTATTAAAACATCTCTGACATCCTTATAATGTTTTAAAAAAATTTAAGAAAATAAAACGAACTTGCTGTTTTTAGTGATAACTTTGGTCGTTAAGTGTGTACTGAAACTGTAAGAAATCTCAAGGGAGACCAAAGAAAACTGATTCTTTTTAGTATTTTCAGATTTTTAAAATGCTTATTAATATTTGTTTTATTTTTACTTCACCAATGGTTTTCTTCCTTATTCGTTTAAAAAAAATAGTATTCACATATTTTATGTAGGTAGTCCAAACTGGCGAAAAAGTGCGTTTTAGGGTCAGTTTTTGCGGTTTTCAAAAAAAAAATTTCACTACTTCTAGTTGTCCTATAAGAATAAAAATTATATGTCAATAAAGTTTAAGTCTTTATCTGTCGTAATCTGGTATTTTTATATCTGTAACACATGTCTGAATGTGTTTTATATTTGTTTGAAAAGTATCAGTTACGTCAACAAATTTCACCGTTTTGCGTGTACCGATCGACCCCACACTGTTTTATTTGGTCGCGGCTTCGCGACGAAGCATCGTAGAAGCATAATCTTAATGTCATTTTAAAGATCGAATTCTAGGCTGTCATTTGATGTATAAATTGAAAAAATAACTTGTTTATTTCATTTAAAAAATACAGATTTTAAACTTTAAATGACGATATATACACGGAAACAAACTAATTCTGTTTCAATTTTTACACCGATGTAAAGTTCAGTTTTATAACTACTTTGTGTTGTAAATTCAAGTATTTCTGATTTACGGTCGCGAAGCCGTACCCCCAATAAACATATAACCCTCGAGTCGACTTTCAGCCCCGAGTCAGTTGCTCGCCGAACGGTTTTAAAGGTTGACGACCGATGATGCTAAACGGATTTTACCCTTGCTAGAGCCTTCAAACAAGTTGTAAGTATCATTTTTAAAGTTTCATTTCCATTTTAATAAATGAATTTTAAGTTTGAATGTCAGTTTGGTTTAATTAGTACACGTTATTAATGTAAATTTGAACGCTTCAAGTCCACGGTTTTAGCGTGTGAACTACGCTTGTACACAGGGTGTGTTTAGACGTGAAGCTATTTAATTCAGGACATTCTAGGGACTTAAAATATGGATGCACTTAACTATTAGATGCTAGTGTTTACTAATTCTTTAAAATCTATTGACTGGGATCAATGATAGGGTCGTATTACTACAGTTTATCTGGACTATCACGTCAAAATTATGAATCGACAAATTCAAAATGGCCACCAGACTATCTTGGTTACTATGTGGACGAACTCAATTATTTACAGGGAACGAAGGTTAAATACTTATACAATATTAATGAAACACAAAAGAAATGTATAATTATAATAACTATACATTTTTATCGATTTATTTAAAACAAAAGACACTAAATTTTAAGGACTAATGTGATTAATTTTTTTATTTTCTGTTGTGCACTCTGATTCTGATTCCCCTGCTGAATAATGTGAAATGGTCTGCGCCAGTCTCCTTAATAAAATGTACCAGATCAATTTTTAGATGGTTGTGCAATTTATTAAGATTGTACATGTTGTGACTTAGTTTTAAATGTTATATTAGTTGTAAGTGTAAGTAGTACTAGTAGTATTTCTCATTATTTATTTATTTTATATGCATATAATAGTAACAATGAAGGACAGTTAAGTTGTCCTATAGGATGTTGAGAACCACAGTATGGCATCTTCATCATTGGATATCTCAACCATTGTGGGACAAGCAACGATTATTTCAAATTTCATTCAGTAGAATTACTCTTAAAAATATATATAAAAAATATAAATTACTTTTAACAAAAAGGTGTTTTCAGGCTTTTTCATATGTTTCCAGTTATAGTCATAGGACAAATAGTAGGCCTACACAATAGGCTAGTAGTAAATTTAATTATATTTTATTAATCACTAAATCAATTGTTCGTTCCATAGCTGGAGACATTTACGGTGGCCTATCCAGAACTTTCCTTACAAGGGAAGGGAAGAAGGCCAAGACCCCACTCCCCCCTACAATTCCCAAAACATATTACTTACTCTTGATGCTCAACAAGATCAAGGTTGAGGGAAACAAGACGTACAAAGATGTTCCCCCAAAACTGTTCCCCCAAAGCAGTTATCAGGTTTGAAAAGAAACCAAAGCATGTGGCATCAACTGCTGCATCACTTGTAGGCATCACGTCTTTATTAAACTACATTACATTACATTTACTCTACTAAATTTTGATTCTGTTTCTCCTGCACTAGATAACTGTGGTATTTTTTAAAATAATATTTTAACTCATGTGATTTTTGAAAATAATTAACACATTTTTCCACGTCGATGTTACCAACACAATAATTTTAGAGTTATTCCAAAGCAAAAAAAAAAAAAAAAATTGAATTTTTTTTTTTTTTTATGAAAATAAAAGTGACCAAAACGCATTTTTGTCATTTTCAATTATTTTTTTACCTTAGAAAGACTCATTTTAGATGACTGAAAAAAATTGGGCATATATATTACAAACTTTGCAGCAACTTTACCAATTTCCACAATTCTATGTTATTTAGTTTAAAAAATATGGGTTCTCAAAAATGGCACTTTTTGAAAATCAGTTTTTTACCAAATTTTGCTTTTTTAAAAATCGCATAACTTTTTTATTTATTGAGATATTTTTATAAAATTTGTGGCATAGACCTTACAATTAAAAGTTCTTTCATGACATACTCACTCCAGAAGTCTGCAATCAATAGTTAATTTCAGTTTGGACTACCTATTTTATGTATCACAAAGAGAAAGAATTAATAATTTATTAGGGCCTAATGGTTATTCCACCCCATGCGAATGAATGTTTTTTATTAAAAATAAGTAGAATTCGGCAAAAAAACACAAGTAGCTGCACAAAATAAAACCTACTCTCTGTGATGTGAACTAAGATTGATTTCTTGACTCAGTTGGCACACCAACTACCAACCACTTACATTCGCAGTCACACTTCAGCTTTGCCCTCCTCCCCTATCAGAATTTTTTTTGTTTTTAAAACGTTTGTACAATCTAAGTTCGTTGAAAATAGTAGAGAAATTATTTAATAGTTTTACCAGGGTCCTTCTTAATTAAACCTTGCCCTTTCATCTTCAATGTGTTTTAAGCAATAAACATCACGTGATCTGTAAAATCTCCATGTATTTAAAATCTTCCCAATTCACGCTAAGAAAGGAATTAAGATGTATGGTCTATTGTTTGCTTCCTTCGTTACTACAGCTGTGAAACATAAATGACGCGCGAACAGTTAAGAAAAATATTTATGGCGTCCACAACAAATAAATGACATAGTAAGACTACGTGAAACATGTACTGGTGCGATTGGTATACACAAGGCTCAACAACTTGCTCATGAATAAAGTTTTCTCAGAGTATCATCGTTATGATCAAGGGAGATCATATATATATATATATTATATATATATATATTTAAAAAGGCAAAATACATGGTACTTAAGAACAAATCACGCAATCGGACGGACATTGTCGAAGAAATGGTGCCCATCAAATCTATTGCTGTGTTACTAGTGTTAGCCCTTGGCAGGATCCATTACACGTGGTTATTTTTTTATATTTACAGTACAAATTAAATAAAGTGCGTGATCACCAATCCGATTCCAGCAACAATACAGGCCATTCAGGTACCACCCAGCTGTGACGAATATTAGTCCAGTGTTCCTGTGACATGTTTCTCCAGAGTGGGTGGGGGAAGCGGGCGCTATTTAAAGTATATATATATTTCTAGTATTTCTATCTAAAATGTAATTTTTCTTTCAATTTCTTCAACCAAATAAAATAATTGTGTTCATATTCAAGATGTTACAAGATAAAGTTGTATTGATAAAGTTTTAACCAAATAAAGGAAGACATCATTGGTGGAAATATATTTTATGATGGTAAACGCAAGTTTTTCTATTAAAACAACAGAAATAAAGTAATGTGTGACTCAACATATGCCTTTTTAAATCATAACATTTTGAAGCATGTCAAATGGTTTCAGTAAATTTTTCACCAAGAACTGACATGGCAAAGTTTAAAGTTTTTTATAACCCAAAGTGACAAGAGATAGTCCTGTCTGAAATTAAAACGGAGTGTAGAAAAAGTTGCCTAAAGATGATGGCGAAATTTTAAAAATGTGATACAGATTCAACAAAGATGCCTATGGATGGAAGTCGAACATAAAAAAGGATAAAACAGCAGCCAGAGACCATTGAGTCCAGATATGAAACATTCAAAAAACTTTGGCTGACCATAAGGACCAGCACAGATTTCAAACACTACCTGCTTGTCTCACTACCATTGAGTGTGTTCACATTGCTGTAACTATTGAGTGTGTTCACATTGCTGTAACCATTGAGTGTGTTCACATTGCTGTAACTATTGAGTGTGTTCACATTGCTGTAACTATTGAGTGTGTTCACATTGCTGTAACTATTGTGTTCACATTGCTGTAACTATTGAGTGTGTTCACATTGCTGTAACTATTGAGTGTGTTCACATTGCTGTAACTATTGAGTGTGTTCACATTGCTGTAACTATTGAGTGTGTTCACATTGCTGTAACTATTGAGTGTGTTCACATTGCTGTAACTATTGAGTGTGTTCACATTGCTGTAGCTAGTCAAACAGTTTCCCACCAGGAATTTTCATTGGTTTAACAATGTCTACATTTCATTTAGTAAAAGGGAAAATGTTAAAATGCAGTTTTGAATGAGGAGGCCTAAAATTTTTTTCTCAAAAACTATTTTTTTTTAAAGCTGGGACGTTCCACAAGGATGCTGAGTAACATTCACAGGTTTGGTCAGCTGACACACACTGCTAGATGACACACAATGTGCTAGATGACAACAAGGTGCTAGATGACACACAATGTGCTAGATGACACACAATGTGCTAGATGACACAATGTGCTAGATGACACAATGTGCTAGATGACACACAATGTGCTAGATGACACAATGTGCTAGATGACACAATGTGCTAGATGACACACAATGTGCTAGATGACACACAATGTGCTAGATGACACAATGTGCTAGATGACACAATGTGCTAGATGACACAATGTGCTAGATGACACACAATGTGCTAGATGACACACAATGTGCTAGATGACACACAATGTGCTAGATGACACACAATGTGCTAGATGACACACAATGTGCTAGATGACACACAATGTGCTAGATGACACCAATGTGCTAGATGACACACAATGTGCTAGATGACACCAATGTGCTAGATGACACACAATGTGCTAGATGACACACAATGTGCTAGATGACACACAATGTGCTAGATGACACACAATGTGCTAGATGACACACAATGTGCTAGATGACACAATGTGCTAGATGACACACAATGTGCTAGATGACACACAATGTGCTAGATGACACACAATGTGCTAGATGACACAAAATGTGCTAGATGACACACAATGTGCTAGATGACACAATGTGCTAGATGACACACAATGTGCTAGATGACACCAATGTGCTAGATGACACACAATGTGCTAGATGACACACAATGTGCTAGATGACACACAATGTGCTAGATGACACACAATGTGCTAGATGACACACAATGTGCTAGATGACACCAATGTGCTAGATGACACACAATGTGCTAGATGACACCAATGTGCTAGATGACACACAATGTGCTAGATGACACACAATGTGCTAGATGACACACAATGTGCTAGATGACACAATGTGCTAGATGACACACAATGTGCTAGATGACATACAATGTGCTAGATGACACACAATGTGCTAGATGACACAATGTACTAGATGACACACAATGTGCTAGATGACACACAATGTGCTAGATGACACACAATGTGCTAGATGACACACAATGTGCTAGATGACACACAATGTGCTAGATGACACACAATGTGCTAGATGACATACAATGTGCTAGATGACACACAATGTGCTAGATGACACAATGTACTAGATGACACACAATGTGCTAGATGACACACAATGTGCTAGATGACACACAATGTGCTAGATGACACTATGTGCTAGATGACACAATGTGCTGAATGACAGATTAATCTTCTACCACAACAGCTCTCATGTCTGAAACTATTTCCTGGGCCAGACTTTTGATTTCCCTATTGCTACTGTGGCACAACTTCTCAAGGTGCATCAAGCACTGAGGAGAGAAGGTGAAAAACTATCATCACATAGGTTGATGTAACAAACACAAATGTAAACAAGGACGACATATGGTAATTTCCTAACACAACATACTGGGTGCAATGACAGGACACAACATACAGGTAGCAACAGCAGGACACAACATACAGGTAGCAACAGCAGGACACAACATACAGGTAGCAACAGCAGGACACAACATACAGGTAGCAACAGCAGGACACAACATACAGGTAGCAACAGCAGGACACAACATACAGGTAGCAACAGCAGGACACAACATACAGGTAGCAACAGCAGGACACAACATACAGGTAGCAACAGCAGGACACAACATACAGGTAGCAACAGCAGGACACAAGATACAGGTAGCAACAGCTTGACCCAGGACACAACATACAGGTAGCAACAGCAGGACACAACATACAGGTAGCAACAGCAGGACACAACATACAGGTAGCAACAGCAGGACACAACATACAGGTAGCAACAGCAGGACACAACATACAGGTAGCAACAGCAGGACACAACATACAGGTAGCAACAGCAGGACACAACATACAGGTAGCAACAGCAGGACACAACATACAGGTAGCAACAGCAGGACACAACATACAGGTAGCAACAGCAGGACACAACATACAGGTAGCAACAGCAGGACACAACATACAGGTAGCAACAGCAGGACACAACATACAGGTAGCAACAGCAGGACACAACATACAGGTAGCAACAGCAGGACACAACATACAGGTAGCAACAGCTTGACCCAGGACACAACATACAGGTAGCAACAGCAGGACACAACATACAGGTAGCAACAGCAGGACACAACATACAGGTAGCAACAGCAGGACACAACATACAGGTAGCAACAGCAGGACACAACATACAGGTAGCAACAGCAGGACACAACATACAGGTAGCAACAGCTTGACCCAGGACACAACATACAGGTAGCAACAGCAGGACACAACATACAGGTAGCAACAGCAGGACACAACATACAGGTAGCAACAGCAGGACACAACATACAGGTAGCAACAGCTTGACCCAGGACACAACATACAGGTAGCAACAGCAGGACACAACATACAGGTAGCAACAGCTTGACCCAGGACACAACATACAGGTAGCAACAGCAGGACACAACATACAGGTAGCAACAGCAGGACACAACATACAGGTAGCAACAGCAGGACACAACATACAGGTAGCAACAGCAGGACACAACATACAGGTAGCAACAGCAGGACACAACATACAGGTAGCAACAGCAGGACACAACATACAGGTAGCAACAGCAGGACACAACATACAGGTAGCAACAGCTTGACCCAGGACACAACATACAGGTAGCAACAGCAGGACACAACATACAGGTAGCAACAGCAGGACACAACATACAGGTAGCAACAGCAGGACACAACATACAGGTAGCAACAGCAGGACACAACATACAGGTAGCAACAGCAGGACACAACATACAGGTAGCAACAGCAGGACACAACATACAGGTAGCAACAGCAGGACACAACATACAGGTAGCAACAGCAGGACACAACATACAGGTAGCAACAGCAGGACACAACATACAGGTAGCAACAGCAGGACACAACATACAGGTAGCAACAGCAGGACACAACATACAGGTAGCAACAGCAGGACACAACATACAGGTAGCAACAGCAGGACACAACATACAGGTAGCAACAGCAGGACACAACATACAGGTAGCAACAGCAGGACACAACATACAGGTAGCAACAGCAGGACACAACATACAGGTAGCAACAGCAGGACACAACATACAGGTAGCAACAGCTTGACCCAGGACACAACATACAGGTAGCAACAGCAGGACACAACATACAGGTAGCAACAGCAGGACACAACATACAGGTAGCAACAGCAGGACACAACATACAGGTAGCAACAGCAGGACACAACATACAGGTAGCAACAGCAGGACACAACATACAGGTAGCAACAGCTTGACCCAGGACACAACATACAGGTAGCAACAGCAGGACACAACATACAGGTAGCAACAGCAGGACACAACATACAGGTAGCAACAGCAGGACACAACATACAGGTAGCAACAGCTTGACCCAGGACACAACATACAGGTAGCAACAGCAGGACACAACATACAGGTAGCAACAGCTTGACCCAGGACACAACATACAGGTAGCAACAGCAGGACACAACATACAGGTAGCAACAGCAGGACACAACATACAGGTAGCAACAGCTTGACCCAGGACACAACATACAGGTAGCAACAGCAGGACACAACATACAGGTAGCAACAGCAGGACACAACATACAGGTAGCAACAGCAGGACACAACATACAGGTAGCAACAGCAGGACACAACATACAGGTAGCAACAGCAGGACACAACATACAGGTAGCAACAGCAGGACACAACATACAGGTAGCAACAGCAGGACACAACATACAGGTAGCAACAGCAGGACACAACATACAGGTAGCAACAGCTTGACCCAGGACACAACATACAGGTAGCAACAGCAGGACACAACATACAGGTAGCAACAGCAGGACACAACATACAGGTAGCAACAGCAGGACACAACATACAGGTAGCAACAGCAGGACACAACATACAGGTAGCAACAGCAGGACACAACATACAGGTAGCAACAGCAGGACACAACATACAGGTAGCAACAGCTTGACCCAGGACACAACATACAGGTAGCAACAGCAGGACACAACATACAGGTAGCAACAGCTTGACCCAGGACACAACATACAGGTAGCAACAGCAGGACACAACATACAGGTAGCAACAACTGGTCACTAGCAGATAACTTACTCGCTCAGAAAGTTTTTTTGTGCAAGCCAAGCCAATATTTTCATCAGTCATCAAAGATTGCATAAGGCGCATGGTACTGATTCTGTTGTCTGCATCCTTCTCTTCTACAAATTAAAGCATAGATCAGATTTCTGTACAAAACTATTTCCAGCTGAATGTTGGTCAGAATTCTCAAACTGTATAGGTTATGCCAGTGCAATACAACACTGCCTACTTAGTGCTAAGGGGATCAAGTATTAACAGTGTTGCTACAGTGGAGGCCTACTTTCATTTATGTTTTTTATAATACTTATTGATACAGACATTTATCAATAAAAAAAGCAGTTCCAGGTGTAAGTACAAGTAAAAAGTTGAGATGTGTTTTAAAAAGTTCTACAGTTACTGATGGTCATCACTAGTATATGGAGGTGACTGTAAGGGAGATAACTGGAGAAAGGGAAATAACAATTATAAACTGAAGACCTAGAAAAAACCATCACATGTTCTAGCCTATGACCAGATCTCTAACATAAGGTTTTCAACTGCAAATTGACTGCTGACCTTTGTTAGATTCTAACTGTTGACCTCTGTCAGGTTCTAACTGCTCACCTTTGAGATGCCAGCACAGTGTCTTGATGAAATCTGACCTAGAACTCAGATACATGATGCCCTTGGAGTTCAGGCTGATGTTGTACAAGCTCATTAGCATCAAGCTGGTGAGGGGAGGGCAACATTTTTACAAATACATTCCTCACACTCTAGAGGCAAGTGTTTCAAAATATTTTTCAAGGAGAAATTGAATTAGCACTCACATTTTCATGTTGGCACTCTTAGTAAGTGGAGCCTCTTGGATAAACTTAATGAATGTGTCTATTGTTTTACATCCATACAAGCTGGTTGATATGTGTTCTCTTCCAATGGCTGTTGCTGCTATGTCTGCACAATCACACACACAATTTAAAATTACACCAACAGGACTTGTTTTTCTAAAACATTGTAGAGGGCAATATGTTGCTATGTTAGCCCCAACTGAATGCACACTTGTTGAGTACATCAATAAAGTAGTATTACAATAAGTTTATTATACAGAAGGTAAAATCTGTAAGTCACTCTGGCATGTTGGAACTGTCCAGCTTGTGGGTCAAGCTAAACTAACCGTGATTACCTAAACTAGACAACTACAACAAATGCATGCATCCAAGTGATGCCACTTTGGCAGCTAGATTTCAACATTATCACACTCATCCCTGATTCAATCAACACCATACCACTCATCCCTGATTCAATCAACATTATATCACTCATTCCTGATTCAATTAAAACCATACCACTCATTCCTGATTCAATTAAAACCATACCACTCATCTCTGATTCAAATAAAACCATACCACTCATCTCAGATTCAATCAACACCATAACATACTACTCATCCCTGATTCAAATAAAACCATACCACTCATCCCTGATTCAAATAAAACCATACCATTCATCCATGATTCAATCAACACAGTACCACTCATCCCTAATTAAATTAATGCTCTCCATTTTCTTAGATTATCCCTCCCTACATCTTTCTGACACAACCTAGTGGCTTTTACTCCCAGTACTTGATACATTACTTGTTACAACTCCACACAAAGAGAGTATAAAGATGGCCTCGTCAGTGTTTTGATTGGGCCATTCATCATCTTTATACGCTGTCAGATAGCTCATGACAGAACTGGAGATTATCTCTAGGAATTCTTGACTTCTGCTCTGTAATCAAATTAACATAATTCATATAGCATTGTTCATTTTCTTACACTTACAGTCAAACTTTCCAAAATAATTTATAAACAACGATCCCACAAGGGTGAAGTTATTTTATGTAAATTATATCTGAACCTTAAGTATGTGTCAGCATGAAAAAACCCTATTTTAAAATATTTGTTTTGTCAGATTTCTGTTTTGCATGTATAAACATGTTTGTTGCACTTTTGTATACTTTTTCCTAGCTACACTTTTTCTTTTGACATATTAACTAAAATGCTTTCATATACACCAGATATAATGGTGTGTACATACCCCAGATATTATAGTTTCTATGGTGTTCTCATGTTTAGAGACCCTCCAGAGCAGGGTACAGCTGGCCGCCCCTAGGGAGGAGCAGAAATCTGACTGCTGCTGTAGCTGGTCAGTCAATTCTTGAATCTCGGTCTTTAAGTTCACCTGGACCTACAATGTGAGAGACATAGTTGTCTACACAGCCAAATATTCAGGTCAAAGGTCAAACTGTAGCAACAACATCAAGATTGGATTAAGCGTAAAGCCAAATACCACAATAGCATGAAGCTAAGACAAAACAAAGGTAGGCCAGACTAGGAAATGTCTCTTTGTTGATGTCTTCATTAGAGCTAAATATATGGATGCATCTATTAGGACCCGGGTCCCAATAGCCACGGCCGCTATTGGGACCCGGGTCCTTATAGCCTCGGTCGCTATTGGGACCAGCCAATAGAATTGTTAAGATTTAGTTATACAAAAATTCTTTTAAGATGCAGAATATATCTTTTCTGTTGTGATTTTTTTCCTTGTAGTTCTAAATGATATATTGAGATCTTGCTTTAAATACCCGATATCATTACTGACAAATGTTATGATGAGCGGGTGTCGTTAGGTCTATAATATAATTATGACCTATGGTATGAACTTCTATGGCCGAGCGAATGTTGAGCGCGCATGTTAAAATGTGTTTTATTTTTTTTTCTTCCGTTAAACGTAATTTTATTTCATAGGTCTGTCCGTCCAAATATATATATATATATATATATATATATATATATATATATATATATATATATATATATATATATATATAATTGTATTAGATAGCTCATATAGGTTGCAGACTACAGCTCCCGGGCCCGTTTTCTTAAACACGAATATCTCGCATGCGTTGTAGTACACTTTAATAGAAGCAAGATGAAACATTTGAACTCACAATGACCCCAAATCCGTTTTTCCCTCTTGCTGGCTTGGGATAGGGGGGGGGGACTACGACGTCAACAAATCTCGACAAGCTCATAGCAATGGTTTTGCTATGACGTATGCTATACGCCTACACTGTTCACATATAAACCAAAGTGACTTGCGCTGACCAGAAAACGCGAGCGGGCGATCAATGGAGCAACGAAGTTTTTATAATTAGCGTGTTTGAAAACCTAAATCTAGAAAAAAAAATCTACTTTTTAATAAAAACAATTAAAAAAAAATTTAAACCAAACAACTCAAAGGGAATGTTAAACTTAGATAAATACACTTTACTTCACACAAAATAGAGAGCTTTGTTAGGTTCCGATCCCGTAACTGATCGAGATGCGGGAGGTACTGCTTTATCCACTAGACCACTACGTCTGACGATAATCGATAAGTAATTAATCTTTATCTATATTTAGCTAAATATAGGGTATTTAGAAATAGCATCACAAGAACTAACGCTAGATAATCCGCATAACTAATTACAATATAAGACAACAAAATACGAGCAAATCTACAAGAAAAATCAAATAAACATAAAAGGTATAATTTTAATACAGGCTGTTCAAGTGCTTAACGAACTTAATGCCGGGTCCCAATAGCGGCCGAGGCTATTAGGACCCGGGTCCCAATAGCGGCCGTGGCTATTGGGACCCGGGTCCTAATAGCCACTTCCTAAATATATATATATATATATATATATATATATATATATATATGTTATATATATATATATATATATATATAAAATCACATATATATGTAGTTTCCTTATAATCAGTTCATGTTTTACAACTCTGAATGAATGGTGACCCTACCTTCTTCTCCCTCTGTAGTTCCTATATAACCAGTACCTCAATGGTGACCTTACCTTCTTCTCCCTCTGCAGTTCCCCCACTGTGTTCTCCAGCTGAGACTTCCAGTGCTGTACCTCTTGCTGTAGGTTGTTTCTTTCTTGTAGGACCTCCTCTAAATCTGGTGGAGATGCAATCAACCATTACATTTTTACAGTTTGCCACATTATTTCTATCATCCAGAACAAACTGAAGATGTCTTTGCATTAACTTCAGTATTTGATTATTCACAACAGACAGCTCAAACCACAGTCTACAGCTACATCTTAGTTAACTGACTACACAGCTAAACATCATCATTGTAAACAGACTAAACATCCAAGGGATGTAACTATATATACAGATAATACATGGGATGTAACAATGACTAATATGGCATTACATTACAGATAAAGCTTTCATTACTATTACTACATCAGAAAGGTGGCTTGGAATCAAATAAAGATTTGAACTCAATCTATGGCTTGGAAGCGACTACATCTTTATGTAAGTGTCTGGTTTGTGTAATATTCAGTTTACCCTTTTATTTAAATCAAAAACATAATGAACATAGCAAGTTAAGGCAAATTTAATACAAATATATAAATAAATAAAATAATGGGTGATGACAGAAGGGCTCTCAAAATATTTAGGGACAAAAATGTCCAAAAAACATTATTTCTGATTTTTAAGAAATCTAGACATTCTCTCCAAAATCTGAACCACAAACTTTTAACAAGAAATAAAACTTACTTTTCTCCAGGTATTTAATTCTAGCATCAGCTATTTCCACATTCTGTGTCATTAATGACAGGAGCAAAGCTTTTATATTGGCTGAGTCCACAGCCAAGTTGTTGAGCAATGATTTCTGTACAATCACCTCATTTTGGGTGAAATCCTGTATGGGGATGAGAAATAAAAATATTTTGTTAGAATTCTAGCTGGGTTAGATTGTTATTTGTTTAAATAAGTACTCAACATTTTAAATATTTTAAACACATTCTTTAGATTGACTCAAGTTCACTCTACTAGAAGTATGAATTTGAATTTAAACATTAGTTTCAACCAAATGGAGTTTAAAAATAAAACAACTATCCTGTAATTAAAAACAGCAGAATGAATATTATTATAACTATTATATTATAATGTTTGGTGTCATATGACATGATCCTCTGTCTCATAGCATGTTAGAAAAGTTTTACTATAGTCTTCATGCTATTTATACAGGTATATGCTTGTCACTTTTAATGAAACAATACTCAAGTCATCACAGAAAAACATGAGATGTTGAGTAGATGACCTGAACAAGCGAAATTTGAATACAGCATAAATTGCTGAAGTTAGAGTTATGCAACCCTCTTAAATTTCTTTGCAGAACATGGTGCAAGGGAAATTACCCAGCTAAAAAAGTTGGATTAAGAAGATAGCAAACACTTTTATTAATATTATAAACAAATTTCAATAGAATACAAAACCCATTACAATCAATTTTTGTTTTCGTTTTCTGATTTAAAAAAAAAACCTTTAAGAGATTCTTTTTAGGGTTCTGCTGCAAATTTTGATGGTCAATAATGCACACAATACTAACATTGTTCATAGTGTTTTGATTTAAAACTTATTTAGTTGTTTAGTTTAACAGAAATAACCTAAATAGAAAAAAATTAGCAAAACATCTGGTTAATTAATGAACAGTACAACAAAGGTTGTGCACTTTAATTGAGTAAGTACCCAATTTTTCTTCTAAAACAGAAATGGCTATGTATAAGCCTACATATCTGTGGACTCACTCCGGGGCTTATACTGTTGGCAGAAAGAGACTGGATTGTGGCCCATTCTTTCTGTACACTCTGTAGATTTTCTACCACCCTGCTCATCAACTCATTGAAAGGTTTCTATGTGAAAATAAAATATTTATTTCAATTATATATACAGGCAAATGAATAGGTCCTGACTTGCAAAGAAACAAATTTACAGCTACATTTTTGCATAACTAATAGAAAAGACATGAAGTAATTTATAAATTTTCCAAAGAATAACAGTAAACAATATGCTTGATTACTAATAAAATAATGTATTTATTAAAATAATTTTCTCAATCATGGTGCACCCAATAATCAAGTTGGCGTTTAAATTGGTGACCTCCCCATCAATTGTTGTTAAGCTTGTAAGTTAGTTAACGGTTGATGAGTACAATTTTCCAACAGAAGTAACACCATGAATGTTGACCACATTAGAACAACTCACATTGTCTATAGGAAGTTTGGTCTCATCTACTGCTGTGCCTTCTATGTTGTCCATCATTTCACAGGACTTTTTTTCTTCAGGTGCAGACATTTTAGAGTTTTGTTGGATCAGTAACTTTTGATGTGCATAGTGGTGAGGTAAATCTATACATTGCAAGTAAACAGGTATTTTAGAAAGAGAAATAGCTACCATCAATATGGGATAGTAGAACTGATACATTGCAAACATTTTAAACTTTAAACAGTGTATCTGAAGACATAAATGCAATGTTTTTTGTTTATGATAAAAGCATTTGCTCTATTAAGTAGAAGCCTACATTTTAAATTTTTATCACTTGTAAATTACTGTGAACTTTTTGCAGCTACCTTAGCACTAGTCAAGCCTTTGGTTTGAAAACCACTGATCTTAAGTAATTTTTTCTGCAATACTGTCAATACCTTCTTCAATACAATAAGAATACTATTGAATAGGATCTCACATAAAAATATGTGAACCCTAGATCTTCTAACTTTGCATTTCCATCAGTGGGCTTCTAATATTCTAAATTAAACTCTTCAATTTAAAAGTAGATCTACCATCTGGTTACAGTAGTTACTAGTCTAGAATGCAGTAAAAATATATTAGATAATTAGATTAAGAATCTCTATAGTCGATATACACCAGATAGAGACTACTAGCTAGCGGATATACGATTACTAGATCTAGAATAATCCCCCAATAATCTAAGTCTAAATATATCTATTCTAATATATGCAGTGAACTACTGAACTTACAACTGTGTGTGTAGTGAGAGTAGTGTAATCAATAATATTCAATATAATAATAACAGCAATCAAAATCATTAAATCATTTTTCAAATGTTCTGTAATCTGTACTGTAAGCCGTGTAAGAAGGACTAACTAAATACTATAATAACTAACTTAGTACTACTAGATCTAGAATCTAGTAACTAAGTCTAAATACTAACTATTAGTAACTAAATAGTAAAGTAAACTATTACTCAAATTAGTATTAATTGATAATTAATAATTATTAAGAATAGTCATTAAGACTACGCGGAGCTCAGATTTAAGTCGGTGGAGTTGAGAAGAGTGTCGTGTGAGTGTGTGGATCTACTAGAATCTACTGCTGAATTAATATAATTAAAAATATAATGATAAAATCTCGATCTATCATTTTTATGTTCAGCTAGATTCAGGGGTATTACGACTGACTAACTTCTAAGGAATCCTCTGAAGGGAATGAAGTAAAGTTTAGTAAAGGCATCCACGGGGAGCCATGCAAAATCACAAATGAAAAAGGAATTTAAAAGTAATACTGGCTAAAACTTAAAACTTTAAAAATGTTTAATTAGCCTGTCTACGAAATAAATAAAAATATGAGGGAATAAGAATAGGCCTAACGGTCAAGTTCTAAGTAAAAAAAAGTATTTAATTATTCGGTCTAATCAAGAAATATATTTCATTATTTTATTTTACACCATACATAATAATTAATACTACATAGATCTAGAATCTAGATCTAAAGATAGATATATTTATTATTTTAAATTAATCATTGTTTTGGCCTAACTAACAATACAATATTAAATTATTAATTAAATATTTAATATTTATGCGAAATTTCTTTCAATTTTAAAAATAATTTTAATAAAATGAATTAGGGGTCGTCCATAAATGACGTCATACTCGTAGGGAAGGGGGGGGGGGGGGTCCGCAATTTTGTGACCTTGTGTGATGAGGGGGAGGGGTTCAGATGGTGTGACGTCACACTTTTGCATTATAAAATAAAAATAGCAATGTTAGAAAACGAGTTTTAGCCGTTATTTTTCGTTTTAGAAAACAGTTTTAATAAATTGTAATAGAAATTGATCAAAATTCTCTGTGTTGACAGAGTTCTGACAAGATTTTGGAAAAATAACGATGTTTTGAGAAAAATTCAACAGCAATTTTGAAGGGGGTTGTAGGCTGATCGAGGTGTGACGTCATTTTAGGGGGGGGGGTCTGGCTTTTTGTGACGACGTGTGACGGAGGGGAGGGGGAGGTAAATATCAAAAATATCGTGACGTCATTTATGGATGACCCCTTAGTAATACGCCTCTTCTCTATTGTAAAGTGAATAGAGCGTAATACTTTTAATAGCTAGGCTTCTTTATGTCATATTACACTTTTTTACAGGTTCCAAACTTTGTACGTGACACTGCAATTTAAAAAGGTATTTTAAATAAGGAAAATTAAAACGAAAATTTTACAAGTCTTACAAGCGCGCGTCTGTCGCAGTAGCGTAGCGAGGGGGGGGGGGGACATATGTCCCCGGGCGCCGACCTTAGGGGGGGGGGCGCCAAATTGAAAGTTTGAGGGGGGGGGGTGCAAATGAAAAGTTCGAGGGGGGGTGCAAATCGAAAGTTTGAGGGGGGGGGGGGTGCAAATGAAAAGTTCGAGGGGGGGGGATGCAAATCGAAAGTTTGAGGGGGGTGCAAATGAAAAGTTCGAGGGGGGGTGCAAATCGAAAATTTGCTCCCAAGGGGGCGCCAAATTGAAAGTATGTCCCCGGGCGCTGGGAAGGGTCGCTACGCCTCTGGTCTGTCGTGATTCGTCATGGGTCAAGGGGGTTGACCATAAATGACGTCACACGCATTCGGGGAGATGTCCATAAGGTTGTTATGGTGTGTGATGAGGGGGTGGGAAGGTAAAAATCGCCAAAAACGCATGACATCATTTATGGAAGACACCAACATGCGAGCGAAATTTCAATTAATTGGATGTTTAATTAATTTTACGCGTTATTTTCGCACATTGTTAGCGTTCATTTGGTATTATATTGTATTATTTCAAATTTTGAGTAATTTCCGTTGACTGGAAGTAGTAATTTACGATATTTCCAATTTCCAAAAAAAAAAAAAAAAAAAAAAAAAAAAACGCATATTAATTTACGAGAAAAATGGCCCGTTGAGGAAGGATACAACGGGCGCTAGGTTGATAGTGCTGTCTCTTTTCTCTAAACTAAAAGCAAAACCAAAATCACCACCTTTATTCAATTTAACCGGAAACGAAAAATGACATTGAAAACGGATTTTTATCCAGAATCGGTACTTTAATTTATACAAAATAAAGTCATAGGCATATCCCTAAACCATGCACCTAATCTCATTCATGACAAAAGTCGTATTTAGAGTTTCTTTCAGGCAACTCTACTTGGGAGGAGGGGGCTCCGCCCCCCCCCCCCCCACACACACACCCCAAAACATGTCTACCGTCCCATTCAACGAAATATAATTATATAATTTTTCCAGTGTCCGCCCCCTCCCAGAAAATTCTACCCCCGCCCTCGAAAATTTCAAGTACCCCCACCCCTCTCCGGGAAGGAAAAAGTCTGAAAGAAACACTGGTCGCATTTGTAGATCATACAAACTAAAGGAAGAATCTGGGCGGGGCTTCGCCCCTACCGGAAGAGAGGAAAAAGTCTGAAAGAAACACTGGTGTCGCGCTTAGCCACTACCCGAAGAATTGCATTAAAGAAATTGCAAGAAAACCACATTTTAGATTAGACACATTAATTAGGCGGTAATTTTATTATAGAGTATCGATGAAGAAATTTCTTTTGAGTTGGGGAGGGGGGGGGGCTCAGACGTTCTTACGCAGGGGTGGGGCTTCGCCCCTACCCGAAGAATTGTATGAAAGAAACTCTTCACGCAAACCATTTAGATTAGACAAAATTGCCTTTTTATTCAATGTTTACTCGAGAATCAATGACGTCATATTACTGTGTGCACACTCCGGCTTGAGATTATTTTTTACTCTATGCTCAATACGACGTCATATTTCGTTTCCGTCTTACTGTGCATGTTTTTAAATTGCTTGTGTTTTCTCTAGAGCGTTCATGTCAGATACATACATACACAGATAGATAGATACACAGACAGCGAAACTATTATATAGAATAAAGTACTAGTATTCCGCACTATTATACACATATTGTTTGCCGTTCACTTGGTGCGCAATTATTTTTTGTACGAGATTCTATTCTATTTTTAAAAGTTTAAGTAATTAAAAATCATGTATATATCCCGAGTTGCCATCCCCCGTAGTGTTATATAAGAATATTCGAAAAAGTTTAGGGGAGCCAACTCCCGCGTTAAAAAAAAAAGTAAAGCGTTAACATAACAGCAAACTTTATTGAAAACCAAAAAAAAAAAAAATATACGTGATTACAATCTGTAAATATTGAAATAAAGGCGGAGTAATTAAGACAGAAAAATAAACGGTACTAATTTCCCCTCACGTGCGGTGAAGTAGTACCACTAGTGAGTCCAACCAGTACTAAATGGTATAAAGAATTTCACTTGTACTAAAAATAGACATAAGCAATCAAATAATAACCAATTAAAAAAAAATTAAACATTAAATCATATTTTCTTTAAGGTCCCCATCGCACGTAAAGCAGTACCAATACTATCATTTGCTTTCTCCAGAACTGAATATGTAATACGAATGCTATATTTGTCTTGTAGATTTACACTTTATTTTCTTATCAATGCTGGCGCTAGTTGCTCTTTTTTTCGTAGGGCATTGGTAGATAAAAACTCACGTTTGAAGGGCTTATATGACGGGAGCCTAAATGACGGGAGCCTATTTGTCGGGAGCATATAAGACGGGGGGCGATATGTCGCTGGCCATTTTGACGGGGTCGATTTGACAGGGCTCTTATGTCGGTCCGTTTTGTCGGGGCCGTTTTGTCACGCCGAACGCCTAAACCTTGTAGTATATTATGAATGCTTAGTCTCCATGTGACGTTTATGTTTTGAATGTTTCATAAAGCCATGATAGTGTTGACCACTACGCATTGCGGCTTCCCTAGCAGAGTTTCTTTTTCACATTGTCAGGGAAAGTAAAGGCGACAGGGCGTAGTATAATTTTTTTAAAACTAAAATATCGACTTTCAAAAAATAATTCTTGTTACAAAAAAAAAACCTTTTTTTTTTACTTTGGGTCGCTAAAAGTGTTTTAAAAATGTGTCTCAAAAGCTACCAAACACTTTCACAAAATAAAGTTTGTTTTAACTCATTTAAAAGTTTATTACTATAAACTATGTTTATAGTTAATTTTATTACAAGGGGTCATCCATAAATGACGATTTTTGACGATTTTTACCTCCCCCCTCCCCTCCGTCGCACATCGTCACAAAAAGCCAGACCCCCCCCCCCTAAAATGACGTCACACCTCAGTCTGCAAATCCCCTCAAAATCGCAGTTGAATTTTTCTTAAAACATCGATGTTTTTCCAAAATCTTGTCTGAACTCTGTCAACATCCGAGTATTTTAATCAATTCTTATTGCAATTTATTAAAACAGTGTTCTTAAAGGCGATATAACGTATAAAAATCGTTTTCTAACATTGCTTTTATACAATGCAAAAGTGTGACGTCGCATCATCTGACCCCCCCCCCTCCCCCTCATCACACACCGTCACAAAATTACGGACCCCCCTCCCCCCTACGAATGTGACGTCATTTATGTAGTGTTTCTTCCCGACTTTTTTCTCCGGGGGGGGGGGGGGGAGCATAGTCCGGCGCCCGGGGACAAACTTTCAATTTGGCGCCCCCCTCGGGAGCAAACTTTAGATTTGCACCCCCAATCAAACTGTTTTGATAATGCTAAAATGCAGCTAAAATGACATTTTAATTTGTTTTTACAACCCATGTTGACGCCCCCTAAGGTTGGCACCCGTGGACATATGTACTCATCTGCCACCCCCCCCCCCCCATCGCTACGCCTCTGGGGGGGGGGGCTTTTGAAATTTTCGGGGGGGGGGGTCAACATTTTTCGGGGGGGGGGGGGGGGCGGACACTAGTAAAAGATATGTTTACTATATAAAATCCATTTTAAAGTAGGGTCTATTGAAAATAAATTAAATTAAAAAAAAAGCAAACAAACAACAAAAACGTTTACTAACAAACTTTTGTATAATTATGCATTAAAAAGGAGAAAATAAATAATTAAAAAATAAAATAATGTACTATTATTTGAATAACTATAAAGTATAAAGAAAAGCGAAGGTCCCCATTGAATACTTTTCCGATAATTTTAGGAGGCGACCCACACTTTTCTTTTATTTGAATAATTATTTAAATAGTGATCCATTATTAGCCCTATAGGCTATATATAAAGAAAATCTTTTCATTTTCTCCTTTTTTAAAGTGCAGAATTATATAACAACTTGCTATTAATTAATTTTTTTTTGAAATAGTTTATTCCAGCCTAAAAAATAGTATTAAAATTTGGTCGCAGTTTTTTTTCACCATTGGATAAAAATAGGTTTATGTTCTAAATTTAGAATTGAAGAGGATTTCCCAATGTTTCTCAGCCATCTTGGATTTATAACCTCAAAACTAGAAACCGAGGCGCAGACGCCAGATCAATTTTCGCTTTTTATTTTGTGAGTAGCTTGAGATAAATATTTTATTTAAATTAGCCCATTTTAAAATGTATGTTTGTAAATACCAACAACCTACAGCTCAAATGCTATTATTAAGTTATTCGTAACAAAATTAATTTATCAAAGAACATGTAAATGTTGTTTAAATATGTCATGTGTGTAGTAAAAATATAGTAGATCTAGATCTAGTGTAATGGTATTGTAGCCTCCAAATCATGAAATGTGCAATATCACCCGGAGGCGGAGGGCTGTGTAGACTGGAGATTTGAGTGCTCGGTTGTTGTCAGTTGTGGACGTACTACGAGATCTATGCTAGATTCTAGACTAGTTTCACTTGAGGTCCATAGCTCCGTTAGAATTAACATCAGTGAGCAAGTGTTACATTGCTTAGTTAGATCTAGATCTAGATCTAGTTACCTAGTATTTAACTGAAACTGGTAAGTAGGCTCTACTTAATTATTAATTATTTAATAATTATAGGCCTAGATCAAGAGAATCTAGATCTAGATTAGATTCTGATTAATAATATTTTTAATATAAATAAAATATAAAATGTAAAAATAAGTTATTAAGTAGGCCTAGTTGTTACACTAATAATACTAATACACTTCGTGTGCACGTTACAGTTACACTGTCTGTACTTGACTGTACTGTTACTGACTCCTTTGTATTTAAAACTAATCATAACGTGTACTGTAGGATATTCATTAGTCTATTGACTCTATCTATCTATAGTATAGTAATTCTATAGTCTATAGTTATAGTAAAATAAATAGACCACTAACTATTAAACTAAGTATTAAATCTAGGCCTAAATTAAAATTATTTGGTGAGCTAATTTTTTGTGCATTTTAGTACTCATTGAAAGTTATTTATCTTTTAGTTTTTACCATTTTACCAAGTACTAGTAAAATAAGCTCACCCTTAAAAAAAACCTCTAAGTACTAGTGATACAAATATAGTACTACTTACTACTATACTAAAAATTGAATTTAAGTACCCTTCTAGAGATGGCTCTATGGTGCAACATAACTTACTTTACATTTTTGCAATTTTTGATTCAATCCTTTATTATATTGTTACAGCTAAAATTTAAGCTACAATGCAAACTGTACATAATAACAACGATAAAGATTAGTAACAGCTGTATGTGCTACACTGTATCTTCCATTTTAAAAATGTTTTGATGGACTTAATAAATAGATTAGCAAATTATTTGGTATGGCAAATATTGGTGGTTGGGCCGGTCTGATCTTAATTAAACTGCTGTTATAATAGATTTAATTTTGGTTACAAAGACGAGCCCTAACAAACTTATTTATTAATCAACCCAAGAGAATACCTACTGTTTGTAATAATTACGAGCCTAAAAGTAATAGATTGGTATCTTTAAGTTGTCTCTGACTTTAGTCAGCTACAGCTGACACAATTCTGGGTAAACTGACCACTCAGTTGTTTATTTGCATGGGATATAATTTAATTAAATATTATTTTTTTATATGCAAGGGAAGTAATTTACATAAGACTTAAGCATAAAATAAATTGTGCTGACCACCCATTTACATTTACTTCTATGTAGGGGAAGTAATTTAACAAAGCACAGAAAGGGCTTGTTTTAGGCCACAATTATTTATATGTAAGGGAAGTAATTTAAATAAATGTGCTGACTCAGCAGCACATCTGTATGTAGTTAATGTAGGGGAAGTAATTTGAATAAATGGTGTGAATGCATTGTGCATTCTATAATTCTGCCAGTGTCTACAGTAGACAAGTAAAGTACTTATATTTATATGCTCTTGTGTAATTATAGTCCAGTCTAGGCTTACGTTTATTTGGTGTTGGCATCTATGATACAGTGTTTGTCAGTCTGATGTGTCTAAAATGATGTTCTTTGTTTTCTGAATGATGTGTCTAAGATGTTCTTTATTTTCTGAATGATGTGTCTTTGCTGTCTGTGATTAAAAAAGATATTTGCTGAACCTTTTCAAGTATGCAGAAAATAAAAACAAAACAAAAAATAGTGTTATCTTATGCCAAATCAGTTTTGACATGTTGAAAAATCTTGTTCTTGAATTTCAATATTTTATCTTTTAAAGATGTTGCCATTTGCATTTTGAAAAACGTTGAAATAATCCTCCCTGTTGGAGGGAGATAATAACTAGGGGTTTGATTTTGTTTTGTTTGAGTGAGATTTGCTTTTTAAAAAACTCTGCTTTTTGGTCTGTAAGTGCTTTTGTTGATTCTTGTCCTTATTGTGCTGCTTCAGGAAAAAATTAGTAGCTAAAATTAACATAAATCAGATGTCAACCTGTGTGCTTAGATGTTGACTTATATGGGTAACATCATTAGATGTTGACTTACATGGGTAACATCATTAGATGTTGACTTACATGAGTAACATCATTAGATGTTGACTTCCATGGGTAACATCATTAGATGTTGACTTACATAGGTAACATCATTAGATGTTGACTTACATGGGTAACATCATTAGATGTTGAATTACATGGGTAACATCATTAGATGTTGACTTACATGGGTAACATCATTAGATGTTGACTTACATGGGTAACATCATTAGATGTTGACTTATATGGGTAACATCATTAGATGTTGACTTATATGGGTAGCATCATTAGATGTTGACTTACATCGCCGAAATGTTAGACCGCACCACATTTTCCACCCACATCGCCGAAATGTTAGACCGCACCACATTTTCCACCCACATCGCCGAAATTTTAGACCGCACCACATTTTCCATTCACATCGCCGAAATTTTAGACCGCACTACATTTTCCACCCACATCGCCGAAATTTTAGACCGCACTGCATTTTCCACCCACATCGCCGAACTGTAAAGATCACACACGGAGATCTGTTCTCTAGAGATATGAAAATATCTGTCCTGGGCTCTAGAGAGACAAAGATACTATCTGTGCTGGGCTGTAGAGAGACAAAAATATCTGTGCTGGGCTCTAGAGAGACAAAGATAATATCTGTGCTGGGCTCTAGAGAGACAAAGATACTATCTGTGCTGGGCTGTAGAGAGACAAAGATACTATCTGCAAGTATCGAACACATATTCGCGTTCTTCATCAAACAAAAATAAAACGCGTTGCCTTTTTTTTATAGTTACAGTCTATAAATACAATTAGTTTGTGTGCGTGTCTAAAATCGTGTTGTGTGCGCGTGAGTACCCTGAATGATCTCCCAATTGATATGGAACACCTGATTTTTTGTCAGTCTGGAGTAAATATTGTCAGGCAACCCGAGACACGGGCCACTGATGGCGGCAGATTGAGCTGCCCTAATTGCGGTTACACAGGCGCCTGGAGTTATCCCGCTCCGTGCTGGAGCAACGGCCGTGACCTTTGTCGTTGTTGAATGTTCGTGTCGTTTGTTTTAAGGGGGGGGGGGGAGCCCAGCGGGGTTGATTGCAGTGGATCATTATTTAGTGGGTGTAGAGCTCAGGATAAATTAGATCCACCGGGTGAAGACTGTGCATGTTGGCGGTCATGTTTGGTATCCGGCGAATAGACTGGGGAGTATGGGTTAGGTTGTCATGTTTGGTATCCGGCGAATAGGCTGGGGAGTATGGGTTAGGTTGTCATGTTTGGTATCCGGCGAATAGACTGGGGAGTATGGGTTAGGTTGTCATGTTTGGTATCCGGCGAATAGACTGGGGAGTATGGGTTAGGTTGTCATGTTTGGTATCCGGCGAATAGACTGGGGAGTATGGGTTAGGTTGTCATGTTTGGTATCCGGCGAATAGACTGGGGAGTATGGGCTAGGTTGTCATGTTTGGTATCCGGCGAATAGACTGGGGAGTATGGGTTAGGTTGTCATGTTTGGTATCCGGCGAATAGGCTGGGGAGTATGGGTTAGGTAGTCATGTTTGGTATCCGGCGAATAGACTGGGGAGTATGGGTTAGGTTGTCATGTTTGGTATCCGGCGAATAGACTGGGGAGTATGGGTTAGGTTGTCATGTTTGGTATCCGGCGAATAGACTGGGGAGTATGGGCTAGGTTGTCATGTTTGGTATCCGGCGAATAGACTGGGGAGTATGGGTTAGGTTGTCATGTTTGGTATCCGGCGAATAGACTGGGGAGTATGGGTTATGTTGTCATGTTTGGTATCCGGCGAATAGACTGGGGAGTATGGGTTAGGTTGTCATGTTTGGTATCCGGCGAATAGACTGGGGAGTATGGGTTAGGTTGTCATGTTTGGTATCCGGCGAATAGACTGGGGAGTATGGGTTAGGTTGTCATGTTTGGTATCCGGCGAATAGACTGGGGAGTATGGGTTAGGTTGTCATGTTTGGTATCCGGCGAATAGACTGGGGAGTATGGGTTAGGTTGTCATGTTTGGTATCCGGCGAATAGACTGGGGAGTATGGGTTAGGTTGTCATGTTTGGTATCCGGCGAATAGACTGGGGAGTATGGGCTAGGTTGTCATGTTTGGTATCCGGCGAATAGACTGGGGAGTATGGGTTAGGTTGTCATGTTTGGTATCCGGCGAATAGACTGGGGAGTATGGGTTATGTTGTCATGTTTGGTATCCGGCGAATAGACTGGGGAGTATGGGTTAGGTTGTCATGTTTGGTATCCGGCGAATAGACTGGGGAGTATGGGTTAGGTTGTCATGTTTGGTATCCGGCGAATAGACTGGGGAGTATGGGTTAGGTTGTCATGTTTGGTATCCGGCGAATAGACTGGGGAGTATGGGTTAGGTTGTCATGTTTGGTATCCGGCGAATAGACTGGGGAGTATGGGCTAGGTTGTCATGTTTGGTATCCGGCGAATAGACTGGGGAGTATGGGTTAGGTTGTCATGTTTGGTATCCGGCGAATAGACTGGGGAGTATGGGTTATGTTGTCATGTTTGGTATCCGGCGAATAGACTGGGGAGTATGGGTTAGGTTGTCATGTTTGGTATCCGGCGAATAGACTGGGGAGTATGGGTTAGGTTGTCATGTTTGGTATCCGGCGAATAGACTGGGGAGTATGGGTTAGGTTGTCATGTTTGGTATCCGGCGAATAGACTGGGGAGTATGGGTTAGGTTGTCATGTTTGGTATCCGGCGAATAGACTGGGGAGTATGGGCTAGGTTGTCATGTTTGGTATCCGGCGAATAGACTGGGGAGTATGGGTTAGGTTGTCATGTTTGGTATCCGGCGAATAGACTGGGGAGTATGGGCTAGGTTGTCATGTTTGGTATCCGGCGAATAGACTGGGGAGTATGGGTTAGGTTGTCATGTTTGGTATCCGGCGAATAGACTGGGGAGTATGGGCTAGGTAGTCATGTTTGGTATCCGGCGAATAGACTGGGGAGTATGGGCTAGGTTGTCATGTTTGGTATCCGGCGAATAGACTGGGGAGTATGGGCTAGGTTGTCATGTTTGGTATCCGGCGAATAGGCTGGGGAGTATGGGCTAGGTAGTCATGTTTGGTATCCGGCGAATAGGCTAGACTTGGGAGTATGGGTTAGGCTTAGCTCTCCTGTCTCCTTCACTAGCGGGTTAGGGGCTGGAGAAGCGAATGTTCTGGGTAGTTTTGGATTATTTTAACTTCTTGTACAGTGGCGGGTTAGGGTATAGGGCTAGCATAGAGGGTTAGGGTTAGTATAGAGGGTTAGGGTTAGTATAGAGGGTTAGGGTAGAGGGTTAGGGTAAAGGGTTAGGGTAGAGGGTGTGGACAATGCCAAATGTCGACAACTCGTCATTGTCCGTTTTACATTGAATAGCCTAAGTAAACGAATTGCCTAATAACATCAAGAACAATTCGCCCCCCCCCCCCTTCATAATGACCAGACATGGCCCCACAAAGAATTTTCCCTGTAAAGTTGGGCCACCTAGGCATGTCCCCTTGTCTCTGTAAAGTTGGGCCACCTAGGCATGCCCCCTTGTCTCTGTAAAGTTGGGCCACCTAGGCATGTCCTCTTGTCTCTGTAAAGTTGGGCCACCTAGGCATGTCCTCTTGTCTCTGTAAAGTTGGGCCACTGTGGTATACCTGGACACATTAGGCGCAATGCAAGTAAATAACCGCAGGTATATCCATAGACTGTGATAAAATGTAACACTGAATTTGTTGAGTGACCATCAAATAGGTTGAGTGACCATCAAATAGGTTGAGTGACCACCAGAATAGGTTGAGTGACCATTAGAATAGGTTGAGTGACCATTAGAATAGGTTGAGTGACCATCAAATAGGTTGAGTGACCACCAGAATAGGTTTAGTGACCATCAAATAGGTTGAGTGACCTTCAAATAGGTTGAGTGACCAATAGAATAGGTTGAGTGACCACCAGAATAGGTTGAGTGACCATTAGAATAGGTTGAGTGACCACCATAATAGGTTGAGTGACCACCAGAATAGGTTGAGTGACCACCAGAATAGGTTGAGTGACCATTAGAATAGGTTGAGTGACCACCAGAATAGGTTGAGTGACCATTAGAATAGGTTGAGTGATCACCAGAATAGGTTGAGTGACCACCAGAATAGGTTGAGTGACCATCAGAATAGGTTGAGTGACCACCAGAATAGGTTGAGTGACCACCAGAATAGGTTGAGTGACCATCAGAATAGGTTGAGTGACCACCAGAATAGGTTGAGTGACCACCAGAATAGGTTGAGTGACCACCAGAATAGGTTGAGTGACCATCAGAATAGGTTGAGTGACCATCAGAATAGGTTGAGTGACCACCAGAATAGGTTGAGTGACCATTAGAACGGAACATTCTTGTTATTCCCATGTACCTCTATGTGTGCATATATTAGCCATCGCCCCCTGTGCGAGCCGACAGCCGGATGTAACAATCTACTATTTCCCAAACATTTGCCCACGTCGAAGCAGCCCTAGATAAATGAAGATTTAAAAAAAAAAGTTCCCTAACAAACTCCCATTTAAAACACACGTTCGCCGCACTAATCAGGGCGCTGTGTGCTCGCCCTCCCGCGCCGGCCTGATATGACGCAGCGTGGGGCGATCTTGGCATCACGGGCTGTGACGTCAGTCAGGTGCCATTCACCGACCCTCCTTTTCCGTGTAGAAGGTTACGTCATAGACTGTACAGACCATTCCCAGTTTATCACCTACCAGACCTACACGGATACAATGAAGCAGGTCTCCGGCTGTCATCACGCGCAGACCTACACGGCCACAATAAAACGTTGTCTCCGCTAGTCGGGTCTACTCGTCCTGTCCTGGCAAGGGAATAATGGTACTCAATTCTTGGAGACCTCGAGCAGCCCTCGTGTCCCGGCTGTAGCAGTCCTCTTGTCCCGGCTGTAGCAGCCCTCGTGTCCCGGCTGTAGCAGCAGTCCTCGTGTCCTGCTACCGAGCAGTCCTCGTGTCCTGCTACCGAGCAGTCCTCGTGTCCTGCTACCGAGCAGGCCTCGTGTCCTGCTACCGAGCAGGCCTCGTGTCCTGCTACCGAGCAGTCCTCGTGTCCTGCTACCGAGCAGGCCTCGTGTCCTGCTACCGAGCAGGCCTCGTGTCCTGCTACCGAGCAGGCCTCGTGTCCTGCTACCGAGCAGTCCTCGTGTCCTGCTACCGAGCAGTCCTCGTGTCCTGCTACCGAGCAGGGAGCTGTTGACTCGCTAACACCGGCTGACATTTCCCTCAGATAAATCTTTTTTCTCCCGCTTAAATCGGTTACAGTGAGAGGCTCAAATAGGATTTTCTTTCATAACTCCCACAGCCCCCCCCCCCCCCCGGTACCCACGCCATACGTTGGATTGATAAAAATACCCGTCTCATGAGCACAGATAAGAGCATTAAATGCGACGGTATTAAATTGTGTATCTTTATATCATTAGTTGTATTTCATCCCGGCTCTTTCATTTCGTCTTATTTCCTCCCTTTGTGGCGGCCATGTTTGCAGATAGCAGATACCTATAAAGGCTAGTCAGTAGAACCCTCTAAACTCTAAACTATTTCATTTTTTTTACGCCATCTTTTTAGCGTGTATATGTTAATCACACACATAGGTTTATAGATTGTTTTTTTTTGAAGTAAAGGTATATATATATATATATATATATATATATATATATATATATATATATATATATATATATATATATATATATATATATATATATATATATATATATATATATATATATATATAGACATATACACTTCTATGCACACGTAATGCAATGGACTATTCTGACAGCTAATATCTTCTCCTACCTCCGTGTGCCCCCCACCCCCACCCCCCGATGCATTGATCCCGTGGGTCGGTCAATACCGCCACAGCCAACGACGCGGGGATCGCAGGAGCTCCAACGTCATTACGGTCTGTGACGCAATGCGCGCGCTGCCGTGCTAGATCGTTACATCAGCACTGATCAACTCCGGTAAAGGTATTACCTGTGGGCTGGCTAATCGTCTAGAACCTTTAGACAGTACTCACCCTCCGCTCTCGCACGGGACCATTCGTCGCTTCATATATATATATCTAATATATAAAGCTCAGTTCTGTAACGTGTGGCAAAAAAGTTTGTCGTTGACAATTCTATGGATTTAAGTGTTAGATTTTTTATCGTGCTCATAGTCTAAATGTACGAGTCAAAAAATTACCATTGAAAGTCTTTAAAAACAATTTTCATTCTATTTACTTAGAAGAATAATTTTCAATTATGAACGCGACATAAAATTTTTAAAAAGTGTATCGACGTTTACAAAATTTCTAAAATTGTGTCGGAAATGTATTGACTGCACAGTTACTTCCCTTTAATAAAAAAAATTCTTAAGAAGAAAGAATTTACATTTTATTACTTTGTTTTTGGTGTTAAGAAAAAAAAAATAATTACATAATTAGCGGGGATTGATTAAGTGCAATGTCGTTAGGTATTTTTAACACTGCCTTTTATTTATTCTATACACTGAACATACTGTTCAATATTTTTTTTTTAAATCAATAACATTTAATAAGCCAGGTCCTACAAATCCTATATGTTTATTTCTTTCCATTTACGGATAAGCTTGGAGTATTATCATTTTTGTTCACTAAATTGAAACAGGCGCGTCCGCCGGCGCCCTTGCACGGTTCGATTTGGCACCCTGGGCTATCATGTGAGCGCTATGCTGCATAGTTTTGTTTTTAACAGTGCGATAGACTATGGGTAAGAAAGGTTACTATAGTCTTTAAGTGAATCAAATCCGGGCGTCCTCCGGCACCCCGACAGGGTGCTATTTGGCGCCCCGGGCCTTCCGGTGCACGCTATGGTATATACGTTCGCGTGAGTTCAAAAGACTATGAATAAGTTATGTACTATAGTCGTTTACTAAGTTCAATCAGGCGGTGACGTCATGGTGCGTCCTCTGGCGCCCAGACAGGGTGCTATTTGGGGTCCCGGGCCTCCCGTGTTCGGTTTCGCGCCTACGTTCATTAAAGTGAGTGCAAAAGACTATGAATAAGTTGGGGTACTATAGTCGTTTATTAAGCTGAAACAGGCGATTCCGCCTCGGGCTAGACTCTGAGCACTGTGCGTTTATGTTCGCGTTAGTGTTTTCTTTGTGTTTAGGTTGGGTTTGCGTTAGTGGTTGCGTTTTGATTTGGTTCGTTTTTGTTCTTTCTTTTTTCGTTTTCGTTTGTGTTTTATTTTCTTTGCGTTTGCGTTTGTATTTGTGTTTGTGGTTGGTTTTGCGTTTGTATTTGGTTTGTTTTCGTTTGTTTTTTCGTTTGTGTTTTTTTCTTTGGGTTTTTGGTTGGTTTTGCATTTGGATTTGGTTTGTTTTCGTTTGCTTTTTCGTTTGTTTTTTTCTTTGTGTTCGTATTGGTGTTTGTGGTTGTGGTTGGGTTAGTTGTTAGGTTTTTGTTTTCGTTTGTATTTGTAATTGTGTTAGCGTCATGTTTGCGTTTTGTTGTTTTGGTTTTGGTTTGGGTGTGCAATGCCGGGTTTATGATGATTACTAAACACACAGGTAATGGTCTTTAACAGAAAGGTTTTTCACAGAAGCCAGAGCAGGGCCTGGCCGGGACGGCTAGTATATATATATATATATATATATATATATATATATATATATATATATATATATATATATATATATATATATATATATATATATATATATATATATATATATATATATATATATATATATATACTATGGATATATATATATAGATAGATTGAGTAACATGGGTGGGGCATGGCGCAGGGTAAATGGACTGTTTAAAATGATAGCCCCTTGACAGAGTACTCCTGTACGTATTTAGTAAATCTTTCATCAAAATATTTGTTACAAGTTGTAAATGGCAGCCTATATCACTAAAACCGGACTTTTATCATCATCTATGGTAGCCCATGACAATAAAGTGTCTATGTTTATCATCATTTATAGTGCCCCTAATGTATACATATTCTCATGATATATTAAAACCAATAAAGTTGCCTGTCTCGCAACAGTCGCCATTGTGGTGCGCGTGATTTCCTGTCTGCGGCCGCCGAACATTTGGCGTGATCACTCGGCTTACCCGCTATTGAGTGACAGCGCCGAATAGGTTCATCTTTATTTATTTACTCAGTTCGTCCTCCGGGGGGGGGGGGGGGGGGGGGGGTAGGGTCGTCGTGAGCCGCTTATCTGTCGCAGCCCCCCCCCCCCTGTGTTTTAGTGACATTCTAGTCAGCAGCTCTTTATTGAGCAGGGGGTAATTAGACCGTTGATGGAGACACGCCCTTCCTCCATTATCGTGCTGGTAGATGCGCTAGAGGATCGGTAAGGAGGTCTATGCTGGATGTCGGGCCTGCCATCCAGCTCTGTCAGCCGGCTTCAATTAGAATACACAGTTTTTTTAACTGCTGAATGATGTGGTGTCTTTAAATAGTTGTTGTGGAAACTGGCGTCATAGCATGTCATTTTCTAACCCCGGATGATGTAAGTATGGGCTATGTCAGAGACATTGTTATACATGTGAGTCAGATTGTTATACACGTGAGACAGACTGTTATACATGTGAGACAGATTGTTATACATGTGAGACAGATTGTTATACATGTGAGACAGATTGTTATACATGTGAGACTGTTATACATGTGAGTCAGATTGTTATACACGTGAAACAGATTGTTATACACGTGAAACAGATTGTTATACACGTGAAACAGATTGTTATACACGTGAGACAGATTGTTATACACGTGAAACAGATTGTTATACACGTGAAACAGATTGTTATACATGTGAGACTTATTGTTATACATGTGAGACTTATTGTTATACATGTGAGACTTATTGTTATACATGTGAGACTTATTGTTATACACGTGAGACAGATTGTTATACTTATGGATATAAATCAAACCACTTGGGAGCTTGTTACCATTGGGAGCGTTGGAATTGTTCAACCCTTGTTGAGTTCACAGGTTTCTATTTCTTTTACCATTGTACACGTTCAGGGCGATTTATTGATCGCATTGACCAGTGATTTTAAAAGATATTAAAAGACATGTTGATACCTGCTTGACAAGACCTACCTGTCTACATCCTGTGGTCAATGACTGCTTGACCAACATACCTATCTGTCTACATCCTGTGGTCAATATCTGCTTGACTAGACCTACCTGTCTACATCCTGTGGTCAATACCTGCTTGACCAACAGACCTATCTGTCTACATCCTGTGGTCAATACCTGCTTGACTAGACCTACCGATCTACATCCTGTGGTCAATACCTGCTTGACTAGACCTACCGATCTACATCCTGTGGTCAATACCTGCTTGACCAATAGACCTACCTGTCTACATCCTGTGGTCAATACCTGCTTGACCAACAGACATACCTGTCTACATCCTGTGGTCAATAACTGCTTGACCAACAGACCTACCTGTCTACATCCTGTTGTCAATACCTGCTTGACCAAAGACCTACCTGTCTAAATCCTGTGGTCAATACCTGCTTGACCAAAGACCTACCTGTCTACATCCTGTGGTCAATACCTGCTTGACCAACAGACCTGCCTGTCTACATCCTGTGGTCAATACCTGCTTGACCAATAGATTTACCTGTCTACATCCTGTGGTCAATACCTGCTTGACCAATAGATTTACCTGTCTACATCCTGTGGTCAATACCTGCTTGACCAACATACCTATCTGTCTACATCATGTGGTCAATACCTGCTTGACAAGACCTACCTGTCTACATCCTGTGGTCAATACCTACTTGACCAACATACCTATCTGTCTACATCATGTGGTCAATACCTGCTTGACCAATAGATTTACCTGTCTACATCCTGTGGTCAATACCTGCTTGACCAATAGATTTACCTGTCTACATCCTGTGGTCAATACCTGCTTGACCAACAGACCTACCTGTCTACATCCTGTTGTCAATACCTGCTTGACCAAAGACCTACCTGTCTAAATCCTGTGGTCAATACCTGCTTGACCAAAGACCTACCTGTCTACATCCTGTGGTCAATATCTGCTTGACCAAAGACCTACCTGTCTAAATCCTGTGGTCAATACCTGCTTGACCAAAGACCTACCTGTCTACATCCTGTGGTCAATATCTGCTTGACCAACAGGCCTACCTGTCTACATCCTGTGGTCAATACCTACTTGACTAGACCTACCTGTCTACATCCTGTGAACCGCGCCTATCTGACACGACTGCGGTCGGGTGAACTTGGACAGACGTCATTCATGAAATCGACATAGCCGTCTTATCCTAATGGTAAAATCAATGTCGTGTGCCATCCCTTGATGCTACTAACATATTATTGGGGACATCAGCGGGGATCGAAAGGGTTGCCAGGCAACATTACATCAGGCGCCCTCGCCAAGGGGAGCCACCCTCTGTAGGGGGAGCCACCCTCTGTAGGGGGAGCCACTTTCTGTAGGGGGAGCCACCCTCTATAGGGGGAGCCACCCTCTGTAGGGGGAGCCACCTTCTGTAGGGGAGCTACCCTCTGTAGGGGGAGCCACCCTCTGTAGGGGGAGCCACCCTCTGTAGGGGAGCCACCTTCTGTAGGGGAGCCACCCTCTGTAGGGGAGCCACCTTCTGTAGGGGAGCCACCCTCTGTAGGGGGAGCCACCTTCTGTAGGGGGAGCCACCTTCTGTAAGGGGAGCCACCCTCTTTAGGGGGTGCCACCCTCTTTAGGGGGAGCCGCCCTCTGTAGGGGGAGCCACCTTCTGTAGGGGGAGCCGCCCTCTTTAGGGGGAGCCATCCTATATAAGGGGAGCCACCTTCTGTAGGGGAGTCACCTTCTTGAGGGGGAGCCGCCCTCTTTATGGGGAGCCACCCTCTTTAGGGGGAGCCACCTTCTGTAGGGGGAGCCATCTTCTGTAGGGGGAGCCATCCTATATAAGGGGAGCCACCTTCTGTAGGGGGAGCCACCCTCTTTAGGGGGAGCAATCCTATATAAGGGGAGCCACCTTCTGTAGGGGGAGCCACCCTCTTTAGGGGGAGCCATCCTATATAAGGGGAGCCACCTTCTGTAGGGGGAGCCAGCCTCTTTAGGGGGAGCCATCCTATATAAGGGGAGCCACCTTCTGTAGGGGGAGCCACCCTCTTTAGGGGGAGCAATCCTATATAAGGGGAGCCACCTTCTGTAGGGGGAGCCACCTTCTGTAGGGGGAGCCACCTTCTGTAGGGGGAGCCACCCGACACTTAATCACGTAACTAAGCAGACCTGTGTGTAGCTCATTTAAACAGTGCACGCCGCTTTTACTTTGTCATTGCGTTTGTTGAAATCAGAGACCCCCCCCCACCCCCCGCCCATCCATCGTATCATTGAAAGTCTAAAATAAAGTAATATATTTTAGTTGGTCATTGCGAACATGTCCTTCTAACATACTGTAAAATAAAAACATTGGTACTTTCATATTGACACCACTGAGTTGCCATGGCAACATACCTACAACAATCTACAGTAGGTCTGCTATGGTCGCTCGTTACACACACTGCCCACAGTAAAACCTACACAGTACAACCTACACAGTACAACCTACTCAGTACAGCCTACACAGTACAACCTGCACAGTACAACCTACACAGTACAACCTTCACACACTGCCCACAGTACCACCTACACATTACAACCTACACAGTGCAACCTACACGGTACAACCTACACAGTACCACCTACACATTACCACCTACACATTACAACCTACACAGTGCAACCTACACGGTACAACCTACACAGTACCACCTACACATTACAACCTACACAGTGCAACCTACACGGTACAACCTACACAGTACCACCTACACATTACCACCTACACAGTACAACCTACACAGTACAACCAACAGACACTGTCCACACTACAACCACCCTTCCCCCCCCCCCCCTTTAAAAAAAATTGTACTAACTACCTTATGTCTCCCAATTGCTGAACTTAACCGCCATTATGTGTAGGCGTTTTGTTTTAAAGGGTTATTGATTTTTGATGGGTTCTTTGTGCGCCTCTCAACCCGGAAGTAAAAGATTTGTGGCTAAAAATAGAACATCTGACTGGCTTACCAAGATAAAAGACATGATTGTATCTACATGTTTACTTTAGAGATGATTGCGTCTCCATTCTACTCTAGACATGATTGTTTCTCCATTCTACTTCAGACATGTTTGTGTCTACATTTTACTTTAGACATGATTGTATCTAAAGTCTACTTAAGACATGATTGTCTCCATTCTACTTTAGACATGTTTGTGTCTCCATTCTACTTTAGACATGTTTGTGTCTACATTTTACTTTAGACATGATTGTGTCTAAAGTCTACTTTATACATGATTGTTTCTCCATCATTCATGATTGTGACTCCATCATTCATGATTGTGACTTCATGTTACTTCAAGGTCATCACGAGCAAGAGCCTGACATTTTCTTGATGGCTTTTATCTACACTCTGTGGCTGACTTCTCTAAATTAGATGACCAGTTGACCGTCGCTGGTAGTGGTAAACACGTGTGTACACACGTCGCTGATATACACGTGTGTACTCACATAGCCGATATACAAGTGTGTACACATCGCTGATATACAAGTGTGTACACACATGGAAAAGCCATGAGCATGTAAAGTACAATGTTTCCGGTACAATGTTTCTGGTACCCGGCCCAGAAACTACGTCTAGCTGTAGTTGGTGAGGTCTTGGGGAAATGACACGTTTAATCAGGAAACAAGTAGCTCACATTTGTGAAAAAAAAATACATGAATGAAAACAGACTACAAAGATGTTATAGTGTGGCATTTGATCACCACCCACCATAGGTTACATACAGGCGGATACAGTTTAGATACAACCTATGTTATAGACAAACAAGGCTAACGTAATAACTGCATCAAAACTCCATAACTGCATCAAATTAAATATAAAAATAACGTTAGCTTCTGAGTAGCTCAGTTGGTATTAAAAAACCAGATAAACAGTCTCGCCGAACAATGGAATAATTGTACTAATTCTGTTGAGAAGCCGGCCGCCATTGTTTTATTGCTGTTCCCACACGTTAACCTGCATGATTTCCGTGTGATCGAATTGAAAGAAACCTAATCAAACTACTGGCTTGTTTATCTAGTGTTGTACTTAACATGGTGTTTAGAATCAAAACATTTCACGTTTATCTAGTGTTGTATGTAAACTTGGTGTTTAGAATCAAAACGTTTCACGTTTATCTAGTGTTGTATGTAAACTTGGTGTTTAGAATCAAAACGTTTCACGCAGGAATAAAACCAACTGAATGCGTTTTGTTTCCCCTGTTTTGATTATACTTTTTAACAATTTGTCTGGCGCCTTGTTTTGTCTGTTAAACATTGTTTAATATCTTTCAAAGACATTTAGATGTCTCAGTTTTTTTTTCCTCTGATGGCATTGGCTCCGAGTTAGATGTCTCGCAATATTTTCTCAGATGGCGCCCGGTTCGGAGTTTAGATGTCTCGCAGTTTTTTCTCAGTTGGCTTTGGTTCGGAGTTTAGATGTCTCGCAATTTTTTTCTCAGATGGCGCCCGGTTCAGAGTTTAGATGTCTCGCAGTTTTTTCTCAGTTGGCTTTGGTTCGGAGTTTAGATGTCTCGCAATTTTTTCTCAGTTGGCTTTGGTTCGGAGTTTAGATGTCTCGCAATTTTTTTCTCAGATGGCGTCCGGTTCAGAGTGTAAATGTCTCGCTGTTCAGAGATGGCGTCTGGTTCAGAGCGTAGATGTCTCGCAATTTTTTTCTCAGATGGCGTCCGGTTCAGAGTGTAAATGTCTCGCAGTTCAGAGATGGCGTCTGGTCTGAAAATTGTATCGCGACTTCGGGAATCATAATGCATCAGAGTACTAAACTCAACAGTAACAATTAAAAATATCCGATGTTCCGCATGGAGGAATTCGTTGGAAAAAATACTTGTGCTTGTTTCTATACTCAGCACGTCTATGGACAGTCGTTGTTTCTATACTCAGCACGTATGTAGATCTATGGACAGTCGTTGTTTCTATACTCAGCACGTATGTAGATCTATGGACAGTCGTTGTTTCTATACTCAGCACGTCTATGGACAGTCGTTGTTTCTATACTCAGCACGTATGTAGATCTATGGACAGTCGTTGTGAGGCTGACGGTTGCAATAGTTTTCTTTATTTGTTTGTTTCTCTGTTTGTGTGTTTGATACTGAAGTATATTTTCCTCAGCCATATATCATACAACCAGAACCCCTAGTCAAAAAATTTCAAATTAAGTTGTGAATAGTTAACAAGACATTTACATTTTTTTATTTTATTTTCTCAACAGTATATCTTGGATTTTTATAACGTTTGATTTAGCATACATTCAAGGTAAGTCTGTATGGTAATTCTAATAGTTCCTTTATATCGAGTGGTTCTTTTCTGTCGTAGTGGTTCTTTTCTGTCGTAGTGGTTCTTTTATGTCGTGTTGTTTTTCTATTTTGCCGTAGATGTTCTTTTCAGTAATACTATGTGTTTTGCAATAATGGACCATAAACATTAGTTGGTAGCGTGCATCAGTGGTCCTGGCTGGCGTCCGATCATTTATTCACGTTAATCCCTGTGAAATCTTACCATCAATCGTTGGGTCCCACGGGGTCAGTTTTACCTCATCCATAAAGCGACCACCCACGGTCTGAGCGTTAACCCTTTCATATCCTGATGTTAACATTTTTAGTTCTTAGTCTACAAGATCTCATTAACCCCTTTTCTCGCGTGGAGTTTTGAAACTCCCGTTCCATTTTTTTAAAGTGTCAGCTTCTGCTTGTGAAGCAAGCGACTGCATCGTTCGACATACGAAGCCGCTGGCGAAACAACTGTATCAGTTCGGGCGCGTTACCCATCGCTTGTTTAATTAATCAGCCCACACCGCGATCCTGCGCATTCGTTAACTGATGCATTTCTTCGGCCAATTTCCGCCCATCAGCCAAGTTGACTCCCTGTTTGCGGGCCGGCCCCCGGAGTGGGGGTATCCTTTTGGGCATTAATAATTCACTCGCTTGTTTTTCGTTGGGTTTGTGACGGGCTGGTGGCACTTCGCTCGCGGGTTAAAGGTCATCGAAGGCTTGTCGCCGTTAATTGCATGTGAACCAGAGGTCATCTAACCCACAGCCATCAGTATCTGATGTCCAGCAACCTTCGTTCAGACGTCCGGACAAATGCTAGAGTTGATTCGCCGGTGGGGGGGGGGGGGCTCTGCAGGATTGTGTCCCCCTTGTTGAATATCCGACAGTTGTATGTGTATGTCCCTATGTAATATCCAACAGTTGTATGTGTATGTCCCTATGTAATATCCAACAGTTGTATGTGTATGTCCGTGTATAATATCCGACAGTTGTATGTGTATGTCCCTATGTAATATCCGACAGTTGTATGTGTATGTCCCTATGTAATATCCGACAGTTGTATGTGTATGTCCCTATGTAATATCCAACAGTTGTATGTGTATGTCCGTGTATAATATCCGACAGTTATATGTGTATGTCCCTATGTAATATCCGACAGTTGTATGTGTATGTCCCTATGTAATATCCGACAGTTGTATGTGTATGTCCCTATGTAATATCCGACAGTTGTATGTGTATGTCCCTATGTAATATCCGACAGTTGTATGTGTATGTCCCTATGTAATATCCAACAGTTGTATGTGTATGTCCCTATGTAATATCCGACAGTTGTATGTGTATGTACCAGTATAATTCGTCACAGCGCTAATCGACTTGGCGCTGAGTGCGATTGTTGAGACTTGCGCTCGTCCTATTGTGTACAAATATTTAGTCTGGTCTCGGGGGGGGGGGGGGGGGGGGCGGAAGCCACTGCATGCAGATTGCAGTCCTAAACTGCTCCATTTTCACACTCTTTCAAACTGCTGCATCTTCTTTTTGTGATAGGGTGTCTTCCATTAGCTATGGGATTGTTAGCATACATCGTTATTTTCGCTTGGTCCACACTACTCCAATGTCCACACTACCACAATGTCCACACTACTCCAATGACCACTTGGTCCAGTTAGTCCACACTACCCCAATGACCACTTGGTCCACACTAACACAATGACCACTTGGTCCATAATACCCCAATGACCACTTGGTCCAGTTGGTCCACACTACCCCAATGACCACTTTGTCCACACTACCCCAATGACCACTTGGTCCACACTACCCCAATGACCACTTGGTCCAGTTGGTCCACACTACCCCAATGACCACTTTGTCCACACTACCACAATGACCACTTGGTCCACACTACCACAATGACCACTTGGTCCACACTACCCCAATGACCACTTGGTCCAGTTGGTCCACACTACCCCAATGACCACTTTGTCCACACTACCACAATGACCACTTGGTCCACACTAACACAATGACCACTTGGTCCACACTACCACAATGACCAACCGCCTCAATCTAAACAAAAAATCGTTTAACGAGAGTCATTGTGGAGACGACCGTCCATCCCTTATGACACGTGGTCATCAGCATTCTTTTCATTGGGTGTTAATGTCCGTCTATTAGCCGGTTATTGTCCTGTTAGATCGTGCTGGTCATACACTGGCTAATTAGTCATTAATATTCGCTAATCTGTGGGGAGGGCGGGGCGTTACACGTTTGGCCTAGATCACGGTACATATATTTGGCCTAGATCACGGTACAGATATTTGGACTAGATCACGGTACAGATATTTGGCCTAGATCACGGTACAGATATTTGGCCTAGACCACGGTACAGATATTTGATTGGCCGACGTGGTACTAAGTACACCATACAAGGTACAGTTGGGGCTATTGGAGTACTGGTCAGTTCAAGATAAGTTGTGTAACTATAACAGTTCTGGTCAACTATTGTTAATTTAAACGAGTCACGTTCAGTACATCAAATATTTAAAATTACAGGCATGCTGAGTGAATATAAACTACATACACGTTAAATATATCATTGAATATAAACTACATACACGTTAAATATATCATTGAATATAAACTACATACGCTTTACAACGAGATCTAGAACAACCAGAACTAGAACAACGAGATCTAGAACAACGGGATCTAGAACAACGGGATCTAGAACAACGGGATCTAGAACGAGATCTAGAACAACGAGATCTAGAACAACGAGATCTTGAACAACGAGATCTAGAACAACGAGATCTAGATTCTAGTACAACTCGGCCGCATGAGAGACAAAAAAAAACAGATGCTATTTCTTTTATTTGGGCCAAGGAAACATTCGATCGATATTCAGAGGGCAGTCATTTTACCAACCTAGTTCCGTGTCTATCATTTTACCAACCTAGTTCTGTGTGTCAGTCATTCTCGTGTCATTAGTTGTGGTCATTCTAGTGTCATTTGTATTAGGCTGTTGTCCATTGTGTCGGTCAGTGTGTTGTCTATTGTGTCGGTCAGTCTGTTGTCCATTGTGTCGGTCAGTCTGTTGTCCATTGTGTCGGTCAGTCCGTTGTCCATTGTGTCGGTCAGTCTGTTGTCCATTGTGTCGGTCAGTCTGTTGTCCATTGTGTCGGTCAGTCCGTTGTCCATTGTGTCGGTCAGTCCGTCGGTCAGTCCGTTGTCCATTGTGTCGGTCAGTCTGTTGTCCATTGTGTCGGTCAGTGCGTTGTCCATTGTGTCGGTCAGTCTGTTGTCCATTGTGTCGGTCAGTGCGTTGTCCATTGTGTCGGTCAGTGTGTTGTCCATTGTGTCGGTCAGTCTGTTGTCCATTGTGTCGGTCAGTGTGTTGTCCATTGTGTCGGTCAGTGTGTTGTCCATTGTGTCGGTCAGTGTGTTGTCCATTGTGTCGGTCAGTGTGTTGTCCATTGTGTCGGTCAGTGTGTTGTCCATTGTGTCGGTCAGTCCGTTGTCCATTGTGTCGGTCAGTCTGTTGTCCATTGTGTCGGTCAGTGTGTTGTCCATTGTGTCGGTCAGTGTGTTGTCCATTGTGTCGGTCAGTGTGTTGTCCATTGTGTCGGTCAGTCTGTTGTCCATTGTGTCGGTCAGTCCGTCGGTCAGTCCGTTGTCCATTGTGTCGGTCAGTCCGTTGTCCATTGTGTCGGTCAGTGTGTTGTCTATTGTGTCGGTCAGTCTGTTGTCTATTGTGTCGGTCAGTGTGTTGTCCATTGTGTCAGTCTGTTGTCCATTGTGTCGGTCTGTTGTCCATTGTGTCGGTCAGTGTGTCCACGGGACCAACTATCCTATGCTGATTTTTAAAAAATGCATCACTAGTCTCTCAAGTTTTTTCTTAAAAGCTCATTTGAAAATAAGACAAGGCGGACATGTTAAAACTGAGTGACATTTTAAAATGTTTGCCTGTCATTGATGCCAGCCAACCTTAGAGAAAGCCTTCAAATACGCAAGCTGCAAATTTGTGCGCATTGATCCGATCAATGCATGTCTTATGCTATAAATAGCCTCAAACTAAGCATTGGCATTTACACGCCAATTTAACAGTCAATACGAAATTGATGAAACCTAAGCAGGGTGGTGGAAGGCATTTTTACGGTGCCTAAAGTAGGCATTTTTACCTTGCCTAAGGAGGCATTTTTACCGTGCATAAAGTAGGCATTTTTACCTGCCTAAAGTAGGCATTTTTACCTGCCTAAAGTAGGCATTTTTTCCTGCCTAATGAGGCATTTTACCGTGCCTAAAATAGGCAGTTAGTTGCTGTTATCATGGTCGGTGTAGGCAATCTACCGGTTTTTGCCTGGTCGATAGTGGGCGATGTTTTTTATCCCTACTTACATTCTGTAACAAAGACACACTCCAGCAGTAGTATGTTTACATCCTGTAACACAGATACACTCCAGTAGTAGTATGTTTACATTCTGTAACACAGATACACTCCAGTAGTAGTATGTTTACATCCTGTAACACAGATACACTCCAGTAGTAGTATGTTTACATTCTGTAACACAGATACACTCCAGTAGTAGTATGTTTACATTCTGTAACACAGATACACTCCAGAAGTAGTATGTTTACATTCTGTAACACAGACACACTCCAGTAGTAGTATGTTTACATTCTGTAACACAGATACACTCCAGTAGCAGTATGTTTACATTCTGTAACACAGATACACTCCAGTAGTAGTACGTTTACATTCTGTAACACAGATACACTCCAGTAGTAGTATGTTTACATTCTGTAACACAGATACACTCCAGTAGTAGTACGTTTACATTCTGTAACACAGATACACTCCAGTAGTAGTATGTTTACATTCTGTAACACAGATACACTCCAGTAGTAGTATGTTTACATTCTGTAACACAGATACACTCCAGTAGTAGTATGTTTACATTCTGTAACACAGATACACTCCAGTAGTAGTATTTTTACATTCTCTAACACAGATACACTTCGGTATATGAACTTAGTATGTTTATATTCTCCTAATCTGCCTCTCTATGTAGGATAATCTAATGATAATCTAAGCATAATCGCTAAATGATAGTGAGGTTATTCGCTAAATGATAGTATCCAAGGATACTCGCTAAATGATAGTATCTGAGGTTATTCGCTAAATGATAGTATCTAAAGACTTTGTATGTTACTATTGACTTAACAAGCGATATCCATTGCGGTCATACTGTCCTGATCGAATGTCAGCTGTAGGAAACATTGCCCCCCCCTCAATTGTCAGTTTCACGTGCCTCCCCTCCCTGACCCCCTAGCACGAGCCCTGCCGTCCAGCATACATGTCACCGTGTCCCCCCCCCCCCCCCCACTCCCCAGCCTAAAGTCCAGCGCGTGAAGCACTAATCACCTTCTGACTGCCAGTCATCATTATGCGCTAATGCAATTTGTCGTTGCGAAAAGTGGAGGGGCTTCCAGGGCTGGCCCCAGCTACTGGCTGCCATTACACGTGTGGCCCCGGCTACTGTCTGCCATTACACGTGTGGCCCCAGCTACTGCCTGCCATTACACGTGTGGCCCCGGCTACTGCCTGCCTTTACACGTGTGGCTACTGTCTGCCATTACACGTGTGGCCCCGGCTACTGCCTGCCTTTACACATGTGGCCCCAGCTACTGCCTGCCTTTACACATGTGGCCCCGGCTACTGCCTGCCTTTACACATGTGGCCCCGGCTACTGCCTGCCTTTACACATGTGGCCCCGGCTACTGCCTGCCTGCCATTACACGTGTGGCCCCGGCTACTGTCTGCCATTACACGTGTGGCCCCGGCTACTGCCTGCCTTTACACATATGGCCCCGGCTACTGCCTGCCTGCCATTACACGTGTGGCCCCGGCTACTGCCTGCCATTACACATGTGGCCCCGGCTACTGCCTGCCATTACACGTGTGGCCCCGGCTACTGCCTGCCTTTACACATGTGGCCCCAGCTACTGCCTGCCATTACACATGTGGCCCCGGCTACTGCCTGCCTTTACACATGTGGCCCCGGCTACTGCCTGCCTGCCATTACACGTGTGGCCCCGGCTACTGTCTGCCATTACACGTGTGGCCCCGGCTACTGCCTGCCTTTACACATATGGCCCCGGCTACTGCCTGCCTGCCATTACACGTGTGGCCCCGGCTACTGCCTGCCATTACACATGTGGCCCCGGCTACTGCCTGCCATTACACGTGTGGCCCCGGCTACTGCCTGCCTTTACACATGTGGCCCCAGCTACTGCCTGCCATTACACGTGTGGCCCCGGCTACTGCCTGCCATTACACATGTGGCCCCGGCTACTGCCTGCCTGCCATTACACGTGTGGCCCCGGCTACTGTCTGCCATTACACGTGTGGCCCCGGCTACTGCCTGCCATTACACGTGTGGCCCCGGCTACTGCCTCCCATTACACGTGTGGCCCCGGCTACTGCCTCCCAGTAATTCCTGTGGGTACCTGGTGTTTTGTCCATCAGTAATTCCTGTGGGTACCTGGTGTTTTGTCCATTAGTAATTCCTGTCTTTACTTGGTGTTTTGTCCATCAGTAATTCGTGTGGGTACCTGGTGTTTTGTCCATCAGTAATTCCTGTGGGTACCTGGTGTTTTGTCCATCAGTAATTCCTGTGGGTACCTGGTGTTTTGTCCATTAGTAATTCCTGTCTTTACCTGGTGTTTTGTCCATCAGTAATTACTGTGGGTACCTGGTGTTTTGTCCATCAGTAATTCCTGTCTTTACCTGGTGTTTTGTCGATCAGTAATTACTGTGGGTACCTGGTGTTTTGTCCATCAGTAATTCCTGTGGGTACCTGGTGTTTTGTCCATTAGTAATTCCTGTCTTTACCTGGTGTTTTGTCCATCAGTAATTACTGTGGGTACCTGGTGTTTTGTCCATCAGTAATTCCTGTGGGTACCTGGTGTTTTGTCCATTAGTAATTCCTGTCTTTACCTGGTGTTTTGTCCATCAGTAATTCCTGTGGGTACCTGGTGTTTTGTCCATTAGTAATTCCTGTCTTTACCTGGTGTTTTGTCCATCAGTAATTACTGTGGGTACCTGGTGTTTTGTCCATCAGTAATTCCTGTCTTTACCTGGTGTTTTGTCCATCAGTAATTACTGTGGGTACCTGGTGTTTTGTCCATCAGTAATTCCTGTCTTTACCTGGTGTTTTGTCCATCAGTAATTCGTGTGGGTACCTGGTGTTTTGTCCATCAGTAATTACTGTGGGTACCTGGTGTTTTGTCCATACCTGGTGTTTTGTCCATCACTAATACCTCTGGGTACCTGTGGAACACCTGTATCCAAGGTGTCGTCCTCTCCCGGCATCCGTGTAAACGTTCCGTGCACGTCAGCAGGTAACACGCCAATTAGGCCTTGACTAGACGTTAGCCAGCGGATCAATCTGATTGGATTCATTAATTATGTGTATCCCAGCTTTCGTCTGCTCGTTAAATTTGTAGCTCAACTTCCGGTCTAATGAAGACATCTTGACGGCGTTGTTAACCTTCCCTCAACTGGCAGTAAAAACTAGCGCTAATGTCGGCGGAACACTCGCCCCGACTGTGTACCCAGTGGCGACCCAGTCTAGTCTGTTTATGTTCCTCAGTGCTGGGAGCGGGGCGGGAATAGAATGTTGCCCCCTCGCCCGGATGTAGTTTAACACCGGAAGTGATGCCTGTGGGGTGTAAAACCTGCAGAGCCGGTGTCAGTCAATGGTCGCTGAAAACACGAGCGTGTAAATAAATATCGAGTGGTTGGCGGGCTGTTTCTAATAGCTGTACACAACATCACACCACTGGGCTGTTGGCTGTACACAACATCACACCACTGGGCTGTTGGCTGTACACAACATCACACAACTGTGCTGTTGGCTGTACACATCATCACACCACTGGGCTGTTGCTGTTGGCTGTACACAACATCACACCACTGTGCTGTTGGCTGTACACATCACACCACTGTGCTGTTGCTGTTGGCTGTACACAACATCACACCGCTGGGCTGTTGGCTGTACACAACATCACACCACTGGGCTGTTGGCTGTACACATCACACCACTGGGCTGTTGGCTGTACACATCACACCACTGTGCTGTTGGCTGTACACATCACACCACTGTGCTGTTGGCTGTACACAACATCACACCACTGGGCTGTTGGCTGTACACAACATCACACCACTGGGCTGTTGGCTGTACACAACATCACACCACTGGGCTGTTGGCTGTACACAACATCACACCACTGGGCTGTTGCTGTTGGCTGTACACAACATCACACCGCTGAGCTGTTGCTGTTGGCTGTACACAACATCACACCACTGGGCTGTTGGCTGTACACAACATCACACCACTGGGCTGTTGCTGTTGGCTGTTGCTGTTGGCTGTACACAACATCACACCAATGGGCTGTTGCTTTTGGCTGTACACAACATCACACCACTGGGCTGTTGGCTGTACAAAACATCACACCACTGGGCTGTTGGCTGTACACAACATCACACCACTGGGCTGTTGCTGTTGGCTGTACACAACATCACACCACTGGGCTGTTGGCTGTACACAACATCACACCACTGGGCTGTTGGCTGTACACAACATCACACCACTGGGCTGTTGGCTGTACACAACATCACACCGCTGGGCTGTTGCTGTTGGCTGTACACAACATCACACCACTGGGCTGTTGGCTGTACACAACATCACACCACTGGGCTGTTGCTGTTGGCTGTACACAACATCACACCACTGGGCTGTTGGCTGTACACAGCATCACACCACTGGGCTGTTGGCTGTACACAACATCACACCGCTGGGCTGTTGCTGTTGGCTGTACACAACATCACACCACTGGGCTGTTGGCTGTACACAACATCACATCAGTAGGCTGTTGGCTGTACACAACATCACACCACTGGGCTGTTGGCTGTACACAACATCACATCAGTAGGCTGTTGGCTGTACACAACATCACACCACTGGGCTGTTGGCTGTACACAACATCACACCACTGGGCTGTTGCTGACTATTTGGCACGTGACTGTAGAAAGGCCCAAGGCGTGGAGGCGTGGGACGGGGGAGTGGGCGGATGATACACCTGGCTTTTCTCAACTTGCCATTATCTGGGCCCAAACACATCGCATACGGGAGAATTAAAATCATTCCAATCTCAAACCGTTGCGGCAGGTTTTGAAAATCTCACAGCTCACATCGTATGTGTTCTCTCCTCGTTGAGTGTGAGTACCCAACATGCACGGTCTGTGTTCACGGTCCAGCGGGTCGGTGCTGGTTCTTGCTTCAGAACTCATCACGTGATTCACGGTGACGTACCGTGACCAGTCGACACAAGTCCAGCGACTGGTGGCCAGTGGAACAGCTGGCAACATTAGTCACGTGATCGCGAGTACCGGTGGGGGTTTCTTCAGCCGGTGGACATGGATATATTTGGACATGGATAGATGTGGATATGGATAGATGTGGATATGGATAGATGTGGATATGGATAGATGTGGACATGGATAGATGTGGACATGGATAGATGTGGACATGGATAGATATGGACATGGATAGATATGGACATGGATAGATGTGGACATGGATAGATGTGGACATGGATACATGTGGACATGGATAAATGTGGATATGGACATGGATAGATGTGTACATAGATAGATGTGGATATGGATACATGTGGATATGGATACATGTGGATGTGGACACGAATAAATGTGGACATGGATAGATGTGGACATGGATAAATGTGGACATGGATAGATGTAGACATGGATAGATGTGGACATGGATAGATGTGGACATGGATAGATGTGGACATGGATAAATGTGGACATGGATAAATGTGGACATGGATAAATGTAGACATGGATAGATGTGGACATGGATAAATGTGGACATGGATAGATGTGGACATGGATAGATGTGGACATGGATACATGTGGATATGGATACATGTGGATGTGGACACGGATAAATGTGGACATGGATAGATGTGGACATGGATAAATGTGGACATGGATAGATGTGGACATTGATAGATGTGGACATGGATAAATGTGGACATGGATAGATGTGGATATGGATAGATGTGGATATGGATAAATGTGGACATGGATAGATGTGGACATGGATAGATGTGGACATGGATAGATGTGGACATGGATAGATGTGGACATGGATAGATGTGGATATGGACATGGATAGATGTGTACATAGATAGATGTGGATATGGATACATGTGGATATGGATACATGTGGATGTGGACACGGATAAATGTGGACATGGATAGATGTGGACATGGATAAATGTGGACATGGATAGATGTGGACATGGATAGATGTGGACATGGATAGATGTGGACATGGATAAATGTGGACATGGATAGATGTGGACATTGATAGATGTGGACATGGATAAATGTGGACATGGATAGATGTGGACATGGATAAATGTGGACATGGATAGATGTGGACATGGATAGATGTGGACATGGATAGATGTGGATATGGATACATGTGGATATGGATACATGTGGATGTGGACACGGATAAATGTGGACATGGATAGATGTGGACATGGATAAATGTGGACATGGATAGATGTGGACATGGATAGATGTGGACATGGATAGATGTGGACATGGATAAATGTGGACATGGATAAATGTGGACATGGATAAATGTAGACATGGATAGATGTGGACATGGATAAATGTGGACATGGATAGATGTGGACATGGATAAATGTGGACATGGATAGATGTGGACATGGATACATGTGGATATGGATACATGTGGATGTGGACACGCATAGATGTGGACATGGATAAATGTGGACATGGATAAATGTGGACATGGATAGATGTGGATATGGATACATGGGGAGATGGTTACATGTGGCGGACATGGATAGATGTGGACATGGATAGATGTGGACATGGATAGATGTGGACATGGATAGATGTGGATATGGATAGATGTGGACATGGATAGATGTGGACATGGATAGATGTGGACATGGATAGATGTGGACATGGATAGATGTGGACATAGATAGATGTGGACATGGATAGATGTGGACATGGATAGATGTGGACATGGATACATGTGGACATGGATACATGGGGAGATGGACATGTGGCGGACATGGATAAATGTGGACATGGATAGATGTGGACATGGATACATGGGGAGATGGACATGTGGCGGACATGGATAAATGTGGACATGGATAAATGTGGACATGGATAGATGTGGACATGGATAGATGTGGACATGGATAGATGTGGACATGGATAAATGTGGACATGGATAGATGTGGATATGGATACATGTGGATATGGATACATGTGGACATGGATAGCAACACTGTGTACGTGTCACTAAACGGAATCTTTTCCCCGTGTGTATCGAGACAAGTCGAACAAAGCTATTTCTATTGTAATATGGATTAATGCACCTAATTTTGTGCTGAAATTGTCAGGATTGTATAGAGATTATCCATGTTTTGGTCAGAATTCAAGAATTCACCAAGTTAGCACACTGGAATGTCCATACCAAAGGGAAAGAACTCAACTAACCTAGAAATAAACGGCTTTTTTAAATATTGAAATTATGTGTGCGTGTGGAAAGGGGGGGGGGGTCAGTTTAAAAGAGAGCGAAGGGGTGGGGCTTACATTCTGTGACGATGAGGTAGAGTAGTGTGCCCCGTTCATGAGATACAAACTTCAGTGAACATTTCATTACGTTTTCCGTCTGTGCTACCCATTACAGAGGTAACCGTATCAGAGGTACCCGTTAAAGATGTACTTATTAAAGAGGGGATGTACACCTCAGTTTAGGCCTGGGCCACTTGAAATGGGGCTGTACACGTCAACAAGTGTTAATAGTCTTTTCTTTTGTTTAGTTTTTTAAAATATGTGTGTACCTACAATCAGCACAACTCTGCTGTACCTACACTCAGCACAACTCTACTGTACCTACCTACCTACATTCAGCTCAACTCTACTGTACCTACAATCAGAACAACTCTACTGTACCTACAATCAGCACAACTCTGCTGTACCTACACTCAGCACAACTCTACTGTACCTACATATCTAGACTCAGCACAAATCTACTGTACCTACACTAGCACAACTCTACTGTACCTACACTCAGGACAACTCTAATGTATCTACACTCAGCACAACTCTACTGTACCTACACTCAGCTCAACTCTACTGTATCTACACTCAGCACAACTCTACTGTACCTACACTCAGCACAACTCTACTGTACCTACAGCTCACTCTAGAGTTGAGTAACACGGAGGTGTTCTCAACATGAAATCAATAGTTGAATCAATAGCCATTGTTCCTGGCCTGTTTGTGTCTAGTTCAGCATCTAGCTGAATACACTCTTCACGATGGTCTGGTAGATTCTACTCGCCACACTTTTTTCTGTCACCGGATAGGCTAGCTAGTATATTCTGACTTTAATTCTGTTTTTTTATCTACCTTCTCAGATTGGCCTGACCGAACGTCTGTGTACATGTTTGGTGTACGCTCTATGACGTGTACACTCGGGCCAGCGATCATGGGATAAGGCCGGTTCTCGCTGTCGCAAGTTGGAAGCCCTGTGAGCTGTGTGCTGCCCTCTACACACTACACTGTGCTGCCCCCTACACACTTCACTGTGCTGCCCTCTACACACTACACTGTGCTGCCCCCTACACAGTGACACACCTTACACAGTGCTATCCATTACCAACTCCAACAAGCTACAACGCTTAAAACGGAATAACTCCCCAATTTTAGAAGGGAGATAATCGTTTCTAAATCACAATGGCAGCAGTGAGTTTAATCATAAGAGGGGGTTAACTCATCAGTTTTCCAGTGTTGGTCGCCCCTCCACCTCCTGAACGACTTGAACTACCTAGATAGGTGGCACTACCTGGATAGGTGGCACTACCTGGATAGGTGGCACTACCTGGATAGGTGGCAACTACCTGGATAGGTGGCAACTACCTGGATAGGTGGGAACTACCATGTCTCTACTACAATGGCAAAAGCTCAGCCCGACAGAGTTTCATCAACTTCAGGAGTACACATCATGTAAGTTGTCACGTTATGTGTCACATGTAAGTTGTCACGTGTAAGTTGTCACGTTATGTGTCACATGTAAGTTGTCACGTGTAAGTTGTCACGTTATGTGTCACGAGTGAGATGTCACGTTATGCCCCCCCACTACTCAGAAGGAAGTAGAATTTACACACACAACTTATACTTCAACCACCCCACCCCAGAAATATGTCCCCCACTCCCCCTACGAAAAAAATGGGTGATTGTCATGTTTTGTCACGTGAGCTAAGCATCGGCAGCTGTCATGATATTTTAGTTCAACATTTACTATACACCTCTGACAGTAATTTATACTGGAATTAAATATCCACATTTTCTATACACCACTGCCAGTAATTTATACTGGAATTAAATATCCACATTTTCTATACACCACTGCCAGTAATTTATACTGGAATTAAATATCCACATTTACTATACACCACTGCCAGTAATTTATACTGGCATTAAATATCCACATTTTCTATACACCTCTGCCAGTAATTTATTCTGGAGTAAAATGACGACATAAATGAGTCACTGGCCCGCCGATTTGTGGGGCTAATGAATGTGTGGTCTGGACCTGCCCGCCTATGTGTGGGGCTAATGAATGTGTGGGGCTAATGAATGTGTGGTCTGACCTGACCGCCAATGTGTGGGGCTAATGAATGTGTGGGGCTAATGAATGTGTGGTCTGACCTGACCGCCAATGTGTGGGGCTAATGAATGTGTGAGGCTAATGAATGTGTGGGGCTAATGAATGTGTGGTCTGGACCTGCCCGCCTATGTGTGGGGCTAATGAATGTGTGGGGCTAATGAATGTGTGGTCTGACCTGACCGCCAATGTGTGGGGCTAATGAATGTGTGAGGCTAATGAATGTGTGGGGCTAATGAATGTGTGGTCTGGACCTGCCCGCCTATGTGTGGGGCTAATGAATATGTGGGGCTAATGAATGTGTGGGGCTAATGAATGTGTGGGGCTAATGAATGTGTGGGGCTAATGAATGTGTGTGGCTATCGAATGTGTGGGACTAATGAATGTGTGGTCTGACCTGCCCACCTATGTGTGGGGCTAATGAATGTGTGGGGCTAATGAATGTGTGGGGCTAATGAATGTGTGGGGCTAATGAATGTGTGGGGCTAATGAATGTGTGTGGCTATCGAATGTGTGGGACTAATGAATGTGTGGGGCTAATGAATGTGTGGGGCTAATGAATGTGTGGTCTGGACCTGCCCATTGTGATTGTTGTTAAATTATGACAGGAAAACACTTTGAGTGTGTTTAGGTGTTGTTGACAGTCCACCAATCGTCTGTTTGACGAGTTGTCAATTTTTGTTTGAAACGTAGGTCTAAGGTCACGGTGTGGCTAAGTTTAGGTCAGTTTATAAACACGAAGGGACTAATGAATCACTAAAAGTTTAGGTTAGTATATAAACACGAAGGGACTAATGAATCACTAAAAGTTTAGGTTAGTATATAAACACGAAGGGACTAATGAATCACTAAAAGTTTAGGTCAGTTTATCAACACGAAGGGACTAATGAATCACTGAAAGTTTAGGTTAGTATATAAACACGAAGGGACTAATGAATCACTAAAAGTTTAGGTTAGTATATAAACACGAAGGGACTAATGAATCACTAAAAGTTTAGGTCAGTTTATCAACACGAAGGGACTAATGAATCACTAAAAGTTTAGGTCAGTTTATCAACACGAAGGGACTAATGAATCACTAAAAGTTTAGGTCAGTTTATCAACACGAAGGGACTAATGAATCACTAAAAGTTTAGGTCAGTTTATCAACACGAAGGGACTAATGAATCACTAATTATTAGACAGCTGATTAGCTGATGTGTCAATCAGATTGGGTTGGAGAGTAGTTTGTGTTTGCTGTAATAAGCTATGTGTAGTGTGAGAATGACGCGGCTGCGAGCGGTTATGACGTAGAAGACAACTCTATGACGTTGGCAGGAGACGATGAACGTGTTTTGGATGCCAGGAAGATTTGATCAAGTTAGCCCTGTGTTGAAGCAACTCTGAGATTACATCTGTTGTTGTATCTTACATTAATTATCTGCACGGAGTTGAGATTAATCCCTCATCGTTACAATTTACAGTAGTTAAAATTAAGAAAATAACGTTATGGTTATATGTCCACTCCCCCCCCCCCATAATAGAGCCGTTATCGTCCATGTACTAATGAAGCCGTTACCCTCCATTTTGTGTTTGATTACGCAATAGCTGTAACCTAGCCTTGCTTGCCCCAGCCTTTTCGTTGAGCAAAAGGTGTAGGCGTAATACTTTAGGCTAAATGTTTTAGGCTAATTACTTTCAGACCTTTGACTTGTAATTATGTGTGTGCGTGTATATATATATATATATATATATATATATATATATATATATATATATATATATATATATATATATATATATATATATATATATATATATATATAATTTACTTGTATGTAATTTTATGTGTTTTTCTGACAGTCATTTTGATCTAGTGCACAAGATAACAATAAAACATGGCTTTGAGTTTGTTTCTCTACCTACCAATCTAATTAGCTATTACAATTAGAGCTACACCATGCACACGTCAACCAGATGTCATTAATACTGTCCTTGATCTGTAGATTCCTCCAAGAAGCTGAAAGATGTCTTGGAAGAGTTTAATGGAGACGGTGTCCTCAGCAAGTATAACCCAGAGGAGGTAACTTCTGGCTTTTCACTTACTTCCCCTTACAACTCACAAAAACGTAGTTTTTAAATGGTTTTTAATGTCTGTAATAAGACTCAACGAATTTAAATTTTAGGTAAACAAATTTAATAGCTTGAAGCTGTTTATTTGGTTAGTATTACTACCCTGACCATAGACCAGCCTTGACCTTGTCCATGACCCCCAGTGTTAACCCTTAACCTCACTGTAGATACTGGGTACCTCCATCACACGATGACCAGCTTCTATTAGTTACTAGATGTTTTCTTTCCTCATTTTAATGATGGTTAACTCCCCTTACAGGTCTTGTTAGATTTTGGATAGATCCTCTGAGATTACCTCCCATTTGTTAGTAATACATCTCCCCTCTCTCCCCATATGTGTGACCAGCCCATCGACTATGCTGGCTTTAAGCTGTTCATGGAGACGTACCTTGAGGCAGAGATCCCAGAAGACTTATGCAAACATCTGTTCCTGTCCTTCATGAAGAAGGCTGCAGCCGGAGCCGCAGCCGCCCTCACAGCTTCGGGTAAGGATTTTCATGTCAAGGACATGGCCCTGGTAGCGTCTCAGACTATCTGTGCCCCCTTGTCCACAGAGATCCACATTGACAGCAAAACCTCCCCCGCCCCCGGGGATGGCAGGCATCACAGTCTGCTGGCGGAGAAACTCCACGGTCTCACAGAGAAGCTCCACGGGCTGGGCCACGCCCGCTCTGACAGCAATGCAGGGGATTCTGGGAAGAGAAGCCGGGCAGGTAGATGGTGGACAGATCTATTTTCTTGAGGTTCTGCTGGTTGTGTACTGTATATGTTTTTTTACATCCCTTTATATTCTGTAGTGTACAGTTCAGCATCTTGTGCAGTGGTGGTAATATATTCAGTGCATTGCTTTATTTTACACCCCCCACCCTTTCTTTGTTGTTCAATTTTCAAGAATCAAAGTTCTCTCTGAAAAATTGTACATACTTTATCACGCAGGCGCAGTCTTTTGATAAAGTTTAAATACTTTTCAGTTCGGTGTAGACAAACTATCTTAATGTCCTCTGAATGGTAATTAGAGTTTTGAATGTTTATTTGAAAATGTTGGAGATACTCTCAGATGAGTGATATAAATAATTCTTTGAGTTTTTTCATTTTCATTCTGCTCTTGTATTTATAATCTTAGCAAAAAATTCTTATAAAATATTTGTGTTGTTTTCAAACAATTCAAGGCAGTTTGGACGTATCTATTTTCATATTTTCTTTTGTATTCCGTAATTACAACTATGTGCCTACTCTTTTTATATACCTTGCTGCCTGTTTCACATGTGATCAACTGGGTATATGGCCAACTAAAATGTCCTGCCAGTGTCCTTACAAAATGTCCTGCTAGTGTCCTTACAAAATGTCCTGCTAGTGTCCTTACAAAATGTCCTGCTAGTGTCCTTACAAAATGTCCAATAGTGTCCTTACAAAATGTCCAATAGTGTCCTTACAAAATGTCCTGCTAGTGTCCTTACAAAATGTCCTGCTAGTGTCCTTACAAAATGTCCAATAGTGTCCTTACAAAATGTCCTGCTAGTGTCCTTACAAAATGTCCTGCTAGTGTCCTTACAAAATGTCCTGCAGATGGTATGTCAGGAAAATACACATCTCTTACAATAAAACTTACTTGACAATTCATTGAGTCAATTTATTTTCCTATTTTTGTATCAGACTTGTCAAAAAACTATTTTGTAGACTCCCTAATGTACTGAATACTTTATACAGTGTTTTACAACATAAATTATATTGCTTGCTGCATGCGTACTTACTTAACCCCCTTTTTTTGTGACCCTCCCTTTATGTTTTTATACTCATTTTTTTCAAATGCATGATCTCTAGTCTTCCCCTTTCCAAATGGTATAAAATACATTTTCCCCATTTGTGAACCTCTTCTGTAAGTAAAGTTAGTAACATGTTGTGGTATTGTAACAATATACATTTTTAAAAAATCACATCTGATTACAAATATTTATTGGTTTTCTAATTTTATTTTTCTAAATAGGAGTTAAACATTTGCAAATATTTATATTTAAGGTGTTAATTTTTGTTTTCTTTTAAAATTTAAATTGAATTTGTTTCTAAACTGGTGTACCAGCCAAAGATAGCAGTAAGATGTTAGAATTGCCCTATTCTGAGTTGTTGTTATCAGAAAACACCATCACTGGATCAGTTGCTGTAAACACAGTCGACTCACTGATCCATTTAAACTTGTGTTTACCTTTGCTCACTAGAAACCAATAGACCATCATTGTAATGTTCAAGTTATATTTTTAGTATGGTGTTTTTTCATAAATGAGAGCGAGCAATATTTGAAAGGTGTTGTCCATAAATGACAGCAGGCAATATTTGAAAGGTGTTGTCCATAAATGACAGCAGGCAATATTTGAAAGGTGTTGTCCATAAATGACAGCAGGCAATATTTGAAAGGTGTTGTCCATAAATGACAGCAGGTAATATTTGAAAGGTGTTGTTCATAAATGAGAGCAGGCAATATTTGAAATAATTTTTTCTACCCCCACAGTGTACCATCATCCCATGTTAAAAGCCCCCCCCCCCACCCTGACTTAACAAACTACCCTACCCTCTACTGTCTCACCCCTTCACCCCTGCATCCAAATAAATTCTTCTAATTCTAACCAAATTTTGAAAATGTACAGCTCAGTCATGAAAACAATATTTTTGCTAATTTGGTTCAGAAGGTTATAACTCTTTTTAAGGGTGGAAGCGTAGTGCATGTTTTAATTAATGACTTAATTAGAGTTTATATCAAATTATTACTTGACAATGTCACCAACTCCTGTAGATATATTTTGTAAATACAACTTATGCCCAAAACAGGGGAAGGGGGGAAATTCAAGCAATTACAAAAGGAATACTTTTTAGTTTTGAGACCATTTAATAACATCCCTTTTTAATGTAGCATTTTCATGGCCAACAATTTATTTTAATAATTAAACTTGGTATCAATTGAAATGTAGACAAATGTAGTTTATTATTATTTAAATATTTTTAAACAATAATGTTTAAATGACCCTCTGGTACCCAATTTTATATACTTTATTCCACCCCCCCTCTTTCCCTCCCCCCTCTGTTGTGTGAGAGATGTCTTTGATGGACAACCTTTACCAGAAGTTTATAAATATATCAAAACATCTTTTTATATCAGCAGTTGTACAATTTTCTAATCATTCTTTTTATATGTAATTATTACATCACAGTTTTTGTATGATACATACTTTCGTAATTTCTATTAGTGAATAACACTATCATATTTAATTGTCATTATGTACATGTAAAATAAAACTAATTTGTCTTGGCAGAATAATTGTTACAACTTTTTCAAAAGTTCATTTTAATATTGAAAAGTTTTCTAGTTTGTAAATAAAGTGCAGTTTAGTTTAGTCAGAAAGAACAATCATTTTTAATTGTGTGAGTCTAGTTGTTTGGTTAAATTTGAAACAACAATCAACTTTTATTGTGTAAGTCTAGTTTGGTTAAATTTGAAACAACAATCAACTTTTATTGTGTAAGTCTAGTTTGGTTAAATTTGAAACAACAATCAACTTTTATTGTGTAAGTCTAGTTTGGTTAAATTTGAAACAACAATCAACTTTTATTGTGTAAGTCTAGTTTGGTTAAATTTGAAACAACAATCAACTTTTATTGTGTAAGTCTAGTTTGGTTAAATTTGAAACAACAATCAACTTTTATTGTGTAAGTCTAGTTTGGTTAAATTTGAAACAACAATCAACTTTTATTGTGTGAGTCTATTTGTTTGGTTAAATTTGAAACAACAATCAACTTTTATTGTGTGAGTCTATTTGTTTGGTTAAATTTGAAACAACAATCAACTTTTATTGTGTAAGTCTAGTTTGGTGCAGATCAGGTGACTGTCATCCAAAAACTATTTGTTTGGAACAAATTTGTTTATCAACAAGATTTTTTAGAAGTATTGTAAAGAACTGAGTTCCTACCCCCTTCAACAAATTTTTACATCAGATATCCTCTTTTTAACACTTTTAAAATTGTACATCAGGAAACGAAGATGATTTTTCTCTAATTCAAAAAAAACATCATCCAGATGTTTAGATAACAGTGTATGGGTTAGACCTGAAAACATCATTATACAAGTTCATTAGTTGTATCTAAAAGCTGGTCAGTTAATCATGTAAGATTTCAAGCACTATTACCACAAACATTTGCTATGTTTGATTTATTAGTTTTTTAAGCTCTTGATGCAGTTAAAAAATATTAGCGTAGTGAATTGCTATTGTTGAATTTGTTATTGAATGAATGAATGGATGTGAAAGCCTATACCAAGCTGCACTTGTGGGATTGTCTAGATGAGTGAATGTGGTAGCCCATACCTAGCTGCTCTTGTGTATTTACAAAAAACATTTTTATTATTGTTGTATGCATTCTCTTCATTGATTGGCTGTTACAAGCTGGTTTTGTTATATTGTGATAGTTGCATTAAGAGCCATGCGTTGATTGGCTGTTTAGTTTTGTTATATTGTGACAGTTGCATTGAGGCATATTATATTGGGAGTGAGCTGAGAGGATGATTGTCTCTGCATGCTTTATTTGTCTATTGTTGCTTGTTTTATTTCTATTTTTTTTTATTTGTTCTATTGTTTCTGTTTCAAGATTTTAAAAAAAATGTATCCACTACAGTGTTTATGCATTTGATCTTTATTATGAATTTTGAAGTTATCTCTTATTTTACTGTTTTAACTCTAATCTAGTATAAAAATTTATGATGCTTAATTTAGTTGAAAGCTGAAATTTTTTTATAAATATTTATCAATAGTTATTTAGATTAATAACTTTACAATGTGGATAAAACACACACTTTAAAATTTTAAACCAGGTTATTTATGAGATGTGAGATATTTTATTAACATATTCATAGTGCAAAATTATAATACCTGTATTGAAAGGTATTATCCAAGTACATTTATGAATGATATTGATTTCAAATGAAAATGTAAAAAAATCTGGCAAACATTAAACAACATATTCTTTAAAAATCTGGCTAACATAAAACAATGTGCACCTGAAAATTTTTAAAAATCTGGCTAACATAAAACAATGTGCACCTGAAAATAAAAAAAAATCTGGCTAACATAAAACAATGTGCACCTGAAAATTTTAAAAAATCTGGCTAACATGAACAACTTTTCCCACCGTAGGTTCAGGTTCAGCTGCCAGTCACCCGTCCCTTGCTGTGGCGGCCACCTCCTCGCTGGACAAGAACCATCCAGATGACTCCACCCCACCTGATGCTTCGAATCATTCTCGGTCATCTTCCAAAAAGTCAAATCACAGCATCCACAGCGTCCACAACAACGGTAGGTCACAATTTATTTGATACATTGCAAAAAGTTAAACCACAGTATCCACAGCCATGGTAGGTCATCTGATACATAGTAATTTTTAGGTCACTTGATGGATGATACTGATACTTGGATTTAGTTTAAGACTACACTATACTTGTCATTTTTAGGGTCCCTTGCTGGACGGTACTGATCCTTGGATTTAGTTTGAGACTACACTATACTTGTCATTTTTAGGTCCCTTGCTGGACGGTACTGATCCTTGGATACGGCAATCCAACTCCTCCTTGCTTCGCGCCAACGAGATCAAATCTGTGCGCAATCGTTCCATGAGCCTAGAGATCAAAGCTGGCCACATCTACCTGAAGGACCTGGTGTGTTACCTGTCCTTGTTGGAGGCGGGGCGACCTGAGGATAAATTAGAATGTAAGTTACCTGTCCTTGCTTGAGGCGGGGCGACCTGAGGATAAATTAGAATGTAAGTTACCTGTCCTTGTTGGAGGCGGGGCGACCTGAGGATAAATTAGAATGTAAGAGCAGATGTTTCATGTCAGATAGGTTGTAACACTAGTAGATATACATACTTGATATTTCAGTTATGTTACAACATTAGTAGATATACATACTTGATATTTCAGTTATGTTACAACATTAGTAGATATACATACTTGATATTTCAGTTATGTTACAACATTAGTAGATATACGAACTTGATATTTCAACTATGTTACAGCATTAGTAGATGTACAAAATTGATATTTCAGTTATGTTACAACATTAGTAGATATACGAACTTGATATTTCAGTTATGTTTCGTCTGTATGACTCTGATGGTAACGGCCTCTTAGATGCTTGCGTAAGTCAGTTTTCTATTTCAGTAAGGTTTTATACTCTTTATCTATTTATTTGTCTGTATGTTTACGATTATATATATGTATTAATTTTCATTTTTGTATATGAATACATCTATTTAATATGCAATTCAACACTCAAGTTTAGTTCTTTATTTAGCAATATAATTGAACTGTGTTATATACTAAACCTAACCAAGTTTTAATTTTTCTGCGGACAGGAAATAGACTGTATTGTCAATCAAATGATGTCAGTTGCAGAGTACTTGGGCTGGGACGTGTCAGAACTTAAACCAGTAGGTTGTTTATGCTTGCTCTACACGCATAGATTTTGTGTGCCCATCTTATAAATATTTTACCTCTTATACGTACATTTATAAAACATTATGTATAAAACATTATGTTAGCAAGTTTTTAAATTGGTCAATAATAAGAAAACTGGCATACACATTCTTGAACTGTGAAGAAAAATTGTTGGTTACCTTGGAAATCTGCTCATTACTAGCTATCAACTTTTTACTTCACAGCTTGAGATTGTGTTGGTTGATTTTTCTCAGCTACAGCATTTAAAAACTGAGTAATATAGAATGTTTTTTTTTCTCTTATGTTAATGTAGGTATTGTAAAAATATCATACTAAGGATAGTTAAGTTTTAGTAGTTTAGTTTTTTTTATCAAGCTGATTGATCTGAAGTCAAGATCCATCTAAAAAGTTTGCTTTCAACTGGAAAAAGTGTGGCTAACATTTCTTATAGCAGATAATGATACCCACTTGTTATCTGCCCTTGATTAGACTGATTGATTACCTAATTTGGCTTTGTTTATTTGTTATTGGAAACTGTCATCCAAAACCTTTCAAAACTTAGAGTTGGACTTAACAAAGGAAACATGGCTTGAACTTGTGTCTATGTTATGAGGATTTTTTATTTGAATAGATACTCCAGGATATGATGATTGAGATAGACTATGACTCTGATGGTACAGTTTCCTTGGAGGAGTGGAAGAAGGGGGGCATGACAACTATACCATTGTTGGTCTTACTGGGGCTGGATATTGTAAGTTGGTTCATCTACATTCTCTTTCTGTGGAAAGATGGTGTCAATTTAAAATTCTCTCTCTTCACTTGACCATTTGACTAGTTTGTACATTTTTAAAAATGGGATGGCATGGACTAAGCAGTAGAGCACTAGACTGCTAACCCAAAGATCTCGAGTTCAAATATGGGTCCAAGTCAGTAGAGCGTCCCTAAGTCCACCCAGCTCTGATGGGTACCTAACTCATGTTAGGTAAAGTAAAGACGGCTGGGCAAAGTGCTGACCACACATTCCCTTCAAATGCCGAGGTCAAGCAACAAATGAACTCTGCTTCATCTGCCAAATGGATGGCTAGGTCTAAAGAGGATTCTTTTCTTTACATTTTTACTTTCTCGTATATACGAAGTATAGAGAAAGTCTTGTAATCGTGCAAAAAAAAAAAATCGAGATTTTTACAAATCTCATTTTTTACAAATCTCGACGTTTTACACCTCACTGATACGGAAAAACATAATTTTGCAATCTTGTCCGTATGTCTGTGTGTCTGTCTGTCTGTCTGTCTGTGTGTGTGTCCGTGTGTAAACACGATAACTTGAGTACCGTTATAGCTAGGTTGATGAAATTTCATATATAAGTATTTTATCAAAATCGTAGATCCATATCAACTTTTGAGCGATTTCCGATAACCGGAACTGGTACTTTTCCTACTTTGAATTTTTCAAAAGCCTATAACTTGAGTACTATTTCAGATAGATAAATGAAATTTCACATGTAAGTAAAAGATCTAATTCTCTACCTTCTGTTAAATTTTGAGTAATTTCCGTTGACCGGAAGTAGTAATTTACGCTACTTCCGATTTCTCAAAAAACTAATGTAAATTTTAAAAGTACTAATAATATTGTGCACTATTATGCGCTTTTTTATTTGGCGTTCACTTGGTGTGCAATTAATTTGTCTACGAGATTTTATTCTATTTTTAAAAATTTAAGTATTTAAAATGGATTAAAAATCATGTCTATAGCCCGAGTTCCCATCCCCTGTTATTTTATATAAGAATATTCGAGAAAGTTTAGGGGAGATCACTCCCGGTTTATTATTAGAGGTGTTCAGCCATGGTTAGAGATTTGTTTCTCCAACCAAACTATTGGATTCATTTAAAAACACATGAATTTAATCGATCACAACAAAATGTGAATTCATAGTAGTTCACAGAATTGATTAATGGATGATCTTGTAATGGTCTGATGATCTTGTGATGGTTGGATGATCTTGTGATGGTTGGATGATCTTGTGATGGTCTGATGATCTTGTGATGGTTGGATGATCTTGTGATGGTTGGTTGATCTTGTGATGGTTGGATGATCTTGTAAGTTCTAATGATCTTGTGATGGTCTGATGATCTTGTGATGGTTGGATGATCTTGTGATGGTTGGATGATCTTGTGATGGTCTGATGATCTTGTGATGGTTGGATGATCTTGTGATGGTTGGATGATCTTGTAATGTTTGGATGATCTTGTAATGATCTTATGATCTTGTGATGGTCTCCCCAGAATGTACAAGATGACGGCACACACGTGTGGAGACTGAAACACTTTAACCGTCCTGCCTACTGCAACTTGTGTCTTAACCTACTTGTTGGCCTCGGCAAGCAAGGGCTCTGTTGTTCTTGTAAGTGGTTCATGTCTGTCTGACAAAGTTGATGTCTGTCTGACAAAGTTGATGTCTGTCTGACAAAGTTGATGTCTGTCTGACAAAGTTGATGTCTGTCTGACAAAGTTGATGTCTGTCTGACAAGGTTGAAGTCTGTCTGACAAAGTTGATGTCTGTCTGACAAAGTTGTCTGTCTGACTGACAAAGTTGATGTCTGTCTGACAAAGTTGATGTCTGACTGACAAAGTTGATGTCTGTCTGACTGACAAAGTTGATGTCTGACTGACAATGTTGATGTCAGTCTGACAAAGTTGATGTCTGACTGACAAAGTTGATGTCTGACTGACAAAGTTGATGTCTGTCTGACAAAGTTGATGTCTGTCTGACAAAGTTGATGTCTTACTGGCAAAGTTGATGTCTGACTGACAATGTTGATGTCAGTCTGACAAAGTTGATGTCTGTCTGACAAAGTTGATGTCTGTCTGACAAAGTTGATGTCTGACTGACAAAGTTGATGTCTGTCTGACAAAGTTGATGTCTGACTGACAAAGTTGATGTCTGTCTGACAAAGTTGATGTCTGTCTGACAAAGTTGATGTCTGTCTGACAAAGTGTGTTGTAAGTCTGTGTGATGAAACAAGTCACTTAGCTGTAAACATTGGTGCTTGTATCTCCTGTGAGCATCTCCTGGGAGTTTCTCATGCCATCTCTCTTGTACAGTTTGTAAATATACAGTCCATGAACGATGTGTGCAGAGGGCGCCAGCATCCTGTATCACAACCTACGTCAAGTCAAAGAAAACATCTCAGGTACTGCTGCAATTTTTTCAACAATCTCAACACTCAAGTCATTTTTGTTGTTCAAACCTTTTTACTTTCTCGTATATACGAAGTATAGAGAAAGTCTTGTAATCGTGCAAAAAAAAAAATTTGAGATTTTTACAATCTCCGTATGTCTGTGTGTGTGTGTAAACACGATAACTTGAGTACCGTTACAGCTAGGTTGATGAAATTTCATATATGAGTATTTTATCAAAATTGTAGATCCGTATCAACTTTTGAGCAATTTCCGATAACCGGAAGTGGTACTTTTTCTACTTTGAATTTTTCAAAAGCCTATAACTTGAGTACTATTTCATATAGATAAATAAAATTTCACATGTAAGTAAAAGATCTAATTCTCTACCTTCTGTCAAATTTTGAGTAATTTCCGTTGACCAGAAGTAGTAATTTACGCTATTTCCGATTTCTCAAAAAACACATGTGAATTTATAAAGTATTAATGATATTCCGCACTATTATACACATCTTTATTCGGCGTTTGCTTGGTGCGCAATTATTTTTTCTATGAGATTCTATTCTATTTTTAAAAGTTTAAGTATTTAAAATGGATTAAAAATCATAACTATATCCCGAGTTCCCATCCCCTGTTGTTTTATAAAAGAATATTCGAGAAAGTTTAGGGGAGATCACTCCCAGTTTATTTAACAATGTCAATGCTCATGTCATTTTTTGTTGTTCAAACCATTTTTTAAAATTTATTTTTAAGTTCAGTATCATAACATAAGATTGCAATGGATTTCAAAATTGAAATTTAATAAGAAAAAAGTTAAACATATTTAATGAGGTTATTTTTTAAAGCTACACACGTAGGTATGAAAACAGGTTGAAAAGCTATTTGAACCATAGATGTACTGTAGCTTGATAGACTAATAAAGCAAGCAATCTTCTGTGCAGGTAATGAATTATCATTGTACTGTAGCTTGATAGACTAATGAAGCATGCAATCTTCTGTGCAGGTAATGAATCATCACTGGGTGGAAGGGAACTGTGCCGGCAAATGTGATCGTTGTAAGAAGTCCATCAAGTCTTACAATGGTGTCACTGGCTTACACTGTCGCTGGTGTCACGTCACAGTAAGTATAGCAGACAGGTGCATCTTTTGTCATGTCAGTGTCATGTCACAGTAAGTATAGCAGACAGGTGCATCTTTTGTCATGTCAGACTGTCACGTCACAGTAAGTATAGCAGACAGGTGCATCTTTTGTCATGTCAGACTGTCACGTCACAGTAAGTATGACAGACAGGTGCATCTTTTGTCATGTCAGTGTCACGTCACAGTAAGTATAGCAGACAGGTGCATCTTTGTCATGTCAGACTGTCACGTCACAGTAAGTATAGCAGACAGGTGCATCTTTTGTCATGTCAGACTGTCACGTCACAGTAAGTATGACAGACAGGTGCATCTTTTGTCATGTCAGTGTCATGTCACAGTAAGTATAGCAGACAGGTGCATCTTTTGTCATGTCAGTGTCATGTCACAGTAAGTATGACAGACAGGTGCATCTTTTGTCATGTCAGTGTCATGTCACAGTAAGTATAGCAGACAGGTGCATCTTTTGTCATGTCAGACTGTCACGTCACAGTAAGTATAACAGACAGGTGCATCTTTTGTCATGTCAGACTGTCATGTCTATCATTCCATTAGTTGCTTACCATTTTTATCTCTATATATAAATAAATGTATGTTTGTCATTCATGCATTACTACACAATTTATCTTATTCCTATGGAACTTTTGTTGACTTAAGTTCCCCATTTGTTGACTTAAGCTCCCCATTTGTTGACTTAAGCTCCCCATTTGTTGACTTAAGTTCCCCATTTGTTGACTTAAGTTCCCCATTTGTTGACTTAAGTTCCCCATTTGTTGACTTAAGCTCCCCATTTGATGACTTAAGCTCCCCATTTGTTGACTTAAGCTCCCCATTTGTTGACTTAAGCTCCCAATTTGTTTCCTCAGCTCCACAACAAATGTGCCAGCCAGATGAAGCCAGAATGTGACCTGGGTGAATACAGAGACCACGTGCTGCCCCCTACTGCTGTCTGCCCAGCTGTTCTGGTAAGTTCTTCTGCCCACAACTTTTTCTTTTACCTTACGCCCACAACTTTCTTTCTTTTACCTTATGCCCACAACTTTTTTCCTTTTACCTTATGCCCACAACTTTCTTTCTTTCACCTTATGCCCACAACTTTCTTTCTTTTACCTTATGCCCACAACTTTCTTTCTTTTACCTTATGCCCACAACTTTCTTTCTTTTACCTTATGCCCACAACTTTCTTTCTTTTACCTTATGCCCACAACTTTTTTCTTTTACCTTATGCCCACAACTTTCTTTTACCTCATGATGACATGCCTGATTGGCTAAGATTTAATACATGAGTGGCTGTTTTTTCTTCTCTTCTCTGGCCATTAAAATTCTATCCATAGTTTGTAAGTATAAGTTGTTTTAAAACGTATTCACTTAGCGCACACAGATCATGGCTCAGCTAGCCCAGGTGTTAGAGAATTATTTGATCATTATCATAAAACACTGACAATCTTGTAACACTAAGCTATCAACTTTTTAAATTATCCTAGCACTATTTAATAAAGGCAGTTTTATCATGACATTTTTACTTTAGTTGCCATATGATAGGGTTAGCTTGGTTTTCATTAAGAGCTGGCTTATTGCTTCAATACAATAAGACTACAAGTTTGTACCTTTGTAAAGCCAGATTGTAAAAAAAGTTGTAGAGATGTTAGATTGAATCAATGAATACCTAACTTGCTCTAACCCTTTTTGCCGACAGTTTATGTCGGACTCCGAGAGCCATGAGGGACTTCACGTTAGTAATCCAATTCTTTTTTCACTGGCTTTTCACAAATACTTTGTTCCTCCTGGGGACACACTTCAATCCAATCCATGTTTTTAACATTTTTAACTTACAAGTACAAAGGTCTGCAGGAGCTGAAGGTATTTGTGGAAAGGCCAGTCTTTAGCTGAAGTGTTAGGCGTGAGTGTGCTTTACCCTGACTGCCAAGCTCCCTCTGTGGTCTGGGTCATCTGGTGGACTGGACTCAGTCACACCTGGCCCATCTTAATTACACGGCCAGTTCACTGAAGACCTGTGCAACTCTACCTTAATTATGACCTAAAAAGGAAGCCTTGCTGATTGCTTGAGCCCCCCCCCCACCCCCTCCATCCCCCTCAATTCCCCAGGGCATGTGGCTTGGCAGTGGTGGTTCTCTGCATGCACTTGTGGGACTCTCTCATCCTGAAGTTTATTTTCCTCACCATTTCACTTTGTGTAGGTTCACAGTGTCCATGTAACTCTTGCACAAAAATAAATTTATCTTAACAAACTAATTAATTAAAGAAATTATTAAAGAGTCACACTTAAAAAAAAACCTTCAAGAAATCAAATATAAAAACCTTAAAACAAGTGTTTAAGATATTCATTTTTATTTCTAATTAAGCATGTTGAGAGAAGATTGATGATTTCCAAATTTTTATTGATTTAAAAAAAAGGAAATTTATATTAGGGATTCCAAATACCATTTTATAACTGGAATATTTTTTAAAATTAGGATTTAAAGCAAAGGATAGTTTGTTATTCTATTGGTGAGAAATGTTAGGTTTACTGACCCAAGTCAATTAGGAATGCAGTGTTAGGTGCATACCATATGTATTAACTAGCACACATGTAACTAGGTGGCTAGCATATGTGTTGTCATCACATGGCATATGTGTTGTTATCACTTGACCAGCGTACTTGTTATCATACAACTAGTCCATTTGTTGTGCTACCTCTAGGGCATGAGCCACTGTTTACCTTTCAACAGCATGTGTGTACTCACCTAGGATGCTGGGCTAGAGGTTCACTTAAACCTTCCCACACCTGAGATTGTGATAGGTTCACTTAAACCTTGTCAGACCTGAGATTTGTATAGGTTCACTTAAACCTTCCCACACCTGAGGTTGTGATAGGTTCACTTAAACCTTGTCAGACCTGAGATTTGTATAGGTTCACTTAAACCTTGTCAGACCTGAGATTGTGATAGGTTCACTTAAACCTTGTCAGACCTGAGATTTGTATAGGTTCACTTAAACCTTGTCAGACCTGAGATTTGTATTGGTTCACTTAAACCTTGTCAGACCTGAGATTTGTATAGGTTCACTTAAACCTTGTCAGACTTGAGATTTGTATAGGTTCACTTAAACCTTGTCAGACCTGAGATTTGTATAGGTTCACTTAAACCTTGTCAGACTTGAGATTTGTATAGGTTCACTTAAACCTTGTCAGACTTGAGATTTGTATAGGTTCACTTAAACCTTGTCAGACCTGAGATTTGTATAGGTTCACTTAAACCTTCCCACACCTGAGATTGTGATAGGTTCACTTAAACCTTGTCAGACCTGAGATTTGTATAGGTTCACTTAAACCTTGTCAGACCTGAGATTGTGATAGGTTCACTTAAACCTTGTCAGACCTGAGATTTGTATAGGTTCACTTAAACCTTGTCACACCTGAGATTTGTATTGGTTCACTTAAACCTTGTCAGACCTGAGATTTGTATAGGTTCACTTAAACCTTGTCAGACCTGAGATTTGTATAGGTTCACTTAAACCTTGTCACACCTGAGGTTTGTATAGGTTCACTTAAACCTTGTCACACCTGAGATTGTGATAGGTTCACTTAAACCTTGTCAGACCTGAGATTTGTATAGGTTCACTTAAACCTTGTCAGACCTGAGATTGTGATAGGTTCACTTAAACCTTGTCAGACCTGAGATTTGTATAGGTTCACTTAAACCTTGTCACACCTGAGATTTGTATTGGTTCACTTAAACCTTCCCACACCTGAGGTTTGTATAGGTTCACTTAAACCTTGTCACACCTGAGATTTGTATTGGTTCACTTAAACCTTGTCAGACCTGAGATTTGTATAGGTTCACTTAAACCTTGTCAGACCTGAGATTTGTATAGGTTCACTTAAACTTTGTCAGACCTGAGATTTGTATAGGTTCACTTAAACCTTGTCACACCTGAGATTTGTATAGGTTCACTTAAACCTTCCCACACCTGAGATTGTGATAGGTTCACTTAAACCTTGTCAGACCTGAGATTTGTATAGGTTCACTTAAACCTTGTCAGACCTGAGATTGTGATAGGTTCACTTAAACCTTGTCAGACCTGAGATTTGTATAGGTTCACTTAAACCTTGTCACACCTGAGATTTGTATTGGTTCACTTAAACCTTGTCAGACCTGAGATTTGTATAGGTTCACTTAAACCTTGTCAGACCTGAGATTTGTATAGGTTCACTTAAACCTTGTCACACCTGAGGTTTGTATAGGTTCACTTAAACCTTGTCACACCTGAGATTGTGATAGGTTCACTTAAACCTTGTCAGACCTGAGATTTGTATAGGTTCACTTAAACCTTGTCAGACCTGAGATTGTGATAGGTTCACTTAAACCTTGTCAGACCTGAGATTTGTATAGGTTCACTTAAACCTTGTCACACCTGAGATTTGTATTGGTTCACTTAAACCTTCCCACACCTGAGGTTTGTATAGGTTCACTTAAACCTTGTCACACCTGAGATTTGTATTGGTTCACTTAAACCTTGTCAGACCTGAGATTTGTATAGGTTCACTTAAACCTTGTCAGACCTGAGATTTGTATAGGTTCACTTAAACTTTGTCAGACCTGAGATTTGTATAGGTTCACTTAAACCTTGTCACACCTGAGATTTGTATAGGTTCACTTAAACCTTGTTAGACTTGAGATTTGTGATTGTGGTTGAATGAGAACTACTCATACACAAGACCAATGTACACAACTTTGTTCTAATAGAACACAGACTTCTTTGACTGAAGAGTTTAATTGTATTGTCTTTTTGTTGTATTATCTGTGAAGTATTGTGTTATCTGTGTGGTGTTGTATTATCTTTGTGGTGTTGGGGGGTCATCCATTTAAGACGTGAAATTTTTTTTCGGATTTCAGACCCCCCCCCTCCCCCCTTCCCCCTCCACACTCATCCTCTTTCAACCGGGATCCCCCATTGTAGACGTCCACAAAAATTTAATAGATCTCTCAAGATTTACTACCAAGTTACTTTTAATCAGTGACATGTATTGTGTACCTATTTACTGATTCATGCCTTGAATATTTTCTATAATGTGTATTATTAGGCCTAAATAGTTAAAGTAGAATGTAGCCTCTAGAGAGAAAAATTAGTAGGTTTTATTTTCAAATTTCAAAGTAAACATTTTTATTTTTATTTTAAGGAATTTTCCCATTGCACCCCACTCTTCCACCCCCCACTTTACCACCCCACATTTTCCCACCCCACACTTTCCCACCCCACACTCTCTCACCCCACACTTTCCCACAACAGCTGATAGATTCATTGCTCAATGTTTGCATTTAACACTAGTAGTTGAGAAGCCACATGATTACTGGCAGTAGAGAAATGATTGACTGTTGACACACAGACAAATGTTTGCCTGTTTCTCTCCTTATGATTGTACTGTTGACACGGTTCCATGACAAATGATCTCAGGACAAATGATCTCAGACAAAATATCTCAGACAAAATATCTCACGGACAAATGATCTCAAGACAAATGATCTCAGGACAATTGATCATTTGTCCTGATATATTTTGTCCTGGTATCTTTTGTCCGTGAGATCATTTGTCCTTGAGATCATTTGTCCTGAGATCATTTGTCTTGAGATCATTTGTCCGTGAGATATTTTGTCTGAGATATTTTGTCTGAGATCATTTGTCCTGAGATCATTTGTCTTGAGATCATTTGTCCGTAAGATATTTTGTCTGAGATATTTTGTCTGAGATCATTTGTCCATGATATCATTTGTCCTGATATATTTTGTCCTTGAGATCATTTGTCCTGTCACCGTTGACACAGACAATTGTTTGCCTGTTTCTCTCCTTATGATTGTACTGTTGACACAGAAAAAAAACGCTTGCCTATTTCTCCTTAGTTCCTGAAATCCAGGGGGCTCAAAAAGGTGACATAATTTTTCTAGCACAAGTTTCTCTCAGCTAATATTATGTCAACATTTTATAAGTCTAACATTTTTGTGTCAACACTCTATTAGGTACTATTTTTGTCAAATTAACATTTTGGTGTTCTTATATTTGTATCACATTTGCCTAGCAAATATTTCATGTTAAATTTTCTATTTTAGTGTATACCATTTTCATCTGATCATGTTTTGAAATTTCAATGTGTATATTACAAATGTTGATGTAGAATTTTTATAAATGTAGTTTCTGAGTTTAATGTTGACTTGCTGCTAATGCAGACGTTACGGTTACACATAAAAATCAGACATGCTAGTTAACTGAGAGCAAACATGTGCCTTTAACCAGAGGCTACTGGAGTAGTTAACCCAAACTAGCTTAAAGAACTAACTCTTTCATTCAACTCTCATGCCACTATCTAAACTCTCTAGCTTCATAACTAACCTTTTCATCCATCTCTCAGTTATACTGGCACAACTCCGTCTTGCTTTAATTAACTAGCTTATAATCTGACCTTTAACTCTGTACATTAATACATTTTGTTTCAATTCTTTGATTAGTTGGCCTTGAATCTTAGTCTAACAAATGTTTACTTTTAACCTATTTTAAGATAATTTAGAAAAATAAATTTATATATTGATAGGACATTTTATGAAAGAAATTTCCTTTGCAAATGTATTTTAGCTCATTTCTATCCAAAATTAATTTGCTTCTTTAGAGCATTATTTTATATTTATATGGATTTTAAACTGATTTGATACAATTAATTAATTAAATTTTCTAATAGCACTCAAGTTTTACTGCAAATATTCAAGCAGCTTAACACATCACTTTGTTTCATCACGTAAACATTTTGTTTGTTTTGTCACATTAACATTTTGTTTGTTTTGTCACATTAACATTTTGTTTGTTTTGTCAACTTTTTTATACACTTTTTTTTACACAGACTAATTTCCATTAGGCTAAAGTCTGCCTTAGACACACATCAATAACAGACTAATTTCCATTAGGCTAAAGTCTGCCTTAGACACACATCAATAACAGACTAATTTCCATTAGGCTAAAGTCTTAGACACACCTCAATAACAGACTAATTTCCATTAGGCTAAAGTCTGCCTTAGACACACATCAATAACAGACTAATTTCCATTAGGCTAAAGTCTGTCTTAGACACACCTCAATAACAGACTAATTTCTATTAGGCTAAAGTCTGTCTTAGACACACCTCAATAACAGACTAATTTCTATTAGGCTAAAGTCTGTCTTAGACACACCTCAATAACAGACTAATTTCTATTAGGCTAAAGTCTGTCTTAGACACACCTCAATAACAGACTAATCTCTATTAGGCTAAAGTCTGTTAATCTAAATACATGTCATCCATGACCACTGTAGAAATGTTACTGCCCCTTGCTTTGTGTTGGCTTCTTCTGCTTAGACCACTTTATGCTGCCGTTCAACAACTGCCACAGAACTATGTGTACAAAACACACAGACACATGAACACTTACATAACACAGTGTACAAAACATGCATGTACATGTACACAACACACAAATGCATGTACAAAATACAATCGCCTGCACATGTACACGCCTTGTAAAGAAAACAAACATGTACTTGTACACATCAATGCAGTTGCACAATTCTGTTTAAATTTGTAGTAGTTGATCTTTTGTGCTTGAAAAAACTGTCTTGATTTTCTGACTATATCCATCTATCACCCGCGCAAGTAGACCACTTTGTTGATTACAGTTTTAAAATACTCTACTCACCAATGGAAACTGATTTAATTTTTTTGAACTTTAATAGCTGGGTATGTGTTTGTTTTTTAGCTGGGGTTTTCTAAGTTTAACCAGATTTATTTAATTAGAAGCTTAAAAATTAAAATGTAATTTTATTTCTGTGTAATTTAAAAAAAAAAGTGTGATTTGATCATTTCAGTTCTGATTATTTTTCAAGACAAATTTATTTTGATTGAAATTTGTTTTGTAAGTTTTTAAGCTGGTAAAAACATGGGTGCTATAGCTGGTAGTTTTTAATCATCTTTGCTATTCATGGCAGTCCCCAATTGCTAACTAAATGACAGGAAATTGGTTTTAAAAAAAAGTTGTCTTTTCTAGGAGCGGGGGCGAGGCGGGGGAGGGAGCGGTAAAAACACCTTGGAGAAGGAGCGAGAGAGAAGTGATGATGGAAAATCTTTAACGCCACTTTCAGAGAGTGCTCAATTGGATGGACCAGTCAGTCCGGTAATTAGTCTGTTTTTCCCTACTTCAACAATTGGTCTATTTTTAAATTTAACATTTCCTAAAAAAGACATCAGAGGCAAGCTAATTCTAAAATTATTCTTTGTTTTGACTTGCATTTATTATTCTTTTCTTAGAAACACAATTTTTATAAAGATAAAAGAATTTGCCTTTATTAAAAAAAAAAAACATCGTTTTTCAATTTTCAAAAATATTATTAAAAAATATTTTGTTTTAAAGGGTCAAAGTTCATTTCAAATTACACCCTTAGATGGAACTCATCCTTTGTTAATTTTCATCAACCCAAAAAGTGGAGGCAAGCAAGGCGCCAGGTGAGCTCAGCTGTCAATTTGAGAACCTTTGAATCAACAGTTTTAGCTGAAAACTTAATTTGAGAACCTCTGAATCAACAGTTTTAGCTGTAAACTTTATTTGAGAACCTTTGAATCTACAGTTTTAGCTGTAAACTTAATTTGAGAACCTTTGAATCTACAGTTTTAGCTGAAAACTTAATTTGAGAACCTTTGAATCAACAGTTTTAGCTGTAAACTTAATTTGAGAACCTTTGAATCAACAGTTTTAACTGAAAACTTAATTTGAGAAACTTTAATACAATAACTTTAGCTGTAAACTTGACAAATTTCAAGGGAAACACCAGGCATTCAATTCAGTAGTAAACAAATAATAACTTTCACTGGTTGCCTATAAGGCCATGAAGTACTTTATAAAAATGTTAAACTTCCCATTCCTCTACATTCTCAGGCTGTTGCGCAAGTTTCAATACTTGCTGAATCCCAGACAAGTCTACAACATGGTCAAGGACGGCCCTTTGGTTGGGTAAACAGTTTATTTACTTAGAATAAAAGACCTCTTCAATGTACACACTTAAAATAAAAGACCCCCTTGAATGTACACATTTGTAGTAAAAGACCCCCTTGAATGTACACATTTGTAATAAAAGACCCCCTTAAATGTATACGTGATTTTCTCAAGTATTTAGAGATGTACAGACCATTTTTATACTCTGTGGGTTTTCATGATGCATCAATATGTTCTGGCAAAAATGGCTTGTTATAAAAGGGCCCCATCAATATGGATCTTGCAATTTAAGAACCCTAACAAAATGGCTCATTTCAATTCTTTACAAATATAAAAAAAATTAACTAAATAGACCCCCGTAAAAAGTGCTTTGACAAAATGACCCTCACTAAAAAACGAATCTCTTGCGTATAGTAAGCTCCACTGTAGATTAAACTCATACTAGAGGTCAATTTGTCTTCAGCCTTTTTGTGGGGAGTCCTATGTGCTTTCATATCATTCCAAGCCTAATACTGACCTCTGTCCACTTCAGGTTACAGTTTTTCAAAGATGTGCCTAATGCTAGAGTGCTAGTGTGTGGAGGTGACGGGTCTGTGGGATGGCTCCTTGATACTATGGGTAGGTCATCACTTTAGTGTATGATTATGTTACAGATAAAGTTGACCACGTATGATTATGTTACAGATAAAGTTGACCACGTATGATTATGTTACAGATAAAGTTGACCGCGTATGATTATGTTACAGATAAAGTTGACCACGTATGATTATGTTACAGATAAAGTTGACCGCGTATGATTATGTTACAGATAAAGTTGACCGCGTATGATTATGTTACAGATAAAGTTGACCGCGTATGATTATGTTACAGATAAAGTAAACTTTGCTCAAAGACCACCTGTATCCGTGCTGCCCCTGGGGACGGGCAATGACATGGCCCGCTGTTTGTGCTGGGGAGGGGGGTATGAAGGGGAGAACTTGCTCAAGGTGCTCAAGAAGATAGAGAACAGCACTGCTGTTATGTTGGACAGGTAGGTCATGTTTGTAGTGAACAGGTAGGTCATGTTTGTAGTGGACAGGTAGGTCATGTTTGTAGTGGACAGGTAAGTCATGTTTGTAGTGGACAGGTAGGTCATGTTTGTAGTGGACAGGTAGGTCATGTTTGTAGTGGACAGGTAGGTCATGTTTGTAGTGGACAGGTAGGTCGTGTTTGTAGTGGACAGGTAGGTCATGTTTGTAGTGGACAGGTAGGTCATGTTTGTAGTGGACAGGTAGGTCATGTTTGTAGTGGACAGGTAGGTCATGTTTGTAGTGGACAGGTAAGTCATGTTTGTAGTGGACAGGTAGGTCATGTTTGTAGTGGACAGGTAGGTCATGTTTGTAGTGGACAGGTAGGTCATGTTTGTAGTGGACAGGTAGGTCGTGTTTGTAGTGGACAGGTAGGTCATGTTTGTAGTGGACAGGTAGGTCATGTTTGTAGTGGACAGGTAGGTCATGTTTGTAGTGGACAGGTAGGTCATGTTTGTAGTGGACAGGTAGGTCATGTTTGTGGTGGACAGGTAGGTCATGTTTGTAGTGGACAGGTAGGTCATGTTTGTAGTGGACAGGTAGGTCATGTTTGTAGTAAGTCATGTCAATAAAAGACTGCAGTGACTGTTGTATAAGAGACTGATAAAACTGTTGTACTAAAATCTCTTGTGTTTTCAGGTGGAAGATTGAGTTCAGTAAACCAGAGGATGGGGATGAGCAGGAAGGTGACCCAATTCCATACAACATCATCAATAACTACTTCTCTATTGGTGTGGTAGGTCACTGTTGTAGATTTTATACAACATCATCAATAACTACAACATCATCAATAACTACTTCTCTATTGGTGTGGTAGGTCACTGTTGTAGATTCTATACAACATCATCAATATCTACAACATCATCAATAACTACTTCTCCATTGGTGTGGTAGGTCACTGTTGTAGATTCTATACAACATCACCAATAACTACTTCTCTATTGGTGTGTAGGTCAGTGTTTTAGGGCAGTTTTCTATCCTCAATGTTCATGGTTCACTGTTGTAGAGTTTTCTACCCAGAATTTCAACCTTACCCTAGCTAGAGCATCCCTATAATTTTTTATAGCATAGGTTATTACTGTTACATTGTAAATTATTTACAGATCACAGATGACTCATTAGAGTGGTTAATAGGGAATTGTTACAGTAAATTTTCAACAAATTTAAAGTCCCATTTTTAAAATGTAATTTTTGTCTCCAGGATGCCTCCATTTGTCACAGATTTCATGCCATGAGAGAAAAACATCCAGAAAAATTTAACAGCCGGTAAGTTTGTCTATTTCATTTGTTCATTTTACATGATCTAGGCAGAATCTTTTGTAAAAGAGAGTAAGTAATCATACATTTTATTTCATGACAAGGGTAACCATCTCGTTGTTGTTAGTGGTTTAGTTTTCTCATAATAATTTTTTTTTATGATTCATTGTAAGGTTTATTAGTGTAAATAAATTATAATCACATGCAATAACTCTGGGTGTGGTCCTATCCAGGATGAAAAACAAGCTGTGGTACTTTGAGTTCAGCACATCGGAGCAGTTTTTCTCTTCCACCTGCAAGAATCTACATGAGGACATCGACATTATGGTACATCATTAATTCTCATTCTTTTTTTACTTACTTTATCTTACAGTTTTCTCTATTTCTTTAAATTATGGTATACTTTTTCTCAATTTAAAAAAAAAATTACATTATCTTACATCTTTTTCTCCATTTTTAAAATTACATTATCTTACATTTTTCCTCTGTCTTATCTATTTATATTTTGATACTGCTACTTAAGAAAAAAATCTTTTAAATTGTATTATAATTATAAGTTAGCTCCAGTTATTATACGGGTAACTATGTAAACAGTTTAGTTTTGTATGAAGCTGATAGTCCTCTCCTGTCTACTTAGTGTGATGGCTGTTCACTGGATCTGGCCAATGGGCCAAGCCTGGAAGGTATTGCCATTCTAAACATCCCCTCCATCTACGGTGGCACAAACCTGTGGGGAGATAACCCAAGTCAGAAGAAGAGACGGAAAGCTCAGAAAGCCAAGAAGGACAAGGACAGGGAATTCTCCACCAGCAGCATGTCTTCAGCAGAACTGGCTATTGCAGTACAAAGTAAGAGATAGCATTTTTACTGGCCATAGAAGTTCAAAGTAATCGATAACATTTTTACTGGCCATAGAAGTACAAAGTAAGAGATAACTTACTGGATTTTTGTCAAATAAAATATAAATTTTATAAATACATGTATAAATGAATGTTAAAAAAGGCTTTTTTAAATATAGGCTACACTAAAAAGAATTATTTTTTTTAAAGTGTAAAAAAACATTATTTTTATATGACTTCAATAAAAGCGCTCTACGGTTTGGAGATGTCAGCTAATTTAGTTACAACCCCCTTCCCACATATTAATTGTTACCCCCAGAGTTATATAATAGTAAATATAACTAGCCTGTCAGTCCCACCCCCACCCACCCCCCATTGATATATGACCCTCCATGTACCTAGTCCCCCTACTAACAGACAGCAACTATTTCAGATGTTGGTGACTCCATGATCGAGGTGGTGGGACTAGAAAACATATTCCACGTGGGTCAAGTCTATGCTGGACTTAGGTCATCTGGCAAACGGCTAGCTCAGTGTTCACAGGTTGTCATCAGGTAGGTCATTCAGTCATCTCTGTTTCTCCTTAGTGAAATCTGACCTGTAAGGTAGGTCATTCAGTCATCTCAGTATCTGTTTCTCCATAGTGAAACCTTACCTGTCTCTCTGTGTTCATGTTGCCCTTTATAACATCATATAATTCTTCACCCATCAAAAAATTTGAAACTGCTGGCTTTTGAATGATTAGCCCACCATAAACCCATTTAAAACTGCTGGCTTTTGATTAGCCCACCATAAAACCATTGTAATGTCTGGCTTACAACTACTGAAGTATTTAACCATTGTAATGTCTGGCTTACAACTACTGAAGTATTTAACCATTGTAATGTCTTACAACTACTGAAGTATTTAACCAATGTAATGTCTGGCTTACAACTACTGAAGTATTTAACCATTGTAATGTCTGGCTTACAACTACTGAAGTATTTAACCAATGTAATGTTTGGCTTACAACTACTGAAGTATTTAACCAATGTAATGTCTGGCTTACAACTACTGAAGTATTTAACCAATGTAATGTCTGGCTTACAACTACTGAAGTATTTAACCAATGTAATGTTTGGCTTACAACTACTGAAGTATTTAACCAATGTAATGTCTGGCTTACAACTACTGAAGTATTTAACCAATGTAATGTCTGGCTTACAACTACTGAAGTATTTAACCAATGTAATGTTTGGCTTACAACTACTGAAGTATTTAACCATTGTAACGTCTTACAACTACTGAAGTATTTAACCATTGTAATGTCTGGCTTACAACTACTGAAGTATTTAACCAATGTAATGTCTGGCTTACAACTACTGAAGTATTTAACCAATGTAATGTCTGGCTTACAACTACTGAAGTATTTAACCATTGTAATGTCTGGCTTACAACTACTGAAGTATTTAACCAATGTAATGTCTGGCTTACAACTACTGAAGTATTTAACCGATGTAATGTCTGGGTTACAACTACTGAAGAAATTAGCCAATGTAATGTCTGGCTTACAACTACTGAAGTATTTAACCATTGTAACGTCTTACAACTACTGAAGTATTTAACCATTGTAATGTCTGGCTTACAACTACTGAAGTATTTAACCATTGTAATGTCTGGCTTACAACTACTGAAGTATTTAACCAATGTAATGTCTGGCTTACAACTACTGAAGTATTTAACCATTGTAATGTCTTACAACTACTGAAGTATTTAACCATTGTAATGTCTGGCTTACAACTACTGAAGTATTTAACCATTGTAACGTCTTACAACTACTGAAGTATTTAACCAATGTAATGTCTGGCTTACAACTACTGAAGTATTTAACCATTGTAATGTCTGGCTTACAACTACTGAAGTATTTAACCATTGTAATGTCTTACACCCACTGAAGTATTTAACCATTGTAATGTTTGGCTTACAACAACTGAAGTATTTAACCATTGTAATGTCTGGCTTACAACTACTGAAGTATTTAACCAATGTAATGTCTTACAACTACTAAAGTATTTAACCATTGTAATGTCTGACTTACAACTACTGAAGTATTTAACCAATGTATTACAGAACAAGGAAAAGATTTCCCATGCAGATAGATGGGGAACCTTGGATGCAGCCTCCATGTACAGTAAGTTACACATTCATTTGTTTCTATTTTTTTTATTAAACTTTTTATGTTCCACTTAAAATGGTTTAACACACCAGTTTAATCTAATCCCTGCAAAACTTTCCTCCCACTTTCCCCACACATTCATTTGTTTCTTTTATTTCTTGATTAAACTTTTTATGTTCCACTTAAAATGGTTTAACACACCAGTTTAATCTAATCCATACAAAACTTTCCCCCCAGATCTACATCATCCATTAACCAGTTTAATCTAATCCATACAAAACTTTCCCCTCAGATCTACATCATCCATTAACCAGTTTGTCTAATCCATACAAAACTTTCCCCCCAGATCTACATCATCCATTAACCAGTTTAATCTAATCCATACAAAACTTTCCCCCCAGATCTACATCATCCATTAATCAGTTTAATCTAATCCATGCAAAACTTTCCCCTCAGATCTACATCATCCATTAACCAGTTTAATCTAATCCATACAAAACTTTCCCCCCAGATCTACATCATCCATTAACCAGTTTAATCTAATCCATACAAAACTTTCCCCTCAGATCTACATCATCCATTAACCAGTTTGTCTAATCCATACAAAACTTTCCCCTCAGATCTACATCATCCATTAACCAGTTTAATCTAATCCATACAAAACTTTCTCCCCAGATCTACATCATCCATTAACCAGTTTAATCTAATCCATACAAAACTTTCCCCTCAGATCTACATCATCCATTAACCAGTTTAATCTAATCCATGCAAAACTTTCCCCCCAGATCTACATCATCCATTAACCAGTTTAATCTAATCCATGCAAAACTTTCCCCCCAGATCTACATCATGCATTAACCAGTTTAATCTAATCCATGCAAAACTTTCCCCCCAGATCTACATCATCCATTAACCAGTTTAATCTAATCCATACAAAACTTTCCCCTCAGATCTACATCATCCATTAACCAGTTTGTCTAATCCATACAAAACTTTCCCCCCAGATCTACATCATCCATTAACCAGTTTAATCTAATCCATGCAAAACTTCCCCCCCCCCCCAGATCTACATCATCCATTAACCAGTTTAATCTAATCCATACAAAACTTCCTCCCCCCCCCCCAGATCTACATCATCCATTAATCAGTTTAATCTAATCCATGCAAAACTTTCCCCCCAGATCTACATCAGCCACCACAACCAGGTGCCCATGCTCATGGCTCCACCCTCTAGCAAAAAATCGAAGCTGTTTAAAATCTTCAAAAAATAGTAAGTAAAAAATAGTAAGTCTCACATGGTATCTTGTTTATTACTAATTATATAGCTAGGTTAGTTGTCTCGCACTGCAGCAATAAATAGAGAGTGTTCCTCAACAAAATATATAACTATGTGCAGCCCAGTGTAGTACAGCCGCACACTGTTTGACCGTATGATTGGAAAGGTTGTTAACTTTATATTGGACTACCCTGAGTTACTTGTGCACTACGTGACACCTTTCCGTTATTAGACCACTGTCAACAAGATAGAGAGCAACACCCATTTGCATACACTCATTAATGGCTCAAACTTTTGCACATTAGCCAGACCGACTGGGACTGGATCAATTACTTCTCTTACCCTCGTTACCTTTTGGTAAAGATTAGTTGAATTAATGTTATGGAGCTCGACATACTGTGTGTGTGCTTGTTGACATGGTACAAATCTTCATCAATCATCTTTCACAAAGTCAGTTTGTTGTTGTACTAACCTCACCCCCCCCCCCCCCCCCACACACACAAACAGATACCACCTGAGACCACTGTCACAACACATACCACCTGAGACCACTGTCACAACACATACCACCTGAGACCACTGTCACAACACATACCACCTGAGACCACTGTCACAACACACACCACCTGAGACCACTGTCACAACACACACCACCTGAGACCACTGTCACAACACACACCACCTGAGACCACTGTCACATACCTAAGGGGGTGAAACCTGTTCTTTATTCCAGGTCCTACAGCACCTCAGTCAAGGGAGACAACTTGAAAGGGGAAGCTACCCACCTGTTCAAACCATGAGACACGTCTACACTTCACTGTGTTTTAATTCTAGTATCAAATTTTATTATTTATTTGCACGGATTCTTCCAATGTTGTCATTAATTTGTCTACACCAATCAACAAAGCCAGAATGTTAAATGGATTTCTTACAAAAAATTTTGTCAAGCAGCGATACCATTTTACTTTCATCAAGCAAGCAGCAACATCCACCCCTACACACTGAGCTCACGTCTGCCAAGAAAATCAAACAGTAGATATCCCATCAACCATCTAGTCTTTAACTTCCCTTTTATATTCCATTTCTATCCATGTCATCAATAATATAATTGAACTGTATATTTAATTTTTTAAATTTGAACTATTTTATAATTGAAATGTAAATATGTCAGGTGAGTTATTTTTGTAAAAAAAATAATAGGTTGTTTTTTTTTTGTTAAAACTTTTTACTTGAATGTCTATACAATCTGTTATTGTATTATATTTAAATTATTGCTGGTGTTTATTGTTAGAATAATTTATTTTTAATTAGAGCCTTAATTAAATAAAACTTAAAGCCAAGAACACAGTAGAATAAAAGCATTGGACAGCTGCTCCCATCTCAAAGGTTGTGATTTGTCATCTACAGTCATGTGATCTCTAGCCTGGAAGTCATGTGATCTCTAACCTGGATGTCATGTGATCTCTTAGCCAGGAAGTCATGCAGACATTTACCTTACCCTTCCACCAATCTGTTGCTATCACCTTTTAAAAACAAAAGGTTCAGTACCCAGTAACATTTTTTCTTCACTAATCCTCTTTGTTTTTAAGTTTAGATGTCCCACCCTCCTCTAGATTTAGAAGTTTTTACCTCCCCCCAGTGTGTGTACACAGTAGTAGTTATTGCCCTTGTAATCAAAGTTTTAATTATGTTGTTAACCTCCCAGTGATAAATGTTATATTTTATTCAAATATTTATATGTATACGTGTGTTTGTTTAAAGATGAATTAGAATCTAGATATTGTCATTATTTTACACCACTGATCCTGTTCACCCCTTAGCAGTAGTGGAATATAGGGAAGGATGGAATCACTTCTGGGAAACATTAACATATTACAGTTGATTACAATATGAAGAACAAAAGTTGCTTTAATCAATTTGAGCTTTAACTGTCTCAATCAAATAAGATTGGGGCAGTCAGAGAAAATATATTTTTAGAATTTGTATTTTGTTAATGTTTAAAAACATGAGTAAATAAAGATACCCCGCCTAAGATAGGCTAACATAGTAATAATTGGCTAATGTGACAATAAAAGTACAGCTGTCCCATCAATGGACTGAGTCAAACTAAGCCAATATGCCACGACAAAATGTTATTAGTTTAGTCTTTCCAGAAATGTTTCAGGTGGTCTAACCCCCTTTAATATTAGCCATTTTCCTATCTGTAGTAGGGCAGAGTCTAGCAATTTTCTTAGTTGCAATTGCTATTGAGACTTGTCAAAACTTGTCAAAACCTGGGTGATATTCTAAAGGGCTTGTTGTCTGTCTTCCTAACATGTCGTATAGTTCAACTAAATGTGATCCTCCGCGGCAAAATCAGTTGCTTGCTGCATCTCCTGCTAGTTTTGGTTGGAGAAAGTGCGAGGGGGTCATTTTGGGAACTTTTTTTTTTAATTATTCATTCATAAATGTGCACACGTTTGTGATGGCAATGTTAAAAAGTTATCAGCAAAGTATTTAAATTTTCTTTCAAAATAATAATAATAGTTATTTGTGTTACATAGGCTTTGAAAATGCAGGTTTTGTTATATAGGCTTTGAGAATGCAGGTTTTGTTATATAGGCTTTGAAAATGCAGATTTTGTTATATAGACTTTGAAAATGCAAATTTGTGGCTGATTGAAAAACTCAGGCTCAGCTTGATGTGTTCTCTAATTGTCTTGGAGGGTCACAAATTATAGATCATTTATATGAATAATCAAAGCTTATAATGTCAGCTTTAAGCTCATTAAATTACTATAAATTAAATGCTAGCTGTTTATATTTTAAAACCTTAAAGTACTTACCATAGAGAAGTTTTGTTATTATTTAATTGAAAATATTATGGTTTTTTTTTAATTAGACTAATTTACTTATCAGAGAAGTTTACTTCCATATTTAAGGTTCATTATTAAATTATTATATTTCAAATTTATTGCAAATACTATACATGTTACTCGATATTTTTTTACAAATCTATTGAAGAATAATTTACGTTTCAATATGTTTGCTATTGTGGGCATTTTTATGTTTTCTATATGGCCAAAAGTGTAAAAATAAAAAAAGGACAAGCACATCCAGATGTCATTGCATGTATACATCTAGATGTCATTAAGTGTATACATCTAGATGACATTGCATGTATTACCTCAGTTATAGCGCAGATACTGTCAGTGGATTAAAACAATAGAAAATCTTAGTTTATTCCTAACATTTAAAGCACAGACAATACTTAGCACCAACGGACTAGTTTTACATTAGAAATACAAATGACGACTAACTCAGCTGAAGGCAACCCAGTGTAAGGCTACCCTAATATTTAGCTACCCCAGCATAGTCTACCCTAACATTAGGCTACCCCAGAACAGGCTACCCTCCCTTGCTACCCCAGAACAGGCTACCCTAGCTTGCTACCGTTAACTTTGTGCATGAGTGCCTTAATAAAACAAAGTCGTGTTCTTCTGACCAAATTTTTCCAATGTATAGAGGTGTTCCAGTAGACAGCATTTAACCCTTTACATCTCAGCTTTTTTTTTGTTGTTAACATACAGCCTGCTTTGTTAACATACAACCTGATTTGTTAACATACAACCTGACCCCATCAGCTGCGAACCCTGGTCCCAGCTTGGACATAATAGCGACCCCATGTCAGACTACATCCATAGAATACTGACCCCTAAATAAGAAGTCAACCTGACCCCATCAACAAGCACTTAGACTGCATCAGTAGTAGAGTGACCCTCTGAGGTCCCATTCAATGATAGCCCTGTACGACTCCCACCTTTTCAAACCCTGTTATGTTACACTTAAAGACATTCCTACAATTTTGACGACACTAACACCTTCTAATCTAACCTTTGACCACAACAATCCTGTTGTCTGATGTTTCATACCTTATGCTTGTCACCTCCTGCATGCTTGTTTCAATTGCGCTGAAAAGATTCTTCATGAACAAACTGTCAGTACACTAGATCTTCAGGTTCAAATTTTTCCACCCGTAGGTTAGTGTTTTTTCTTCAATAAGCAGACGGTAGCAAAGACTTTTCAAATTTCTTAACTGTAGGTTAGGGATTTTTTCTTCAATAAACAGACAGTAGCAAAGACTTTTCAAATTTCTTAACTGTAGGTTAGGGATTTTTTTCTTCAATAAACAGAGAGTAGCACAGACTTTTCAAATTTCTTAACTGTAGGTTAGGGATTTTTCTTCAATAAACAGACAGCAGCACACTCTATTGTTAAAATTATCCTATTTTATTCACCAACTTAGTGTTAGCTGTAAGTTGTTGTATATTGCTCAGCTTGATGCAACTTCTTTTTAAATTTTATTCTAAAAATGTCCAGTTAAAAATGTCAAAATAAAAATGGTTTAGTTAATTAAATATACAAAATGTATTTCTAATAGCTATATTTAGCTCTTTGGTGTATTCAGAATGTGTTAACTCCATCAGGGTAAACTAATACAAATGGCTTTAAGACTATTTATTACAGTCTGTATTACATTGTGAATCTTTAAGTATTTTTGTCAATTACAAACAAATATATCAATATTGTTGATCAATAGTTTTGGCTTTGGTATTGGCCTTTTTATTATTATTTTTTACTCATTTTTAAAGAAAACAATTAAACTTGATCAAGTCATTTCAAAACTTTCAAATGTGAAGTTTGAAATGGAAATGAAAGAAACATGTTTTGAGAAATGCTCATCACAGTGGTCAGGCTCAGAGTTTGGGATATGCATGAGAAAATTTGTTTTCCCAGGCTTTTCTATCATTTTAAGTTAAGCTTTGTCTTGATATGTTAACAGACGAGAGAAGTACTCAATCAAAAGGTACTAATTAGTGTATTGATGTAAACTGTGCGAGCTCATTTGATTTTTGTATCCAGACAAAAATGGTGTGTGAACACACCTTATTGGTTAGATGTTTGAAGCCACAAAATTCCATTCACATAGTTGATAAGGAATATTTCAATGGCAAGCAGGAAAGAGCCCAGTACTTTTAGCTAGTGACTTGTCATGTGATTTTCATCTTGCACTGGCCAGGTGCTGAAGATAGATGTTGCCTTATTTGTGAGCCTATTTTTTTCTGCATTTTTGCATGGGACTGGTTGCCCAGATTCAGTTTAGAAATTTATTTTGTGATCATTTTTTAGGATTCCTGGGTATGGATGTCATTTCTAACATTAGGACAATGAAAAAAAAATTGAAGAAAATTATATTTTTTGACAATGTGTTTGGCCAAGTTTGGTTGATTAGTTTTTGTATTGTGTCTTTTAATTTGTTATATTTTTTGTTTTAGCTGTTAATATGTGTAAGATAGCTCTAAATAAATGTTTAAACTTAGAGACAACCTGAATATATATATACACAAGAAAACAATGCAGTTAAAATGAGACAACATCCAGTACAGGGAAATGCTTAGGTCATGTGCCATTTCTTGAATATGAGTAGCATAAGTCAAGCTAAATTATATGCAAGACTATTTTTCTCTCTTTAAGAATCACCTTTTTTAAGAATACCATGCTGTTTTTTAAACATTAAATTCATCTTTCTTACTCCCATTTCTCAGATGGTTTCGCTAAATACCTAAAATGTGTCATGAGAAAGGAAACCATTCACTAGGGAACATTCTTATTTTTTGTCACACAGAGCACTAGGGTTATGTTTATCTTTCGATTTTATATTGGTAGAGTACATCTCATGGCAAAGTACGGGTTCAATAGTAACAAATAGAGTTTTATAGTAATTTTGTTTTCAGGGTTGGATTCTTCGTCAGCCAACTTTTTCTATAATAACTTGAAGCCACATCCGTTCTCTAGGGCTGTAGGAGTAGGTAATCCTTTAGAAGTAATAAACTCAAGGGTACTCAACAGCAAACACTTGCAATATCCACTCCATTTGACAGGATGGTTGATACACAAGAGCTCTGTATGTAGATTTGATATCAGTGTCTGGCACTGCCCACTTAGTTGATACAGAATAAATGTCATGTGTAAGATGTTTGTATCTAAAAAAAAAATACTTTCATTGATGAGTTTCATCTTAATGTGTTCAACAAATCACTTCCAGTTGTAAGCTGATCAGGTTTTTCTTCATCTTATGCTGTAAATGTTAAAATTTTGAAAAAGATTTATTTTCCATTTGTTAGAACAGTTTTTTTTTACGTTGTAAACATTGCAATACAATAGGAGTTTTTTATTTTTTAAGCCATAATAATCCATACAAATATATTTCTTCATCAATTTATGCTATTTTATAACTTTAATTGTGCATGTTTGACACATTATGTCTGCCAGTGTTAGGATATTTAGATGAACCATTTCATGTGCCTTTATTTTTGAAAAGCTCTTGTTAGTCCATTGCTTTCTGTCAGTGTCAGTAGTTACAGATTGGATGTAATTTTTTTTCTCACTTCTTATTAATCAACAAAAACTAGTTGTTTTTTTTTTAATATATCATGACTTTAAGCATGTGCGCTGCCATTTTTTAAAATTATAAACAATTCCAAATTTTTAAAATTAGTATTTAATTTATGGTTTAAAAATTTGAATTTTTCAAAAAATTGTTTAGTCTGCCATAACCATTTTGTAACATGAACAATAATTTATTTATATTTCAAAGTTTTTAATGTTGTTTTTTTACTTCTACTATGTGTTAAATGAAATATTTAAGAACTGAATAGATGTGATACCACATGGTAACCTGCATTGCACATGTATGATATTGACACAGTTGCATTTTCTGGTGGCTCAACTGGTTTTTAGGCTAATTGTGCTGTTCTTATGTGCCTGAACAATCAAAGATTTATTTTAACTCAGTGGCTTCACTAAGTGATTAGCATCACAACTGAAGTGTCATGAATCCACTCACACTTTCAATAAAAATAAGACGCTTTTTTTTTCTTAAGTACAACATTTTTTTTTTTTTTTAAATTATTTTGTCAAGCTACATTTTCAAGATAGCAAAAAATAAAAATGGTTTCAGCCCTGCACCAATAGTGAAGCCACTGAGTTGATCATGCTCATTCATTCAAGTTAACATTTAGAATTAGTTATAAAATTTGCTTTGGTTTCTCTAAATACCAGAAAATGTAAAAATCAATAAAATTATTTTGTGGGACAAGTCCCTTACTGATTTATTTGATCTAAAAACACTGTCTACCATGTCAGAGAAGTGTTTGGAGGAGCTACTCCATTCCTTAGTTTTGTATTCAATTTACCATTGCTTATTATGTGCTCAACTATCACAAAGATAATCTCGCAGGCGAGCATTTTTCATCACATTTTGAGGACTTTTTGTTTTGCATTTTACAGATGTTTCGATAGAACTAGAACTACAAACAATGTCATTGGAAGCCTTACACTTAGAAGCTAATGGTTTTGTTGTTTGTTGCATTTATACCATGATCAAATTTTCAGTGTTGAAATATATATATATATCTCACTACAATGTATTTTTAATTCAGACATTTTTTCTTAGTAAATTTCTAAAACAGCCGATTCCAAACTCGGGGTAAGTGCAGACTAGAAAAGACACAACAGGTTTTACAGAAATTTACAATCTGTATTTTTTTAAAATTCTGTAGTAAAAGCTAAAATAACATGGGTAGAAATCAGACATTTAGTAGAATAATGTGGAGTATGGAGGTTCCATGATTTTTTGGTTTTTGTAGGGGGACGCAGTGACAAAAAGTTTGGAAACCGCTGTTCAAAAGTATTAAACAAAGGTAACCTTTCGCGATCGTGTTAGTAATTTCATATTTACAAAACACTTGTTGGTATCTTGCATTAAGACGGGAACATTATTCTAACATTTTGGTTGCCATTCTCATTTCTTATCAAGCACACAATTTTTTGTTGCAGACTACACATTTTGTTAACAAATACTATCAGTAACTCACAAGTTTAACTAAACATTTACAGACTACTTTCATGTCCAATTAAAAAAATACATTTATGTATTTTGAGTGCAACTAAAATGAGTGTGTGTATGTTGAATGCAATTGACCATTATATATTTAAAAAAATGGAAAAGGTGTGTAGTTTAAATTTTCCAATTTAATGAAATCCAATCAATTGTGATTCAGTTCTGAGAACAGTTCATGAAACAACAATGCTTTGAAAAACCTCAAGACTGATCAGTGACTGAGACTGTATGTTACAGCTGAAGAGAAAATGATTTAATAGTTCCATATAAGAATATTAAATGAATAATTATTATTCTGTTTGTATTAGATCTTTTTAGTATCTTCCAATGGTGTGTTCATCAGGTCAAGTATTGATACAATGTTTCATGTTCTGTTTGATTTAAAAATATATTTTTATTCACTCAATTGGTGTTGTATGGTGTTTTATGAGCAATTGATATGGTTCTTACTAACACATATTTGATTATTACATTTATTTATAAACTTTTCTTTGTGAGAAGAAGAAAAAAAATGTGTTTGTTTTCTTTTTATTGTTATTGGTATATATATGTTGAGATATATGTATAATGTCACAGTCATCCACACTCCTGGTCCTTCCATTCTACTGAGGATATCCTTAAGCTCCTGATTCTTTTCACCATGAAGCCCAAGGTTGAAGGGAAACAACTCAGTTAATTTTAGATGGAGACTGAACGTTTCCTAGGGTGTATTTATTAGGATCTCAACTAAGTTCTGTACTTCACTTTTGTTGGTGTTGATGACGTTTTGTGACAATGTGGTAGGAAATAAACAAAAACACATTTAACTGAACGTGAAGATCGTGTTCCTGACCACTTGGATTGATAGCATCACTTATGACGTCAAAGCTGTAAACAAATCAGAAGGCACCATCCTACCGTTATAACACAATGCTGATGTTTAGCTAATGAAAGAATCTCGCGATGTTTATAATGTCCCATTTACACCAGACTACTAAAATGTTGACAATGAAACAAAAACTAGCAGAATTTCTAGTCACACGTCGCTCAGCGTCATGATAAACACAACTCAAATTTTGGGTGTTTGCCGCCATTAACAGACAAACCCTGATCGACCCTTCTCACTACCACCCCCATTAGTACAACGCCAAAAGGAGCAGTAGGATAAGTAGGGCCTAGATAACTTGTTAAAAAGATGATACAAGTTGCGCCCTGAAATAATAAGCTAGATAACGAATTAGTTCCTGATAATGCAAAGAGCGTGCAGCGAGACGTAATTTTGTGCATTTAACACTTTCTATGCAAATAAAAAAGTAGAGTTCATGTTTCTTGACCACTATGCCCTTGAAAACTATGGCCTGTCGCCTCAAATTTTCCCTAACGTGTGTGTGTGGGGGGGGGGGGCGTCGAGCCATCTACCACCCAACCACACCCTCAAGTAGTATATAAGTAAGCTAGGCTTATAGTTTTAGTCAGGTTATAAAACGTTATTTTCAAATAAAGCTGCGTTAATTAGAAAGCATCTATTTATTTTAATCAAATATTCGCTATTAAGACCCTGTACAATACTGTACATATCTCGAACAATGTGTAGGCCTATCTCTTTCGGTAAGCCTATTCATAAAACAAGTAGACCTATAATACTCAGTAATAGGTTTATCAACAAATCTGTTTATTTTATAAACCTATAGTTTTTAAAGTATACGACGGAATCAAGAGATTAAAAATCATTATATTTTTTAATGCAAAGATTTTTAAAATGGGATAACAAGACTGCCCGAAAAAAAAAGGTAATAACAGTGATTTTATTTTAATGTTTCCTTTTGGCAATAGGAGCGACCGCCGCATTGTAGTCAAAATGGCGCTCCAAAAAAAGAAAGAAGGAACTCATGATGGTAAATATTTTGAGTCTCATCCTCAAGAAAATGCAGGCCATTTCAGTTCTGTCAGTAATTCGCAACCTAAAAGTAGCAAAAAGGTAATTGTTTGCTTTAATATTTTGTTTCATGTTATAATAAATGTACATTTAATTTATGTATGGAGTAATCAATTCAGCAGTAACGAATATCCAACAAGTACATTTTTGCACCATATTCTCTCCCCTCCTCTTCAACATATCTATTAATAGTTACTCTCATAAGAAAGAAAACTTGTGTCGATCTGTACGATAGAGCCTCTAGCTAGACAATTTGATTGAATAACGCTACGTTGTGATTACCGATCTTGCTAATTAAAAACTTAGATGCATTTGGTAATATTGACTAGCATTTATAATTTTTTAGTTAAGTACCTAACTACTACTCCTAGATCTAGTACTAGGGCTAGGGCCTACCCAAAGGTTTTTTTTTTAGTTTAGTTAGGCCTAGTAACTTAGTTAATAGTTAGATCTAGTAAGTTAGTTTGAGTTTGAAATAAACAGTAGTTAATCACAAAAACCGAGTGTCTGTCATAGTAGTATAGTAGTCCTAGTGTTAGTAGTGTAAAGTCAAAGAAGACTAGAATCTAGAACTAATATTATAATAATAACATTCGTAGTGCAGCAACACACACTGAGCAATATACAAGGGTAGTTAGTTTAACAAATAGCAAATCTGAGTCTTAAAAATCTTGATATTAGATTGTAATGTAGTTAAATGTAGGCCTAAGTCTAGATTTAGTTTAGTTATTAGTTAGATCTAGTTTGAAAAGTTGGTAGTAGAAGCAGAGTTAAATTTTAGTTTTGTTGTTTGATTGAAATTTTATTTTAATAAGCTCATCTAAATTTATTGAAAGAAATGCTTATTTTTGAAAGATGTCTGCAAAGTTGTGCAACTAAATTGACATGATAATGATGATACTGGAGGGGGGAAAATTTCCATAACCATTAACTCAATCTTTCAGAATCGTGAGCCAAATGATGCTGAGAAAACTCCTCGTCCTAAAAAGGGCAGTGGAAGTAAAGTCAAAGCCTCTAAAACTAGAAGGTCACCCTCCCCTCCTCCAGAAAAGTCCAAGAGAAAAAGGTATGTTGTTCATTGTGAATATATAGCTATAGAGATCTGTAGTTTCGTGGTGATTCTATAGCAATACTGGTATGTAGTGTTATGGTGATATGATACTAAAGCTACATTTCAAGCATGAAAAATATTCTTGTTTTCAGTTCAAGGACTGCAGCTATTGTAGCCAGCAAGAAGAAAAAATGGGAAGAAGATGATGAAGACAGCACAAAAGATATGGATGATATTCAGTCAGAGATTAGCATCCCAGAGGTCCACAATCCTAAGCAAGGTATTTACACGTAATTTAAAAAAATAATTTAAATGTGCTGTCTACTCTACTCACTACTTTGGCTGATTTTTAATAAGCCTCGCTAGTTTTAATCAAATAAAATTCGACATGCTTGAATGTTTTGTCCCACAGGTTGTTCAACAAAGAATGGTAAAGATGAGTTCACCCCACTAAAGGGAGGGACCATGATGGATTTAGATGAGCAACAGAGTGAGAAGGTCAGTCTAGTTTGCTGTGCCAGATTTAAGTTGTAGTGCCATGACATCTGTACAAGGTTCTGCTCCCATCCTGAGTTGTAGTTTGTTTGTGATCAAGACATTCATTGTTTATTTTCCTAGTAAGTTTGTATGTTTAAACAGTCCTTATTTTCACGGTTAATTCTGTGTGTGTATGAACAGGCTGACAAAGACAGACAAGAAGATGTTGAGTCGACCCCGGTAAAAGATGAGGAGGAGAAGACATACGTAGTGGAGGCAGGGGATGATACGTTGACAGAACAAACACATCACATCATAGTGCCCAGCTACACGGCTTGGTTTGACTATAATTCTATCCATGCCATTGAGAGGAGAGCAATGCCAGAGTTTTTCAATGGCAAGAACAAATCAAAGACACCTGAAATGTTTGTTTTCTTCTTTTTTATATTTTTAAATCTGTATCATTTATTTCAATAATCTCTGGATAGTTGTCATTTGAATGTACCTGAACTTCTAATTCATCTGATTCAATTAAATTATTTGAACCTTTCAGATATGTTGCCTATCGTAACTTTATGATAGACACATACAGATTGAACCCAACAGAATATTTGACATCTACAGCTGTAAGGAGGAATCTGGCTGGAGATGTGTGCTGTCTCTTGCGGTAAGTCACAATAGCATGGAGCCACTTACTGATGTACTCATCTGTGTACCGTTGTGTGCAATAAGTCAGCATAGCATGAAGCCATGTACAGATGTACTCATGTGTGTACCATTATGTTCAATAATAAACCCTGATGTTATTTTTTCCCTTAGTGTTCATGCATTTTTGGAACAGTGGGGCCTCCTCAACTACCAGGTGGACTCTGAGAGTCACCCAACAGTTATGGGCCCACCCTCCACCTCACATTTCCACATCTTGGCAGACACACCATCAGGCATTGCACCAGTCAACCCACCACGACTTAACCAGGTCCGTATTCTTATCCCCGAAGACATTTATATCAAAGGCTACAACATTTATACATCTATTTTAGTCAAAATCTTAATACGTTTTCAAGGGTGTTACAAAAAAATCAATCCTATATTTTCCTAAAATATTTTTTTAATCTCCTTACAACTAATATTAATACACTAACATTTTCCAATTATATTTTTAGCCCTCTGCTGCCCAAGAAATCTGTGAATTTCCAGAGAAAAAGCCAGAGGAAGATGAGAAGCGAGAACTGGGTTCATTGGGGTTAAAGACAGACATCTATTGCAAGAAGCCAGTCAAGGTAAGTGTAGGCTTAGACTGATATTGTTTTAGCATCTTTTTTTCCTAGTGCTTTGACAGACCCCAACACAGCCCCCACAATCTTCTAACATTTGTTGTGTTTCATCTCCCTATAACAATGTTGGACAGGATAAGAATTCTTCCATGCGAAGCCGTGAATGGTCTGACCAAGAGACCCTCCTGATGCTGGAGGCTCTAGAGCTGTACAAAGATGACTGGAACAAGGTGTGTGAGCATGTGGGCAGCAGGACGCAGGACGAGTGTATCCTACACTTCCTCAGGTTGCCAATAGAGGATCCATACCTTGACATCAACGATAACGCAGGTACAGCTTTTTTAGAAATATACCATCTTGTGCTTATAGTGTTTTGATTTTTTTTTTTTTTTAAATTCTAATGTTGTAAAGTAAATTTTTGAAAAATGGCTACCTTTAAAAGATTTAAAAAATTAAATGTCTATCTGACCGTGATTGTTTTGCAGGTCCCCTGGTGTATCAGCCGATCCCATTCTCAAAAAGTGGCAACCCTATCATGTCCACGGTGGCATTCCTGGCATCAGTTGTTGACCCTAGAGTAGCTAGTGCAGCAGCTAAGGCAGCCTTAGGTTTGTTCTCTTTCTTTTCTCTGTCAGGTTCTATTTATGGATAAACTCATTTGCTAAAATTGACTTTCCGGGTATTAAGCTGAATTATTATTTTAAAGATATGTTGATCATTTGCATAACCCATAACTGATAAAATAAGTGTTTTATTAACTCTTAAGATCATAACTACATACTTGGGGTCCAATAATATTTTACCTTTTAATTCCATTTGCTTGATGAATCATTTTAATTTCAATCTTTTATTATAGAATCTTTTTTCATTAGTAGTAAAATAAAATTGATTATTTCATCAATAGAAAATTAGTTACAAGGTTTTATGCTAGCTCATTAAATTCTTCAACACTTAAGTTTAAGTTAGGAAATACATATCTTATGTAAAAGTTCTACTGAGAAATTATATGACAGGCTAGTTTGTATTTAAATACAACAAATTGAATGAAAAACATCTAATTCTTAAGTGGCTTCTGTAAACTTTCTCCAGAGGAATTCTCTAAAATAAAAGATGAGATCCCACCTTCTATTGTGGACGCTCATACCAAAACTGTTGTCAGTGCCAGCAAAGATGGAAAGGTCGTTGAACCAACTTTTGGGCTGGAGAAAAGTGGCATCGCAGGCACAGGTTAGTTGGTTTGTTGACAGGCACAGGTTAGTTGGTTTGTTGACAGGCACAGGTTAGTTGGTTTGTTGACTGTGGCATCACAGGTTAGTTGGTTTGTTGACTGTGGCATCACAGGTTAGTTGGTTTGTTGACTGTGACATCACAGGTTAGTTGGTTTGTTGACTGTGGCATCACAGGTTAGTTGGTTTGTTGACTGTGGCATCACAGGTTAGTTGGTTTGTTGACTGTGGCATCACAGGTTAGTTGGTTTGTTGACTGTGACATCACAGGTTAGTTGGTTTGTTGACTGTGGCATCACAGGTTAGTTGGTTTGTTGACTGTGGCATCGCAGGTTAGTTGGTTTGTTGACTGTGGCATGACAGGTTAGTTGGTTTGTTGACAGGCACAGGTTAGTTGGTTTGTTGATAGGCACAGGTTAGTTGGTTTGTTGACAGGCACAGGTTAGTTGGTTTGTTGACTGTGGCATCACAGGTTAGTTGGTTTGTTGACTGTGGCATCACAGGTTAGTTGGTTTGTTGACTGTGGCATCACAGGTTAGTTGGTTTGTTGACTGTCTTTTTCATTTTCAAGTCTTTCATGTTAAGTGTTATTTAAACATTCTAAAAAAAATTGATTTAATAATGTTAATGTAATATGAATTATATTTGTATTATTATATTTTTATTTTCTGTACTGAAGTTGGAAATGTTTTATCTCCCTTCAGAAGTTGTGTGTGATGAGACCGATGAACAGGATGATGACAAAGATGAGAAAAATGAAGAAGATAAAGTAAGTTTTCTTGGTGGGATGGGACTGTCATGTTTGTGATACATTACTTGCTATATTTGTGACTTATTGTAACAATCTACATAAAATTGCATGACATTATTAATCCCGTACTAATGAGACACCTGGCTAACGATCTATTCACCTGTTGCATTACCAGGAGGAATCCATGGAAACTGATGGTACTCAAACCAAAAAGGATGAAAAGAAAGGGAAAGATAAGAAGAAAGACAAGAAAAAAGATTCTAAGAAAGAAGAAAAGAAGACCCAGGTTAGTTCATGTCTGCTTAAATAGTCCCTCAGGTATTACCCCTGGTGGGGTTAATCTACTATCTGACCCATCAGTCCTAATGGAGTTAATCTAATATCTGACCCATCAGTCCTAATGGAGTTAATCTACTATCTGACCCATCTGTCCTAATGGAGTTAATCTACTATCTGACCCATCAGTCCTAATGGAGTTAATCTACTATCTGACCCATCTGTCCTAATGGAGTTAATCTAATATCTGACCCATCTGTCCTAATGGAGTTAATCTACTATCTGACCCATCAGTCCTAATGGAGTTAATCTACTATCTGACCCATCAGTCCTAATGGAGTTAATCTACTATCTGATCCATCAGTCCTAATGGAGTTAATCCTTCTAATCTAAACAATTAATTTTCTCCCTGAACTGATGCAGGATAACGAGGTAGAGGTTGTTGAAGAGCCAAAAGAGGACAAGACACAGCCAGAAGATAAGAGCTTTGGATCAGAAGATTCTGTTGTCTCCACAGCAGCTGCTGCAGCTCTAGCTTCAGCTGCTGTCAAGGCCAAGGTCAGTGACAGGTAGCACTGTGACAGGACAGGTAGCACTGTGTGTGACAGGACAGGTAGCAATGTGTGACAGGACAGGTAGCACTGTGTGGCAGGACAGGTAGCACTGTGTGACAGGACAGGTAGCACTGTGTGGCAGGACAGGTAGCACTGTGTGACAGGACAGGTAGCACTGTGTGGCAGGACAGGTAGCACTGTGTGACAGGACAAGTAGTTGACAGGTAGCACTGTGTGGCAGGACAGGTAGTTGACAGGTAGCACTGTGTGGCAGGACAGGTAGCACTGTGTGACAGGACAGGTAGTTGACAGGTAGCACTGTGTGGCAGGACAGGTAGCACTGTGTGACAGGACAGGTAGTTGACAGGTAGCACTGTGTGGCAGGACAGGTAGCACTGTGTGACAGGACAGGTAGTTGACAGGTAGCACTGTGTGGCAGGACAGGTAGTTGACAGGTAGCACTGTGTGGCAGGACAGGTAGCACTGTGTGGCAGGACAGGTAGCACTGTGTGACAGGACAAGTAGCACTGTGTGACAGGACAGGTAGTTGACAGGTAGCACTGTGTGGCAGGACAGGTAGTAAACAGGTAGCACTGTGTGGCAGTACAGGTAGCACTGTGTGACAGGACAAGTAGCACTGTGTGACAGGACAGGTAGTTGACAGGTAGCACTGTGTGACAGGACAGGTAGTTGACAGGTAGCACTGTGTGACAGGACAGGTAACACTGTTTGACAGGACAGGTAGTTGACAGGTAGCACTGTGTGACAGGACAGGTAGCACTGTGTGACAGGACAAGTAGCACTGTGTGACAGGACAGGTAGTTGACAGGTAGCACTGTGTGACAGGACAGGTAGTTGACAGGTAGCACTGTGTGACAGGACAGGTAGCACTGTGTGACAGGACAGGTAGCACTGTGTGACAGGACAGGTAGCACTGTGTGACAGGATGGGTAGCACTGTGTGACAGGACAGGTCAGGTAGCACTGTGTGACAGGACAGGTCAGGTAGCACTGTGTGACAGGACAAGTAGCACTGTGTGGCAGGACAGGTAGCACTGTGTGACAGGACAGGTAGCACTGTGTGACAGGATGGGTAGCACTGTGTGAAAGGACAGGTCAGGTAGCACTGTGTGACAGGACAGGTAGCACTGTGTGACAGGACAGGTAGCACTGTGTGTCAGGACAGGTAGATGACAGGTAGCACTGTGTGACAGGACAGGTAGCACTGTGTGACAGGAGAGGTAGTTGACAGGTAGCACTGTGTGACAGGTCAGGTAGCACTGGGCAGAGGACAGGTAGCACTGTGTGACAGGACAGGTAGCACTGTGTGACAGGACAGGTAGCACTGTGTGACAGGAGAGGTAGTTGACAGGTAGCACTGTGTGACAGGAGAGGTAGTTGACAGGTAGCACTGTGTGACAGGACAGGTAACACTGTGTGACAGGACAGGTAGTTGACAGGTAGCACTGTGTGACAGGACAGGTAGCACTGTGTGACAGGACAAGTAGCACTGTGTGACAGGACAAGTAGCACTGTGTGGCAGGACAGGTAGCACTGTTTGACAGGACAGGTAGCACTGTGTGACAGGATGGGTAGCACTGTGTGAAAGGACAGGTCAGGTAGCACTGTGTGACAGGACAAGTAGCACTGTGTGAAAGGACAGGTCAGGTAGCACTGTGTGACAGGACAGGTAGCACTGTGTGACAGGTCAGGTAGCACTGTGTGACAGGACAGGTAGCACTGTGTAACAGGTAGCACTGTGTGACAGGTCAGGTAGCACTGTGTGACAGGACAGGTAGCACTGTGTAACAGGTAGCACTGTGTGACAAGACAGGTAGCACTGTGTGACAGGACAGGTAGCACTATGTAATAGGTAGCACTGTGTGACAGGACAAGTAGTTGACAGGTAGCACTTTGTGACAGGACAGGTAGCACTATGTAACAGGTAGCACTGTGTGACAAGACAGGTAGCACTGTGTGACAGGACAGGTAGCACTATGTAACAGGTAGCACTGTGTGACAGGACATGTAGTTGACAGGTTGCACTTTGTGACAGGACAGGTAGCACTATGTAATAGGTAGCACTGTGTGACAGGACAAGTAGTTGACAGGTAGCACTTTGTGACAGGACAGTTAGCACTATGTAACAGGTAGCACTGTGAAGCTGAACCAACAAGCATCATCTGGTGACTGACTGACATGTTTTCCCCCAGCACCTGGCTGCCGTGGAGGAGAGGAAGATTAAAGGTCTGGTCGCCCTCTTGGTGGAAACTCAGATGAAGAAGCTGGAGATTAAGCTCAGACACTTTGAGGAGATAGAGTCCATCATGGATAAGGAGAGGGAGTCTGTAAGTTGTTTTTTTATCTGCTGGGTAGGTAGGGTCCTATGTTGGGTAGGACAGGTGTGTCCTGTGTTGGGTAGGACAGGTGTGTGTGGGACAGGTGTGTCCTGTGTTGGGTGGGACAGGTGGGTGTGTCCTGTGTTGGGTAGGACAGGTGTGTCCTGTGTTGGGTGGGACAGGTGGGTGTGTCCTGTGTTGGGTAGGACAGGTGTGTCCTGTGTTGGGTGGGACAGGTGGGTGTGTCCTGTGTTGGGTGGGACAGGTGGGTGTGTCCTGTGTTGGGTAGGACAGGTGTGTCCTGTGTTGGGTAGGACAGGTGTGTCCTGTGTTGGGTAGGACAGGTGTGTTCTGTACTGGATAGGACAGGTGGGTGTGTCCTGTGTTGGGTGGGACAGGTGTACTGTATGTTGTCTTCCCACTTGTAACTTGGTTCATGTCTTAGCTGGAGCTCCAGCGCCAGCTACTGCTGCAGGAGAGGCAACAGTTCCACATGGAGCAGATGCGTGCAGCGGAGTACAGAGCCAGACAGGTGGCCAGTCAGCAGCTGGTGGACACCAGGCAGCACCACCCTGAGGGACCACATTCCATAGCCAGCATCCTGGGGTCCCACACTCAGCCGGAGGTCAGCCAGAACTACGTCATGCATGGCTCCCCCATGCCACCACAAGGACCTCAGGTTAGTTTACCTACCTTTAACATTTGGCAGACTCTAGCCGGAAGATGCACATAACGTTACAATGACCTGTTGTTTCTTATTATCTAAATGTTTGGTGTTTAGGCCTCTGTGTTGTCTTGATGAGACAGGGATTAACTCATTAAATACTTAAATAGTAGATTTAAATTGGCTATTCAAATAGATTTTTTTTTTTTATACTTAACTTATAGACTAGAACTCTCTACTAGATATACTATAACTATACTATAAACCTCATCCCATGATGACCCGCCTGAAGTGTAACTGCTCGAACACATGGTACTGCTAGTTTTGTCAGAAGAATAAGGTTAAAAAGGAAAATTGATCCCATTGCGCAGCTTTAAAGAATAATATTGTTAACTTGAGACTATCAATAATATTTAATTTAAGCCAATGGCGCATCTATTAAGGTCATTGCGCTTTGCGTCTTCTGCCGGCCAGACAAGCACAGGGGAGGGGGGAGCTTCTTCAGAGTAGCTGCTTTATTAAAAAAATTATATGGACAATAAAACGTGTAGGATATTTTTTAATGCAACTACATTAAATTTTAACTTCCACCAGGTTCAAGCCACTCAAGTATCTCAAAACTCCCCCACCCCACATCCCAGCTCCCCTACCCCTAATTCCATGCCCTGTTCTGTACCCTCCTCCTCTACGGCAGAAGTGAAAACAATTCAAACCTCTGCCCCCTCCTCCACACCCAGCCCATCACCCCACTCAGCAGCTGATGCCCCCACACCTGACAGCCATGCTGGTCAGCTAGCAGCTAGCCAGGACCACCCCCACCCCCTCTCACAACAGGTCCCCAGCCTGCCCCAGTTCACAAGCCAAGACCCCCCCACCCCCACACATGGACCAGCTATACATCCATGCCTACCTGCCCACCCCAACCCTGGGGATGTCCCACCTCAGCAGTATGGGGGTAATCCCATGCCTCACTTCCCTCCCTACATGAGCCACCCCCATCCCTACCCCCTCCTGTCTGCACCACCCATGGGTCAGTATGGTCAGCCAACAATGGGACAGTTTGGAAACCAGCAAGAAAGTCATGCACTTTATGAACCTTACAGTCAGTTTGCTGGTAAGTCTAATTCACTAGCAGGACTGGGGCATCATTCACACATAACTAGCAGGACTGGGGCACCATTCACACATAACTAGCGGGACAGGACAGGGGCACCATTCACACATAACTAGCAGGACTGGGGCACCATTCACACATAACTAGCAGGACTGGGGCATCATTCACACATAACTAGCAGGACAGGGGCACCATTCACACATAACTAGCAGGACTGGGGCACCATTCACACATAACTAGCAGGACTGGGGCACCATTCACACATAACTAGCGGGACTGGGGCACCATTCACACATAACTAGCAGGAAACAAAATTAAATTGAGTATAGAGGTGTATTAGAGAACTGAATGTACCATTAAAACCTGCCCAATCTGCCCACAGGTCCTGGCAGTGACAGAGATTCTCATGAGACCAAGCACCAGCCCTCCTCCCCAGACAGCAAATAAATCAGCTGGCAATTGTTTAACTATGCCCTCACACATGACAATAATCCTAAAAAGTTTTTTTAATGTTGCAATATTTTAAACACCTCAGGTATATTATTATATCTTTGTTGCAAAGCATTTTTAAATTATTATTTTACATTTTTTAAAATAAAAAAGCCAGGAATCTCATTTAGCCACTGTATAGTGGCCTGTTTCATTCAGACAATTTTTGTGCGTGTAGTTTAAACTTTGTGGTAATGGAGCTGTATGGTTTGGTGAACAGAAAGTGGACCAATATTTCTTGTACATATTTGTGCTATGACACAATTTCCATGTTGTTGCTAGAACTCCCAGTATTATTGGTGGTGTTTATTGCTGTTGTGTTGGTTCCAGTTTTTTTTTTTGTTCTAGTGCGTACTCTTGATGTTTACTGTGAGAGATAATTGTGGAGATTTTATGAGAAAAAAAAAACAATGCCAAAAATGTTTACAAATGTTGAACACCCAACTTGCAAACATGGGTTAGTCAAATAGGGTTCAAATACAAACATTCCATGAAAATGGATTTTTTTAAAATAAATTTTTTGTCACCCAAGTGAAGGCTTGTTCTACATGTTTATTTTTTTAGTTGTTCTGCTCATGTCTGTGTGACTGGTGGTGTGTGACTGATGTTGCCCATCTGCTGATTTTTAAACTTGGTTTAATTTATAGGGCCTATTAAATACTATTATAAATTTTTTTATAAAAATCAATTTTACGTTTTTTATAGTCCAAGGGCTGTAATCCATACTATTTTAAATTTACAAATAAATGTTAGGTTATCTTTCTTTAACTAATGATTTGTCCAAACTACGCAGAATATTGACTATCAAGTATCGTTTATTATTTATATTTGAAAATATGGAAAGCAATCAGACAGGCCTTATCCAATCCATACAGTGAACTCTAGATTATTAAAAGGAGGGTTTATAAACATACTGAGGGGAAAGCTTCTAAAGGTTTATTACAGATTAATCATTTATACTTTAAGCTGAAACCTTATTTGCGTTATTACTTTGTAGTTAGCATTGAAAATGTGTAGGCCCTATATTATATATACATATGTGTCAACATCTAAAATATTTAGGCTATATATATATATATATATATATATATATATATATATATATATATATATATATATATATATATATATGAACATATACATACACACACAGGGGCGCCACTAGTTGTTGTAACTGAGTTTTCCACACGCCTACTACAAGCTTATTATTTTAGCTAGAGAAAACATTTGTCTTGACAGAAAAATTTTCTAATTGGTGTCACCCCCTAAACTGGGTCACCTGGTACAGACCGCACCCACCCCGCCCCGCCTTGTGACGCTGTATAGGCCTGCATCTTGTAGGCCCTAACCATTACAGAGTCCACTAGCACATTTTTCACATGGGCAGCTGGTAACAAGGATATTAGAGACATGAATAAAACAGCATATTGAAGATATTCATTTTAAAAAGCATTAAAAATGTGAAAATTGCCTACAGAAATTATATTTACATAAACTACGAAGCGAAATAGATTGAGTAACAATTCGATGACTAAGTTTAGGTCATAAAATCTTTTTGTAAGTTTGAATTATTTTTTTTCAGTTACAGATATTTTTGCTATAGTGTAGTGGTAAGATTTGTCAATAAACTGTCGTCTGAGTAGGCCTACGTCTGTGGGTAAGCATTGTGTGAGGGAGGAAAAGTAAGACAACAATTTCATTTTGTCCAGAACATGTTTGACGGTTGGACAATAACATAACAAGGTGACGATTTTGTCAAGATTTGACAGTTTGACAATAACATAACAAAGATGACAGTGATGAAACATGTGAGCTGTGTATGACGTAATTGTTGTAGTCGGGTAAGGAGTGGTCGGCTTAACTGCGCAATTTATATGAGGATTATTTCTTCCCTAACCTTTAGCCATTCCTGGTGCTAACCTCGTATAGTCAGCCATTATTTGAGGCCTCTACTGGTGCTCATATAGTCAGCCATTATTTGAGGCCTCTACTGGTGCTAACCTCATATAGTCAGCCATTATTTGAGGCCTCTACTGGTGCTAACCTCATATAGCCAGCCATTATTTGAGGCCTCTACTGGTGCTCATATAGTCAGCCATTATTTGAGGCCTCTACTGGTGCTAACATCATATAGTCAGCCATTATTTGAGGCCTCTACTGGTGCTAACCTCATATAGTCAGCCATTATTTGAGGCCTCTACTGGTGCTCATATAGTCAGCCATTATTTGAGGCCTCTACTGGTGCTAACCTCATATAGTCAGCCATTATTTGAGGCCTCTACTGGTGCTCATATAGTCAGCCATCATATGAGGTCTCTACTGGTGCTAACCTCATATAGTCAGCCATTATTTGAGGCCTCTACTGGTGCTCATATAGTCAGCCATTATATGAGGTCTCTACTGGTGCTCATATAGTCAGCCATTATTTGAGGCCTCTACTGGTGCTCATATAGTCAGCCATTATTTGAGGCCTCTACTGGTGCTCATATAGTCAGCCATTATTTGAGGCCTCTACTGGTGCTAACCTCATATAGTCAGCCATTATTTGAGGCCTCTACTGGTGCTCATATAGTCAGCCATTATTTGAGGCCTCTACTGGTGCTAACCTCATATAGTCAGCCATTATTTGAGGCCTCTACTGGTGCTAACCTCATATAGTCAGCCATTATTTGAGGCCTCTACTGGTGCTAACCTCATATAGTCAGCCATATGAGCACCAGTAGAGGCCTCAAATAATGGCTGACTATATGAGGTTAGCACCAGTAGAGGCCTCAAATAATGGCTGACTATATGAGCACCAGTAGAGGCCTCAAATAATGGCTGACTATATGAGCAACATAGAGGCCTCAAATAATGGCTGACTATATGAGGTTAGCACCAGTAGAGGCCTCAAATAATGGCTGACTATATGAGGTTAGCACCAGTAGAGGCCTCAAATAATGGCTGACTATATGAGCAACATAGAGGCCTCAAATAATGGCTGACTATATGAGCAACATAGAGGCCTCAAATAATGGCTGACTATATGAGGTTAGCACCAGTAGAGGCCTCAAATAATGGCTGACTATATGAGGTTAGCACCAGTAGAGGCCTCAAATAATGGCTGACTATATGAGCACCAGTAGAGGCCTCAAATAATGGCTGACTATATGAGGTTAGCACCAGTAGAGGCCTCAAATAATGGCTGACTATATGAGCACCAGTAGAGGCCTCAAATAATGGCTGACTATATGAGCACCAGTAGAGGCCTCAAATAATGGCTGGCTATATGAGGTTAGCACCAGTAGAGGCCTCAAATAATGGCTGACTATATGAGGTTAGCACCAGTAGAGGCCTCAAATAATGGCTGACTATATGAGGTTAGCACCAGTAGAGGCCTCAAATAATGGCTGACTATATGAGCACCAGTAGAGGCCTCAAATAATGGCTGACTATATGAGCACCAGTAGAGGCCTCAAATAATGGCTGACTATATGAGGTTAGCACCAGTAGAGGCCTCAAATAATGGCTGACTATATGAGCACCAGTAGAGGCCTCAAATAATGGCTGACTATATGAGGTTAGCACCAGTAGAGGCCTCATATAATGGCTGACTATATGAGGTTAGCACCAGTAAAGGCCTCAAATAATGGCTGACTATATGAGGTTAGCACCAGTAGAGGCCTCAAATAATGGCTGACTATATGAGCACCAGTAGAGGCCTCAAATAATGGCTGACTATATGAGCACCAGTAGAGGCCTCAAATAATGGCTGACTATATGAGCACCAGTAGAGGCCTCAAATAATGGCTGACTATATGAGCACCAGTAGAGGCCTCAAATAATGGCTGACTATATGAGGTTAGCACCAGTAGAGGCCTCAAATAATGGCTGACTATATGAGCACCAGTAGAGGCCTCAAATAATGGCTGACTATATGAGCACCAGTAGAGGCCTCAAATAATGGCTGACTATATGAGCACCAGTAGAGGCCTCAAATAATGGCTGACTATATGAGCACCAGTAGAGGCCTCAAATAATGGCTGACTATATGAGGTTAGCACCAGTAGAGGCCTCATATAATGGCTGACTATATGAGCACCAGTAGAGGCCTCAAATAATGGCTGACTATATGAGGTTAGCACCAGTAGAGGCCTCAAATAATGGCTGACTATATGAGCACCAGAAGAGGCCTCAAATAATGGCTGACTATATGAGGTTAGCACCAGAAGAGGCCTCAAATAATGGCTGGATATATGAGGTTAGCACCAGTAGAGGCCTCAAATAATGGCTGTATATTAGGTTAGCACCAGTAGAGGCCTCAAATATATATATTTGAGGCCTCTACTGGTGCTCATATAGTCAGCCATTATATGAGGCCTCTACTGGTGCTAACCTCATATAGCCAGCCATTATTTGAGGCCTCTACTGGTGCTCATATAGTCAGCCATTATTTGAGGCCTCTACTGGTGCTAACCTCATATAGTCAGCCATTATTTGAGGCCTTTACTGGTGCTAACCTCATATAGTCAGCCATTATTTGAGGCCTCTACTGGTGCTCATATAGTCAGCCATTATTTGAGGCCTCTACTGGTGCTAACCTCATATAGTCAGCCATTATTTGAGGCCTCTACTGGTGCTCATATAGTCAGCCATTATTTGAGGCCTCTACTGGTGCTAACCTCATATAGTCAGCCATTATTTGAGGCCTCTACTGGTGCTAACCTCATATAGTCAGCCATTATTTGAGGCCTCTACTGGTGCTCATATAGTCAGCCATTATTTGAGGCCTCTACTGGTGCTAACCTCATTTAGTCAGCCATTATATGAGGCCTCTACTGGTGCTAACCTCATATAGTCAGCCATTATTTGAGGCCTCTACTGGTGCTAACCTCATATAGTCAGCCATTATATGAGGCCTCTACTGGTGCTAACCTCATATAGTCAGCCATTATTTGAGGCCTCTACTGGTGCTCATATAGTCAGCCATTATTTGAGGCCTCTACTGGTGCTAACCTCATATAGTCAGCCATTATTTGAGGCCTCTACTGGTGCTAACCTCATATAGTCAGCCATTATTTGAGGCCTCTACTGGTGCTCATATAGTCAGCCATTATTTGAGGCCTCTACTGGTGCTAACCTCATATAGTCAGCCATTATTTGAGGCCTCTACTGGTGCTCATATAGTCAGCCATTATTTGAGGCCTTTACTGGTGCTAACCTCATATAGTCAGCCATTATTTGAGGCCTCTACTGGTGCTCATAGAGTCAGCCATTATTTGAGGCCTCTACTGGTGCTAACCTCATATAGTCAGCCATTATTTGAGGCCTCTACTGGTGCTCATATAGTCAGCCATTATTTGAGGCCTCTACTGGTGCTAACCTCATATAGTCAGCCATTATTTGAGGCCTCTACTGGTGCTCATATAGTCAGCCATTATTTGAGGCCTCTACTGGTGCTAACCTCATATAGTCAGCCATTATTTGAGGCCTCTATGTTGCTCATATAGTCAGCCATTATTTGAGGCCTCTACTGGTGCTAACCTCATATAGTCAGCCATTATTTGAGGCCTCTACTGGTGCTAACATCATATAGTCAGCCATTATTTGAGGCCTCTACTGGTGCTCATATAGTCAGCCATTATTTGAGGCCTCTACTGGTGCTAACCTCATATAGTCAGCCATTATTTGAGGCCTCTACTGGTGCTCATATAGTCAGCCATTATTTGAGGCCTCTACTGGTGCTAACCTCATATAGTCAGCCATTATTTGAGGCCTCTACTGGTGCTCATATAGTCAGCCATTATTTGAGGTCTCTACTGGTGCTAACCTCATATAGTCAGCCATTATTTGAGGCCTCTACTGGTGCTCATATAGTCAGCCATTATTTGAGGCCTCTACTGGTGCTAACCTCATATAGTCAGCCATTATTTGAGGCCTCTACTGGTGCTAACCTCATATAGTCAGCCATTATTTGAGGCCTCTACTGGTGCTAACCTAATATAGTCAGCCATTATTTGAGGCCTCTACTGGTGCTAACCTCATATAGTCAGCCATTATTTGAGGCCTCTACTGGTGCTAACCTCATATAGTCAGCCATTATTTGAGGCCTCTACTATTTCTAACCTCATATAGTCAGCCACTATATGAGGCCTCTACTGGTGCTCATATAGCCAGCCATTATTTGAGGCCTCTACTGGTGCTAACCTCATATAGTCAGCCATTATTTGAGGCCTCTACTGGTGCTAACCTCATATAGTCAGCCATTATTTGAGGCCTCTACTGGTGCTCATATAGCCAGCCATTATTTGAGGCCTCTACTGGTGCTAACCTCATATAGTCAGCCATTATTTGAGGCCTCTACTGGTGCTCATATAGTCAGCCATTATTTGAGGCCTCTACTGGTGCTAACCTCATATAGTCAGCCATTATTTGAGGCCTCTACTGGTGCTAACCTCATATAGTCAGCCATTATTTGAGGCCTCTATTGGTGCTAACCTCATATAGTCAGCCATTATTTGAGGCCTCTACTGGTGCTAACCTCATATAGTCAGCCATTATTTGAGGCCTCTACTGGTGCTAACCTCATATAGTCAGCCATTATTTGAGGCCTCTACTGGTGCTCATATAGTCAGCCATTATTTGAGGCCTCTACTGGTGCTAACCTCATATAGTCAGCCATTATTTGAGGCCTCTACTGGTGCTCATATAGTCAGCCATTATTTGAGGCCTCTACTGGTGCTAACCTCATATAGTCAGCCATTATTTGAGGCCTCTACTGGTGCTAACCTCATATAGTCAGCCATTATTTGAGGCCTTTACTGGTGCTAACCTCATATAGTCAGCCATTATTTGAGGCCTCTACTGGTGCTAACCTCATATAGTCAGCCATTATTTGAGGCCTCTACTGGTGCTCATATAGTCAGCCATTATTTGAGGCCTCTACTGGTGCTCATATAGTCAGCCATTATTTGAGGCCTCTACTGGTGCTAACCTCATATAGTCAGCCATTATTTGAGGCCTCTACTGGTGCTCATATAGTCAGCCATTATTTGAGGCCTCTACTGGTGCTCATATAGTCAGCCATTATTTGAGGCCTCTACTGGTGCTAACCTCATATAGTCAGCCATTATATGAGGCCTCTACTGGTGCTAACCTCATATAGTCAGCCATTATTTGAGGCCTCTACTGGTGCTAACCTCATATAGTCAGCCATTATATGAGGCCTCTACTGGTGCTAACCTCATATAGTCAGCCATTATTTGAGGCCTCTACTGGTGCTAACCTCATATAGTCAGCCATTATTTGAGGCCTCTACTATTTCTAACCTCATATAGTCAGCCACTATATGAGGCCTCTACTGGTGCTAACCTCATATAGTCAGCCATTATTTGAGGCCTCTACTGGTGCTAACCTCATATAGTCAGCCATTATTTGAGGCCTCTACTGGTGCTCATATAGTCAGCCATTATTTGAGGCCTCTACTGGTGCTAACCTCATATAGTCAGCCATTATTTGAGGCCTCTATGTTGCTCATATAGTCAGCCATTATTTGAGGCCTCTACTGGTGCTAACCTCATATAGTCAGCCATTATTTGAGGCCTCTACTGGTGCTAACATCATATAGTCAGCCATTATTTGAGGCCTCTACTGGTGCCCATATAGTCAGCCATTATTTGAGGCCTCTACTGGTGCTAACCTCATATAGTCAGCCATTATTTGAGGCCTCTACTGGTGCTCATATAGTCAGCCATTATTTGAGGTCTCTACTGGTGCTAACCTCATATAGTCAGCCATTATTTGAGGCCTCTACTGGTGCTCATATAGTCAGCCATTATTTGAGGCCTCTACTGGTGCTAACCTCATATAGTCAGCCATTATTTGAGGCCTCTACTGGTGCTAACCTCATATAGTCAGCCATTATTTGAGGCCTCTACTGGTGCTCATATAGTCAGCCATTATTTGAGGTCTCTACTGGTGCTAACCTCATATAGTCAGCCATTATTTGAGGCCTCTACTGGTGCTCATATAGTCAGCCATTATTTGAGGCCTCTACTGGTGCTAACCTCATATAGTCAGCCATTATTTGAGGCCTCTACTGGTGCTAACCTCATATAGTCAGCCATTATTTGAGGCCTCTACTGGTGCTCATATAGTCAGCCATTATTTGAGGCCTCTACTGGTGCTCATATAGCCAGCCATTATTTGAGGCCTCTACTGGTGCTAACCTCATATAGTCAGCCATTATTTGAGGCCTCTACTGGTGCTAACCTCATATAGTCAGCCATTATTTGAGGCCTCTACTGGTGCTCATATAGTCAGCCATTATTTGAGGCCTCTACTGGTGCTAACCTCATATAGTCAGCCATTATTTGAGGCCTCTACTGGTGCTAACCTCATATAGTCAGCCATTATTTGAGGCCTCTACTGGTGCTAACCTCATATATCCAGCCATTATTTGAGGCCTCTACTGGTGCTAACCTCATATAGTCAGCCATTATATGAGGCCTCTACTGGTGCTAACCTCATATAGTCAGCCATTATTTGAGGCCTCTACTGGTGCTAACCTCATATAGTCAGCCATTATTTGAGGCCTCTACTGGTGCTAACCTCATATAGTCAGCCATTATATGAGGCCTCTACTGGTGCTAACCTCATATAGCCAGCCATTATTTGAGGCCTCTACTGGTGCTCATATAGTCAGCCATTATTTGAGGCCTCTACTGGTGCTAACCTCATATAGTCAGCCATTATTTGAGGCCTCTACTGGTGCTCATATAGTCAGCCATTATTTGAGGCCTCTACTGGTGCTCATATAGTCAGCCATTATTTGAGGCCTCTACTGGTGCTCATATAGTCAGCCATTATTTGAGGCCTCTACTGGTGCTAACCTCATATAGTCAGCCATTATTTGAGGCCTCTACTGGTGCTCATATAGTCAGCCATTATTTGAGGCCTCTACTGGTGCTCATATAGTCAGCCATTATTTGAGGCCTCTACTGGTGCTAACCTCATATAGTCAGCCATTATTTGAGGCCTCTACTGGTGCTAACCTCATATAGTCAGCCATTATTTGAGGCCTCTACTGGTGCTCATATAGTCAGCCATTATTTGAGGCCTCTACTGGTGCTAACCTCATATAGTCAGCCATTATTTGAGGCCTCTACTGGTGCTCATATAGTCAGCCATTATTTGAGGCCTCTACTGGTGCTAACCTCATATAGTCAGCCATTATATGAGGCCTCTACTGGTGCTCATATAGTCAGCCATTATTTGAGGCCTCTACTGGTGCTAACCTAATATAGTCAGCCATTATTTGAGGCCTCTACTGGTGCTCATATAGTCAGCCATTATTTGAGGCCTCTACTGGTGCTAACCTCATATAGTCAGCCATTATTTGAGGCCTCTACTGGTGCTAACCTCATATAGTCAGCCATTATTTGAGGCCTCTACTGGTGCTAACCTCATATAGTCAGCCATATGAGCACCAGTAGAGGCCTCAAATAATGGCTGACTATATGAGGTTAGCACCAGTAGAGGCCTCATATAATGGCTGACTATATGAGCACCAGTAGAGGCCTCAAATAATGGCTGGATATATAAGGTTAGCACCAGTAGAGGCCTCAAATAATGGCTGACTATATGAGGTTAGCACCAGTAGAGGCCTCAAATAATGGCTGACTAAATGAGGTTAGCACCAGTAGAGGCCTCAAATAATGGCTGACTATATGAGGTTAGCACCAGTAGAGGCCTCATATAATGGCTGACTATATGAGGTTAGCACCAGTAAAGGCCTCAAATAATGGCTGACTATATGAGGTTAGCACCAGTAGAGGCCTCAAATAATGGCTGACTATATGAGCACCAGTAGAGGCCTCAAATAATGGCTGACTATATGAGGTTAGGACCAGTAGAGGCCTCATATAATGGCTGACTATATGAGCACCAGTAGAGGCCTCAAATAATGGCTGACTATATGAGGTTAGCACCAGTAGAGGCCTCAAATAATGGCTGACTATATGAGCACCAGAAGAGGCCTCAAATAATGGCTGGATATATGAGGTTAGCACCAGTAGAGGCCTCAAATAATGGCTGACTATATTAGGTTAGCACCAGTAGAGGCCTCAAATATATATATTTGAGGCCTCTACTGGTGCTCATATAGTCAGCCATTATATGAGGCCTCTACTGGTGCTAACCTCATATAGTCAGCCATTATTTGAGGCCTCTACTGGTGCTAACCTCATATAGTCAGCCATTATTTGAGGCCTCTACTGGTGCTAACCTCATATAGTCAGCTATTATTTGAGGCCTCTACTGGTGCTCATATAGTCAGCCATTATTTGAGGCCTCTACTGGTGCTAACCTCATATAGTCAGCCATTATTTGAGGCCTCTACTGGTGCTCATATAGTCAGCCATTATTTGAGTCCTCTACTGGTGCTAACCTCATATAGTCAGCCATTATTTGAGGCCTCTACTGGTGCTCATATAGTCAGCCATTATTTGAGGCCTCTACTGGTGCTAACCTCATATAGTCAGCCATTATTTGAGGCCTCTACTGGTGCTCATATAGTCAGCCATTTTTTGAGGCCTCTACTGGTGCTAACCTCATATAGTCAGCCATTATTTGAGGCCTCTACTGGTGCTAACCTCATATAGTCAGCCATTATTTGAGGCCTCTACTGGTGCTAACCTCATATAGTCAGCCATTATTTGAGGCCTCTACTGGTGCTAACCTCATATAGTCAGCCGTTATATGAGGCCTCTACTGGTGCTAACTTCATATAGTCAGCCATTATTTGAGGCCTCTACTGGTGCTAACCTCATATAGTCAGCCATTATTTGAGGCCTCTACTGGTGCTAACCTCATATAGTCAGCCATTATTTGAGGCCTCTACTGGTGCTAACCTCATATAGTCAGCCATTATTTGAGGCCTCTACTGGTGCTCATATAGTCAGCCATCATATGAGGCCTCTACTGGTGCTAACCTCATATAGTCAGCCATTATTTGAGGCCTCTACTGGTGCTCATATAGTCAGCCATTATTTGAGGCCTCTACTGGTGCTCATATAGTCAGCCATTATTTGAGGCCTCTACTGGTGCTCATATAGTCAGCCATTATATGAGGCCTCTACTGGTGCTAACCTCATATAGTCAGCCATTATTTGAGGCCTCTACTGGTGCTAACCTCATACAGTCAGCCATTATTTGAGGCCTCTACTGGTGCTCATATAGTCAGCCATCATATGAGGCCTCTACTGGTGCTAACCTCATATAGTCAGCCATTATTTGAGGCCTCTACTGGTGCTAACCTCATATAGTCAGCCATTATTTGCAACATGATCGATAAGTAATCGATAGACAATATCTGTAACGTATTGATTTTCCAACTGTCCTTTGCCCAACAGAGCGTATCGATTGTAACTATCTTGTTCCCTGCCCATGTGAATCTTGTTCCCTGCCCATGTGAATCTTGTTCCCTGCCCATGTGAATCTTGTTCCCTGCCCATGTGAATCTTGTTCCCTGCGTGTGTGAATCTTGCTCCCTGCATGTTCAGATTCTCACAGCAGACAACCTCCCCCCCCCCCCCCCCCCCACACTTTTAAAAAAGTTTAACCCCCCCCCACCTCTTCCCACACACCTATGGGTGAACTGCCGATCCCACACTTGAAATTCCTCACTATTTCCACACACCTAAATGATGTATCAATATAATTCAGTATTTTTAAAGTGTTTATTTGAATACAGAAAGTATCAAAAGTCAGCATGTCCTGTAGTCACCCAACTAGCACGCATGAACTCAACACAAGCGTGTGGATATGTCCTGTAGTCACAGCACGCATGAACTCAACAAAAGCGTGTGGATATGTCCTGTAGTCACCCAACTAGCACGCAGGAACTCAACACAAGCGTGTGGATATGTCCTGTAGTCACAGCACGCATGAACTCAACACAAGCGTGTGGATATGTCCTGTAGTCACCCAACTAGCACGCATGAACTCAACACAAGCGTGTGGATATGTCCTGTAGTCACAGCACGCATGAACTCAACACAAGCGTGTGGATATGTCCTGTAGTCACAGCACGCATGAACTCAACACAAGCGTGTGGATATGTCCTATAGTCACCCAACTAGCATGCATGAACTCAACACAAGCGTGTGGATATGTCCTGTAGTCACAGCACGCATGAACTCAACACAAGCGTGTGGATATGTCCTGTAGTCACAGCACGCATGAACTCAACACAAGCGTGTGGATATGTCCTGTAGTCACCCAACTAGCACGCATGAACTCAACACAAGCGTGTGGATATGTCCTGTAGTCACAGCACGCATGAACTCAACACAAGCGTGTGGATATGTCCTGTAGTCACCCAACTAGCACGCATGAACTCAACACAAGCGTGTGGATATGTCCTATAGTCACCCAACTAGCATGCTTGAACTCAACACAAGCGTGTGGATATGTCCTGTAGTCACCCAACTAGCACGCATGAACTCAACAAAAGCGTGTGGATATGTCCTGTAGTCACAGCACGCATGAACTCAACACAAGCGTGTGGATATGTCCTGTAGTCACAGCACGCATGAACTCAACACAAGCGTGTGGATATGTCCTGTAGTCACCCAACTAGCACGCATGAACTCAACACAAGCGTGTGGATATGTCCTGTAGTCACAGCACGCAGGAACTCAACACAAGCGTGTGGATATGTCCTATAGTCACCCAACTAGCATGCATGAACTCAACACAAGCGTGTGGATATGTCCTGTAGTCACAGCACGCATGAACTCAACACAAGCGTGTGGATATGTCCTGTAGTCACAGCACGCATGAACTCAACACAAGCGTGTGGATATGTCCTGTAGTCACCCAACTAGCACGCATGAACTCAACAAAAGCGTGTGGATATGTCCTGTAGTCACAGCACGCATGAACTCAACACAAGCGTGTGGATATGTCCTGTAGTCACAGCACGCATGAACTCAACAAAAGCGTGTGGATATGTCCTGTAGTCACCCAACAAGAACGCATGAACTCAACACAAGCGTGTGGATATGTCCTGTAGTCACAGCACGCATGAACTCAACACAAGCGTGTGGATATGTCCTGTAGTCACCCAACTAGCACGCATGAACTCAACAAAAGCGTGTGGATATTGTAATAGATTGAAATAATTGTGAGGTCAAGGGAACTCACTCTTCTGTATTAGTTATATTTATAATATTGTTATCTTGAGTGATGTCCCTTGTGTACTTCCTTCCGTCCTCTCTGGTGTTACCATCGTGCTGTAGTTAGACCCAATTAAACGTGTTATATACAACCACAGGCTTCTGTCGTCAATCTATTATAACTGGCGACGAAGGATAAACATCTACTAGAAAGAGCACCTAATTACGCAAAAAAGAGGTTTGCTAGAGCTTATTAGCTAATTATTTCTAGAATAATGGCGCTGTATGGCCAAATAAATCAATTTGATGCGAATGATGAAATCATTCAAGATTACCTAGAGAGGTTAAGCTTTTACCTAGAAGCTAACGACGTGACGATAGAAGCCAAAAAGAGAGCTGTTTTGTTAACAGTCATAGGGCCTCAACAATTTAGGCTACTAAAAGACTTATGCGCACCAGCCAGTCTAACTACCAAGAGCTTTAACGAGCTGAGCAAATTGCTAACAGACCACCATGCGCCTACCCCATCAAAGTTTTTATGTAGAGCTAGATTTGACAGTAGGACTCGTCAACCAAACGAGTCAATATCAGAATATGTTGCTGCTTTACGTCATTTAAGTGAATTTTGTGAATTCGGAGACACGCTGTCTGACAGATTATGTGAAAAGTTTGTGACAGGTGTAAACAGCCCTGATATTCAAAGAAAGTTGCTGCTCGAGACAGATCTAAAATTGGAAAAAGCAATACAACTTGCAACTTCAATCCAGCAGTCATCAGATGCGGCGAGATCTTTAGCACCTTCAGAGATCCATGCAGTAAACAGCAGGTTAGTCAATAAACATCAACCCCATCAGAGCATTCCAACTTATGCTAAACAGCCTGCTCGTTCAAATCCTAGATCTAAATCTAGTAATAATTATCAAAAATGTCATCGATGCAAAGGTCCCCATGCATCTCATCGGTGCAAGTTCAAGTCTGCAACTTGTTATAAGTGCGGTAAGCAAGGTCACATTGCCAAGGCCTGCTTTGCAAAGTCTTCGTCTGTTGCTAAATCTAGCCAGTCAAGACAGTACCGCAACCAAAAGCAGCACTATGTTAACTCTCACCAAGACTACCTAACCCAACCAATGAACCACTCTACCTGTGAAAATGCTCAAACTGATTCGCAGCCGGATTTCAACCTGTTCTCTGTGAAATCAATAAGTCATGCTCCCATCAATGTACAAGTTAATATCAACGGTAAGAGCATAAGCTTCCAACTTGACACTGGAGCATCTCTAACAGTCATAACAAAGAAAGATTTTGACGCTGTCACAGGAGGATCAGTGCCTCTACAGCCATGTCACAAGTGTCTAACAACATACACTGGTGACAATGTTCCGGTAATAGGAGAGTGTATGGTTCATGTAAGTTATAATGGTCAAAGTGTTAAACTTCCTCTTCTTGTGGTTGAAGGAAATGGACCGCCATTACTAGGTAGGAACTGGTTAAGTGATCTTAAGTTAAATTGGGAGAGTATTTGTTCATTGAAGAATGTAAAAGAATCTAGTCTTACTTCACTAGATAAAGTTATATCTGAAAATAAATGTGTTTTTGGTAATTCAGGTTTACTAAATGATAGAACAGTGAAGTTAAGCATTAAAGATACAAATCCAAGATACTGCAAAGCTAGAGTTCCACCTTATGCAATGAGGAATAAAATTGAAAATGAGCTAAGTAGATTGGAATCTAATGGCATTATAAAGAAGGTAGACTATTCCGATTGGGCGACACCCATTGTGCCAGTGTTAAAGAAGGATGGTTCTATAAGAATTTGTGGAGATTATAAAACTACACTGAATAAGCAAATAGAGCTAAATAGGTACCCTATACCTAACATTGAGGAAATTTCTTTGAATTTGGCAGGAGGAGACAAATTCACTGAATTAGACTTTAGTCATGCTTACACTCAACTAGAACTGCATCCAGATTCAAAAGTCTATACGACAATAAACACTCATAAAGGACTCTACCAATATGAAAGACTATGTTTTGGCATATCATCCAGCCCTGGAATTTTCCAAGCTGTCATGGACAGTATTTTTAAGGACATTCCAAATGTTTGTGTGTACTTTGACAATGTGTACATAACTGGTAAGAATGACACTGAACATCTTAAAACACTAGATAAAGTCTTGAAAATTGTTGGTGAAAAAGGTTTAAAGATAAACAAAGATAAATGTCAATTCATGCTGACAGAAATTAGTTTTCTTGGTTATATATTAAGCAAACAAGGCATCAGACCTCAACCTGAGAAAACAAAAGCCATTAAAGAAGCACCCAAACCTGAAAATACCCAACAACTAAGAGCTTTTTTGGGCTTGATAAATTACTATGCAAAGTTCATAGGGAATCTGTCTGGTAAACTATCACCACTGTACAAGCTGCTACAGAAAAATGCAACTTGGCACTGGGGTAAACAACAAGAAGCTGCTTTTAATACAGCAAAAGAGGCTTTGTCTGCTGACACCTTACTAACTCACTATGACCCAGGGAAAAGACTTATATTAACATGTGATGCTTCACCAGATGGTGTAGGAGCAGTCTTGTCCCACATGGATGAGAAGGGTGACAGACCCATTGCTTTTGCCAGTAGATCTTTGAACCAGGCTGAGAAAAATTATTCTCAGTTAGATAGGGAAGGCTTAGGCATCATTTTTGGTGTTAAGAAATTTCATAAGTTTCTGTTTGGTAGGAAGTTCACCATCTTTACAGATCATAAACCATTGCTAGGTTTATTTGGAGAAAACAAAACCCTACCTGAGCATGCCTCACCAAGAATTCAAAGATGGGCTATCACACTAACTGCATACAATTATGAATTGAAATACAAACCTGGATCTGAGAATAGTGCAGATAGTCTTAGTAGATTACCTTTAAAAAACCAAAGCCTGAGCTATGTACCAGAAGATGTATTTGTTCTCTTCACTATCATGGATAACTCCAATATAAATGTGAATGATATTAAAAGAGAAACACAAAAAGATGAGTGCTTAATAAAAGTATATGAGTACTGTAAGAATGGTTGGCCTGAAGAGTCTGTGAATGATGACTTAAAGCCATATTAAATAAGAAATAAAACCCTTTGTGAAGATAATATAAAAGATGGAGAAGATGCAGTCCATTATCAGTCAGAGTTGCCTAAACAAAGTATTTGTAACTTAATAAATGATTATGATGATATGGCAATTTCAAATGTTTTAAAGAGAATGCTTTAAGTAAGAAGGAATGTGATCATCAAACAACTTTGCTAACATCATTAGCACTTACAGAAACTAAAAGGGTAACATCAAAAGAAGAAAAAGATTTTTGCAATTTAATACACCCACTTCAAATACTGGATCACAGTTGCAAAGTGATATGGTCCAGAATATTACTTTTAAACAGTATTTTTGATTACCAGGAAAGCACTATCAGATTACCTGAGGAAATTGATCAATCAAAGAAATCTATGTCAGTTAAGGATCTGAATAACAGCATAATACTTTCAGATGCCAATTCAAAAATAGTTCCATTAAATCATGACAAGACATTCATTGAAAGAGAATTTGGTGTTAATAAGAATGTGTATCTAAGAAATTATGGGAGAAAGGAAAAATGGATATCAGGTCAAATTGTTCAATGTACAGGACCTGTGTCTTATAAAGTTAAAAATAACTTGTGCAGATAATAAGTGTGAATCTATCAATCCCACCAAATCTGAACAGTTCACACCAACTCAGTTGTTCCACAACCAAGTTCTGTTGATATGAGTGAACCAAGTTGTCTGGAGTCAGAAAATGTAAATTCTGGAGTTAATGATTTAAATCCTAGACCTCCTGAGATAGAGAATCCAGATGGTCAGAATATTGAGTCACCAAATCAGAAGCCACTGAGAAGGTCAAACAGGACAATCAAGGTCCCAAATAAGTTAGACCTATGATTCTAAAGGTCAAAAGGACTTTGACATTATTGTTTTGTATTTTGATTATGTTGTGGCATATTGTGCATTGTTTGTAAGGATGTAATCTACCATAATGTTCATGTTACAATATAATTGGTGATTTTAGGATACTATCAATTGTTCTATTGAGAGATGTGTTATTGTGTTCTAAGGGTAAAGGGATGTAATAGATTGAAATAATTGTGAGGTCAAGGGAACTCACTCTTCTGTATTAGTTATATTTATAATATTGTTATCTTGAGTGATGTCCCTTGGGTACTTCCTTCCGTCCTCTCTGGTGTTACCATCATGAGGTAGTTAGACCCAATTAAACGTGTTATATACAACCACAGGCTTCTGTCGTCAATCTATTATAGATATGTCCTGTAGTCACAGCACGCATGAACTCAACAAAAGCGTGTGGATATGTCCTGTAGTCACCCAACTAGCACGCATGAACTCAACACAAGCGTGTGGATATGTCCTGTAGTCACAGCACGCATGAACTCAACAAAAGCGTGTGGATATGTCCTGTAGTCACCCAACTAGCACGCATGAACTCAACACAAGCGTGTGGATATGTCCTGTAGTCACCCAACTAGCACGCATGAACTCAACACAAGCGTGTGGATATGTCCTGTAGTCACAGCACGCATGAACTCAACAAAAGCGTGTGGATATGTCCTGTAGTCACAGCACGCATGAACTCAACAAAAGCGTGTGGATATGTCCTGTAGTCACCCAACTAGCACGCATGAACTCAACACAAGCGTGTGGATATGTCCTGTAGTCACCCAACTAGCACGCATGAACTCAACACAAGCGTGTGGATATGTCCTGTAGTCACCCAACTAGCACGCAGGAACTCAACACAAGCGTGTGGATATGTCCTGTAGTCACAGCACGCATGAACTCAACACAAGCGTGTGGATATGTCCTGTAGTCACAGCACGCATGAACTCAACAAAAGCGTGTGGATATGTCCTGTAGTCACCCAACTAGCACGCATGAACTCAACACAAGCGTGTGGATATGTCCTGTAGTCACAGCACGCATGAACTCAACAAAAGCGTGTGGATATGTCCTGTAGTCACCCAACTAGCACGCATGAACTCAACACAAGCGTGTGGATATGTCCTGTAGTCACCCAACTAGCACGCATGAACTCAACACAAGCTTGTGGATATGTCCTGTAGTCACAGCACGCATGAACTCAACAAAAGCGTGTGGATATGTCCTGTAGTCACCCAACTAGCACGCAGGAACTCAACACAAGCGTGTGGATATGTCCTGTAGTCACCCAACTAGCACGCATGAACTCAACACAAGCGTGTGGATATGTCCTGTAGTCACAGCACGCATGAACTCAACACAAGCGTGTGGATATGTCCTGTAGTCACCCAACTAGCACGCATGAACTCAACACAAGCGTGTGGATATGTCCTGTAGTCACAGCACGCATGAACTCAACACAAGCGTGTGGATATGTCCTGTAGTCACCCAACTAGCACGCATGAACTCAACACAAGCGTGTGGATATGTCCTGTAGTCACCCAACTAGCACGCATGAACTCAACACAAGCGTGTGGATATGTCCTGTAGTCACAGCACGCATGAACTCAACACAAGCGTGTGGATATGTCCTGTAGTCACCCAACTAGCACGCATGAACTCAACACAAGCGTGTGGATATGTCCTGTAGTCACAGCACGCATGAACTCAACACAAGCGTGTGGATATGTCCTGTAGTCACCCAACTAGCACGCATGAACTCAACACAAGCGTGTGGATATGTCCTGTAGTCACCCAACTAGCACGCAGGAACTCAACACAAGCGTGTGGATATGTCCTGTAGTCACCCAACTAGCACGCATGAACTCAACACAAGCGTGTGGATATGTCCTGTAGTCACGCATGAACTCAACACAAGCGTGTGGATATGTCCTGTAGTCACAGCACGCATGAACTCAACACAAGCGTGTGGATATGTCCTGTAGTCACCCAACTAGCACGCAGGAACTCAACACAAGCGTGTGGATATGTCCTGTAGTCACAGCACGCATGAACTCAACACAAGCGTGTGGATATGTCCTGTAGTCACCCAACTAGCACGCATGAACTCAAAACAAGCGTGTGGATATGTCCTGTAGTCACAGCACGCATGAACTCAACACAAGCGTGTGGATATGTCCTGTAGTCACAGCACGCATGAACTCAACACAAGCGTGTGGATATGTCCTGTAGTCACCCAACTAGCACGCATGAACTCAACACAAGCGTGTGGATATGTCCTGTAGTCACAGCACGCATGAACTCAACACAAGCGTGTGGATATGTCCTGTAGTCACCCAACTAGCACGCATGAACTCAACACAAGCGTGTGGATATGTCCTGTAGTCACAGCACGCATGAACTCAACACAAGCGTGTGGATATGTCCTGTAGTCACCCAACTAGCACGCATGAACTTAACACAAGCGTGTGGATATGTCCTGTAGTCACAGCACGCATGAACTCAACAAAAGCGTGTGGATATGTCCTGTAGTCACCCAACTAGCACGCATGAACTCAACAAAAGCGTGTGGATATGTCCTGTAGTCACAGCACGCATGAACTCAACACAAGCGTGTGGATATGTCCTGTAGTCACCCAACAATCACGCAGGAACTCAACACAAGCGTGTGGATATGTCCTGTAGTCACAGCACGCATGAACTCAACACAAGCGTGTGGATATGTCCTGTAGTCACAGCACGCATGAACTCAACACAAGCGTGTGGATATGTCCTGTAGTCACAGCACGCATGAACTCAACACAAGCGTGTGGATATGTCCTGTAGTCACAGCACGCATGAACTCAACACAAGCGTGTGGATATGTCCTGTAGTCACAGCACGCATGAACTCAACAAAAGCGTGTGGATATGTCCTGTAGTCACGCATGAACTCAACACAAGCGTGTGGATATGTCCTGTAGTCACAGCACGCATGAACTCAACAAAAGCGTGTGGATATGTCCTGTAGTCACAGCACGCATGAACTCAACACAAGCGTGTGGATATGTCCTGTAGTCACAGCACGCATGAACTCAACAAAAGCGTGTGGATATGTCCTGTAGTCACGCATGAACTCAACACAAGCGTGTGGATATGTCCTGTAGTCACAGCACGCATGAACTCAACAAAAGCGTGTGGATATGTCCTGTAGTCACAGCACGCATGAACTCAACACAAGCGTGTGGATATGTCCTGTAGTAACCCAACTAGCACGCATGAACTCAACACAAGCGTGTGGATATGTCCTGTAGTCACCCAACTAGCACGCATGAACTCAACACAAGCGTGTGGATATGTCCTGTAGTCACGCATGAACTCAACACAAGCGTGTGGATATGTCCTGTAGTCACAGCACGCATGAACTCAACAAAAGCGTGTGGATATGTCCTGTAGTCACAGCACGCATGAACTCAACACAAGCGTGTGGATATGTCCTGTAGTCACCCAACTAGCACGCATGAACTCAACAAAAGCGTGTGGATATGTCCTGTAGTCACCCAACTAGCACGCATGAACTCAACACAAGCGTGTGGATATGTCCTGTAGTCACAGCACGCATGAACTCAACAAAAGCGTGTGGATATGTCCTGTAGTCACAGCACGCATGAACTCAACAAAAGCGTGTGGATATGTCCTGTAGTCACAGCACGCATGAACTCAACACAAGCGTGTGGATATGTCCTGTAGTCACAGCACGCATGAACTCAACACAAGCGTGTGGATATGTCCTGTAGTCACAGCACGCATGAACTCAACAAAAGCGTGTGGATATGTCCTGTAGTCACCCAACTAGCACGCAGGAACTCAACACAAGCATGTGGATATGTCCTGTAGTCACCCAGCTAGCAGGCATGAACTCAACACAAGCGTGTGGATATGTCCTGTAGTCACAGCACGCATGAACTCAACACAAGCGTGTGGATATGTCCTGTAGTCACCCAACTAGCACGCAGGAACTCAACACAAGCGTGTGGATATGTCCTGTAGTCACAGCACGCATGAACTCAACACAAGCGTGTGGATATGTCCTGTAGTCACAGCACGCATGAACTCAACACAAGCGTGTGGATATGTCCTGTAGTCACAGCACGCATGAACTCAACACAAGCGTGTGGATATGTCCTGTAGTCACAGCACGCAGGAACTCAACACAAGCGTGTGGATATGTCCTGTAGTCACAGCACGCATGAACTCAACACAAGCGTGTGGATATGTCCTGTAGTCACAGCACGCATGAACTCAACAAAAGCGTGTGGATATGTCCTGTAGTCACGCATGAACTCAACACAAGCGTGTGGATATGTCCTGTAGTCACAGCACGCATGAACTCAACAAAAGCGTGTGGATATGTCCTGTAGTCACAGCACGCATGAACTCAACACAAGCGTGTGGATATGTCCTGTAGTCACCCAACTAGCACGCATGAACTCAACACAAGCGTGTGGATATGTCCTGTAGTCACAGCATGCATGAACTCAACAAAAGCGTGTGGATATGTCCTGTAGTCACAGCACGCATGAACTCAACACAAGCGTGTGGATATGTCCTGTAGTCACCCAACTAGCACGCATGAACTCAACACAAGCGTGTGGATATGTCCTGTAGTCACAGCACGCATGAACTCAACACAAGCGTGTGGATATGTCCTGTAGTCACAGCACGCATGAACTCAACAAAAGCGTGTGGATATGTCCTGTAGTCACCCAACTAGCACGCAGGAACTCAACACAAGCGTGTGGATATGTCCTGTAGTCACAGCACGCATGAACTCAACACAAGCGTGTGGATATGTCCTGTAGTCACCCAACTAGCACGCATGAACTCAACACAAGCGTGTGGATATGTCCTGTAGTCACGCATGAACTCAACACAAGCGTGTGGATATGTACTGTAGTCACAGCACGCATGAACTCAACACAAGCGTGTGGATATGTCCTGTAGTCACAGCACGCATGAACTCAACACAAGCGTGTGGATATGTCCTGTAGTCACAGCACGCAGGAACTCAACACAAGCGTGTGGATATGTCCTGTAGTCACCCAACTAGCACGCATGAACTCTACACAAGCGTGTGGATATGTCCTGTAGTCACCCAACTAGCACGCAGGAACTCAACACAAGCGTGTGGATATGTCCTGTAGTCACAGCACGCATGAACTCAACACAAGCGTGTGGATATGTCCTGTAGTCACAGCACGCATGAACTCAACACAAGCGTGTGGATATGTCCTGTAGTCACCCAACTAGCACGCAGGAACTCAACACAAGCGTGTGGATATGTCCTGTAGTCACAGCACGCATGAACTCAACACAAGCGTGTGGATATGTCCTGTAGTCACCCAACTAGCACGCATGAACTCAAAACAAGCGTGTGGATATGTCCTGTAGTCACAGCACGCATGAACTCAACACAAGCGTGTGGATATGTCCTGTAGTCACAGCACGCATGAACTCAACACAAGCGTGTGGATATGTCCTGTAGTCACCCAACTAGCACGCATGAACTCAACACAAGCGTGTGGATATGTCCTGTAGTCACAGCACGCATGAACTCAACACAAGCGTGTGGATATGTCCTGTAGTCACCCAACTAGCACGCATGAACTCAACACAAGCGTGTGGATATGTCCTGTAGTCACAGCACGCATGAACTCAACACAAGCGTGTGGATATGTCCTGTAGTCACAGCACGCATGAACTCAACACAAGCGTGTGGATATGTCCTGTAGTCACCCAACTAGCACGCATGAACTCAACACAAGCGTGTGGATATGTCCTGTAGTCACCCAACTAGCACGCATGAACTCAACACAAGCGTGTGGATATGTCCTGTAGTCACCCAACTAGCACGCATGAACTCAACAAAAGCGTGTGGATATGTCCTGTAGTCACAGCACGCATGAACTCAACACAAGCGTGTGGATATGTCCTGTAGTCACAGCACGCATGAACTCAACACAAGCGTGTGGATATGTCCTGTAGTCACCCAACTAGCACGCATGAACTCAACAAAAGCGTGTGGATATGTCCTGTAGTCACAGCACGCATGAACTCAACACAAGCGTGTGGATATGTCCTGTAGTCACCCAACTAGCACGCATGAACTCAACACAAGCGTGTGGATATGTCCTGTAGTCACAGCACGCATGAACTCAACACAAGCGTGTGGATATGTCCTGTAGTCACAGCACGCATGAACTCAACACAAGCGTGTGGATATGTCCTGTAGTCACCCAACTAGCACGCATGAACTCAACACAAGCGTGTGGATATGTCCTGTAGTCACAGCACGCATGAACTCAACAAAAGCGTGTGGATATGTCCTGTAGTCTCAGCACGCATGAACTCAACACAAGCGTGTGGATATGTCATGTAGTCACCCAACTAGCACGCATGAACTCAACAAAAGCGTGTGGATATGTCCTGTAGTCACAGCACGCATGAACTCAACACAAGCGTGTGGATATGTCCTGTAGTCACAGCACGCATGAACTCAACACAAGCGTGTGGATATGTCCTGTAGTCACCCAACTAGCACGCATGAACTCAACACAAGCGTGTGGATATGTCCTGTAGTCACAGCACGCATGAACTCAACACAAGCGTGTGGATATGTCCTATAGTCACCCAACTAGCACGCATGAACTCAACACAAGCGTGTGGATATGTCCTGTAGTCACCCAACTAGCACGCATGAACTCAACACAAGCGTGTGGATATGTCCTGTAGTCACAGCACGCATGAACTCAACAAAAGCGTGTGGATATGTCCTGTAGTCACCCAACTAGCACGCATGAACTCAACACAAGCGTGTGGATATGTCCTGTAGTCACAGCACGCATGAACTCAACAAAAGCGTGTGGATATGTCCTGTAGTCACCCAACTAGCTCGCATGAACTCAACACAAGCGTGTGGATATGTCCTGTAGTCACAGCACGCATGAACTCAACAAAAGCGTGTGGATATGTCCTGTAGTCACAGCACGCATGAACTCAACACAAGCGTGTGGATATGTCCTGTAGTCACAGCACGCATGAACTCAACAAAAGCGTGTGGATATGTCCTGTAGTCACCCAACTAGCACGCAGGAACTCAACACAAGCGTGTGGATATGTCCTGTAGTCACAGCACGCATGAACTCAACACAAGCGTGTGGATATGTCCTGTAGTCACCCAACTAGCACGCATGAACTCAACAAAAGCGTGTGGATATGTCCTGTAGTCACAGCACGCATGAACTCAACACAAGCGTGTGGATATGTCCTGTAGTCACAGCACGCATGAACTCAACACAAGCGTGTGGATATGTCCTGTAGTCACCCAACTAGCACGCATGAACTTAACACAAGCGTGTGGATATGTCCTGTAGTCACAGCACGCATGAACTCAACACAAGCGTGTGGATATGTCCTGTAGTCACAGCACGCATGAACTCAACACAAGCGTGTGGATATGTCCTGTAGTCACAGCACGCATGAACTCAACACAAGCGTGTGGATATGTCCTGTAGTCACCCAACTAGCAAGCATGAACTCAACAAAAGCGTGTGGATATGTCCTGTAGTCACGCATGAACTCAACACAAGCGTGTGGATATGTCCTGTAGTCACCCAACTAGCACGCATGAACTCAACACAAGCGTGTGGATATGTCCTGTAGTCACAGCACGCATGAACTCAACACAAGCGTGTGGATATGTCCTGTAGTCACAGCACGCATGAACTCAACACAAGCGTGTGGATATGTCCTGTAGTCACAGCACGCATGAACTCAACACAAGCGTGTGGATATGTCCTGTAGTCACCCAACTAGCACGCATGAACTCAACACAAGCGTGTGGATATGTCCTGTAGTCACCCAACTAGCACGCATGAACTCAACACAAGCGTGTGGATATGTCCTGTAGTCACAGCACGCATGAACTCAACACAAGCGTGTGGATATGTCCTGTAGTCACCCAACTAGCACGCATGAACTCAACACAAGCGTGTGGATATGTCCTGTAGTCACAGCACGCATGAACTCAACAAAAGCGTGTGGATATGTCCTGTAGTCACCCAACTAGCACGCATGAACTCAACACAAGCGTGTGGATATGTCCTGTAGTCACAGCACGCATGAACTCAACAAAAGCGTGTGGATATGTCCTGTAGTCACCCAACTAGCTCGCATGAACTCAACACAAGCGTGTGGATATGTCCTGTAGTCACAGCACGCATGAACTCAACAAAAGCGTGTGGATATGTCCTGTAGTCACAGCACGCATGAACTCAACACAAGCGTGTGGATATGTCCTGTAGTCACCCAACTAGCACGCATGAACTCAACAAAAGCGTGTGGATATGTCCTGTAGTCACAGCACGCATGAACTCAACACAAGCGTGTGGATATGTCCTATAGTCACCCAACTAGCATGCTTGAACTCAACACAAGCGTGTGGATATGTCCTGTAGTCACCGCACGCATGAACTCAACACAAGCGTGTGGATATGTCCTGTAGTCACAGCACGCATGAACTCAACAAAAGCGTGTGGATATGTCCTGTAGTCACCCAACTAGCTCGCATGAACTCAACAAAAGCGTGTGGATATGTCCTGTAGTCACAGCACGCATGAACTCAACAAAAGCGTGTGGATATGTCCTGTAGTCACGCATGAACTCAACACAAGCGTGTGGATATGTCCTGTAGTCACAGCACGCATGAACTCAACACAAGCGTGTGGATATGTCCTGTAGTCACAGCACGCATGAACTCAACACAAGCGTGTGGATATGTCCTGTAGTCACGCATGAACTCAACACAAGCGTGTGGATATGTCCTGTAGTCACCCAACTAGCACGCATGAACTCAACACAAGCGTGTGGATATGTCCTGTAGTCACAGCACGCATGAACTCAACAAAAGCGTGTGGATATGTCCTGTAGTCACCCAACTAGCACGCATGAACTCAACACAAGCGTGTGGATATGTCCTGTAGTCACAGCACGCATGAACTCAACAAAAGCGTGTGGATATGTCCTGTAGTCACCCAACTAGCACGCATGAACTCAACAAAAGCGTGTGGATATGTCCTGTAGTCACCCAACTAGCACGCATGAACTCAACACAAGCGTGTGGATATGTCCTGTAGTCACAGCACGCATGAACTCAACAAAAGCGTGTGGATATGTCCTGTAGTCACCCAACTAGCACGCAGGAACTCAACACAAGCGTGTGGATATGTCCTGTAGTCACAGCACGCATGAACTCAACACAAGCGTGTGGATATGTCCTGTAGTCACCCAACTAGCACGCATGAACTCAACACAAGCGTGTGGATATGTCCTGTAGTCACAGCACCCATGAACTCAACACAAGCGTGTGGATATGTCCTGTAGTCACCCAACTAGCACGCAGGAACTCAACACAAGCGTGTGGATATGTCCTGTAGTCACAGCACGCATGAACTCAACACAAGCGTGTGGATATGTCCTGTAGTCACCCAACTAGCTCGCATGAACTCAACACAAGCGTGTGGATATGTCCTGTAGTCACCCAACTAGCTCGCATGAACTCAACACAAGCGTGTGGATATGTCCTATAGTCACCCAACTAGCACGCATGAACTCAACACAAGCGTGTGGATATGTCCTGTAGTCACAGCACGCATGAACTCAACACAAGCGTGTGGATATGTCCTGTAGTCACCCAACTAGCACGCATGAACTCAACACAAGCGTGTGGATATGTCCTGTAGTCACAGCACGCATGAACTCAACACAAGCGTGTGGATATGTCCTGTAGTCACCCAACTAGCACGCATGAACTCAACACAAGCGTGTGGATATGTCCTGTAGTCACAGCACGCATGAACTCAACACAAGCGTGTGGATATGTCCTGTAGTCACCCAACTAGCACGCATGAACTCAACACTAGCGTGTGGATATGTCCTGTAGTCACAGCACGCATGAACTCAACACAAGCGTGTGGATATGTCCTGTAGTCACAGCACGCATGAACTCAACACAAGCGTGTGGATATGTCCTGTAGTCACCCAACTAGCACGCAGGAACTCAACACAAGCGTGTGGATATGTCCTGTAGTCACAGCGCGCATGAACTCATTACAAGCGTGTGGATATGTCCTGTAGTCACCCAACTAGCACGCATGAACTCAACACAAGCGTGTTGATATGTCCTGTAGTCACAGCACGCATGAACTCAACACAAGCGTGTGGATATGTCCTAATGGCACATCAAACCTGCCAGACAAGATGTATGCTTTTCTTTTTGGATTTGCTTCCATAGCCTCATCCAACCAAGAACAAACTACAAGGCAGCAGTTGTTTGATTTTGGAGTTGTCTCTCCTAGAAGAGTGGCTGTCCCCAGCTATCCAGCCTCATGTGCCCAGAGGTTCGAACTCGAGACGTTTCGGTTAAGCAACCATCAGCTTTACCGACTCGACCACGCCGATTCTCAGAAGGGACACACACTAAACAACCAACAGAGGAGACACACTAAACAACCAACAGAGGACACACTAAACAACAAACAGAGGAGACACACTAAACAACCAACAGAGGAGACACACTAAACAACCAACAGAGGTGACACACTAAACAACCAACAGAGGTGACACACTAAACAACCAACAGAGGAGACACACTAAAAAACTAACAGAGGACACACTAAACAACCAACAGAGGTGACACACTAAACAACCAACAGAGGAGACAGTAAACAACCAACAGAGGACACACTAAACAACCAACAGAGGAGACACACTAAACAACCAACAGAGGAGACACACTAAACAACCAACAGAGGAGACAGTAAACAACCAACAAAGGACACACTAAACAACCAACTGAGGAGACACACTAAACAACCAACAGAGGAGACACACTAAACAACCAACAGAGGAGACACTAAACAACCAACAGACGACACACTAAACAACCAACTGAGGAGACACACTAAACAACCAACAGAGGAGACACACTAAACAACCAACAAAGGGGACACACTAAACAACCAGCAGAAGAGACACACTAAACAACCAACAGAGGACACACTAAACAACCAAAAGAGGACACACTAAACAACCAACAGAGGAGACACTAAACAACCAACAGAGGACACACTAAACAACCAATAGAGGAGACAATCTAAACAACCAACAGAGGTGACATACTAAACAACCAACAGAGGACACACTAAACAACCAACATAGGTGACACACTAAACAACCAACAGAGGACACACTAAACAACCAACAGAAGAGACACACTAAACAACCAACAGAGGACACACTAAACAACCAACAGAGGAGACACTAAACAACCAACAGAGGTGACACACTAAACAACCAATAGAGGTGACACACTAAACAACCAACAGAGGACACACTAAACAACCAACAGAGGAGACACTAAACAACCAACAGAGGAGACACACTAAACAACCAACAGAGGTGACATACTAAACAACCAACAGAGGACACACTAAACAACCAACATAGGTGACACACTAAACAACCAACAGAGGACACAGTAAACAACCAACAGAGGAGACACACTAAACAACCAACAGAGGAGACACTAAACAACCAACAGAGGTGACACACTAAACAACCAACAGATGACACACTAAACAACCAACAGAGGACACACTAAACAATCAGCAGAGGAGACACACTAAACAACCAGCAGAGGTGACACACTAAACAACCAACAGAGGACACACTAAACAACCAAAAGAGGACACACTAAACAACCAAAAGAGGACACATTAAACAACCAACAGAGGAGACACACTAAACAACCAAAAGAGGACACACTAAACAACCAAAAGAGGACACACTAAACAACCAACAGAGGAGACACACTAAACAACCAAAAGAGGACACACTAAACAACCAACAGAGGAGACACACTAAACAACCAACAGAGGACACACTAAACAACCAAAAGAGGACACACTAAACAACCAACAGAGGAGACACACTAAACAACCAACAGAGGACACACTAAACAACCAAAAGAGGACACACTAAACAACCAACAGAGGAGACACTAAACAACCAACAGAGGAGACACACTAAACAACCAAAAGAGGACACACTAAACAACCAACAGAGGAGACACTAAACAACCAAAAGAGGACACACTAAACAACCAAAAGAGGAGACACACTAAACAACCAACAGAGGACACACTAAACAACCAAAAGAGGACACACTAAACAACCAAAAGAGGAGACACACTAAACAACCAACAGAGGAGACACACTAAACAACCAAAAGAGGACACACTAAACAACCAACAGAGGAGACACTAAACAACCAACAGAGGAGACACACTAAACAACCAAAAGAGGAGACACACTAAACAACCAACAGAGGACACACTAAACAACCAAAAGAGGACACACTAAACAACCAAAAGAGGACACACTAAACAACCAACAGAGGAGACACACTAAACAACCAAAAGAGGAGACACACTAAACAACCAAAAGAGGACACACTAAACAACCAAAAGAGGACACACTAAACAACCAACAGAAGAGACACACTAAACAACCAAAAGAGGACACACTAAACAACCAACAGAGGAGACACTAAACAACCAACAGAGGAGACACACTAAACAACCAACAGAGGACACACTAAACAACCAAAAGAGGACACACTAAACAACCAAAAGAGGACACACTAAACAACCAAAAGAGGACACACTAAACAACCAAAAGAGGACACACTCAACAACCAACAGAGGAGACACACTAAACAACCAAAAGAGGACACACTAAACAACCAAAAGAGGACACACTAAACAACCAACAGAGGAGACACACTAAACAACCAACAGAGGACACACTAAACAACCAAAAGAGGACACACTAAACAACCAAAAGAGGACACACTAAACAACCAACAGAGGAGACACACTAAACAACCAACAGAGGACACACTAAACAACCAAAAGAGGACACACTAAACAACCAAAAGAGGACACACTAAACAACCAACAGAGGAGACACACTAAACAACCAAAAGAGGACACACTAAACAACCAACAGAGGAGACACACTAAACAACCAACAGAGGACACACTAAACAACCAACAGAGGAGACACACTAAACAACCAAAAGAGGACACACTAAACAACCAACAGAGGAGACACTAAACAACCAAAAGAGGACACACTAAACAACCAAAAGAGGACACACTAAACAACCAACAGAGGAGACACTAAATAACCAACAGAGGAGACACACTAAACAACCAACAGAGGACACACTAAACAACCAACAGAGGAGACACACTAAACAACCAAAAGAGGACACACTAAACAACCAAAAGAGGACACACTAAACAACCAACAGAGGAGACACTAAACAACCAACAGAGGAGACACTAAACAACCAACAGAGGAGACACTAAACAACCAAAAGAGGACACACTAAACAACAAAAAGAGGACACACTAAACAACCAACAGAGGAGACACACTAAACAACCAACAGACGACACACTAAACAACCAACAGACGACACACTAAACAACCAACAGAGGACACACTAAACAACCAACAGACTACAAGTATACTCCAACTACGCAGGTGAAGATTATCCAACTTCCTGTTTTCCTTATTTTTAAAAATCTTAGACTTGCCGCGTTAAAAAAGTCAGTTTGGTAATAATAAACATATAGTTGTACCGTAATAACAAGTTGTACGGTATAGCCAGCGCTATCAGTACGAGCCCCATTCATAAAGAGCCTGTTGCGGTTTGACCTATTTTAAAGGTAAGTGTACGTTTCAACTGGAGTGGCGCGCATATCGCCGTGTCTAGGTTTGCCGGGCGGATTCGACTACCCACCTGATTCAATGACCTCTGTTGTACTCGACTACTTTAAATTGTTTCCGCTAGGCTTGACGGTAATGTTTACGTTGAAAAAATATCAGGCGGATAATACGACAATAGACCCGCCAACAGACACCGTGCAGCAGACAGCGGGGTTCACAGACAATGTCCTGCTATGACCTGTAGACAGCGTGTCCTACGGAAAATGTCCTACTATGACCTGTCGACAGCAAGTCCTACTTAAAATGTCCTGAAACTGCCTCTAGATATCGTGTCATATAGAAAATGTCCTACAGTGACTCACATGCTGCGCCCCGCAGTGTCCTACATGTCCTATCGTGCACATTAAATTGTCCTCCGAATTTTCCAACAACGACTACTGTCCTACCATAGACCATAGTCGGGTCCCCGAATATGTGTTTACCTCTGGATATTTTGACCGGGTATTTTGTCCGGTGTATAAGTGATGTTTCCGGTGAATAGAATCTGATGTGTCCCATACAAATTTTTTATTAGCATTCCATGAAACTTTTTATCGCTAAGTATCAATGTGATTTTGTGTTAATTAGTGTCCACTTAATTGTAATTTAAAATATATTCCAATGTGTGCACCAAGTTAAGAGTAACCCAAGATGAAGAATGGGGGAAGGAGGGGATTAATACATTGTACGAACTATAACAACTTTGTGACGCCTCAAATTTATGACACTGTGACAATTTTGTGACTTTGTGTGGCTCTGACAGTATGGCAAGTTTGTGACAATTTTTTTCTGGTTTCATTTTGACGCAACCGCTGCTCTCAGATCCGTTGAATGGTTCAACCAGGCTGAGCTGGCCATGTCATTATCCAACAGCTCTTGACTAAATCTGGGAGTGGCCAGAAAGGGGGGGGGGGGGTGAGGGCGACATGGGTACACAGGAACTCGATACGGTCCTGTCAGAAATCGAGTACTGAAAATGTCGGTTTGTGAATTTGATCGAGAGTAAATGTGTCTGCTTGAAGCTAATGGGCATGAATGAGATTCAGGACTCGGTACAGGATGTGGGGTTTGGGAAGTAGGTTGTGGTAGAAGGGGGTGGGTGTGGGTGGTGGAAGAAGTGGGGGGGGGGGGGAGAGGTTGCGGAAAGCCGTCGGACAACGTCAACATCTGGATCTGGGTTGTCGTGTGGTGGGTTCATAGTGGTGACTAGCAAGGTGGTGGATGGTAGATCGGGTGGGAAGGGGGCTAGGGGTGGCTGGGTGGTAGACCAGGGGTGGCTGGGTGGTAGACCAGGGGTGGCTGGGTGGTAGACCAGGGGTGGGGAGGGGGCTAGGGGTGGCTGGGTGGTAGACCAGGGGTGGCTGGGTGGTAGACCAGGGGTGGCTGGGTAGTAGACCAGGGGTGGCTGGGTGGTAGACCAGGGGTGGCTGGGTGGTAGACCAGGGGTGGCTGGGTGGTAGACCAGGGGTGGCTGGATGGTAAGCTGGGGGTGCCTGGATAGTAGACCTTTAATGTCGAGGTGATGTTGCCTAGACCGCGACATTATTTATTAGAGAAACTTGCAAATTTTTACAAATGAACTAATTTTTTTTCGCTAGGGGGCGCCGTTGTTGCTTATTCAACCAACCAAGCGTACTTCCGTTCTGGCATCAAATAATAAAGACGTGGCGACACCGCCTAGTGGGGGTCGTGGAGGGGGGCGGACTGTGGAAACTGCACTGTGTGGCTGTCTCTGACACGTGTTCCTTACTACTAGAAGAGCCAGGGGACAGAGCTGAGTATAATTTAATATGCTACAGCAGATTTTTGCTGGTGCAGATGAATAAAGGGGCTTCTGGTTGGAGCACTGGAGAAATGCATAGTACATCAGCAGACTATACCAGCTTTAGGCAATGAAGACTACACCAGCATTAGGCAATGAAGATTACTCCAGCATTAGGCAATGAAGACTACTCCAGCATTAGGCAATGAAGACTACAACAGCATTAGGCAATGAAGACTACTCCAGCATTAGGCAATGAAGACTACACCAGCATTAGGCAATGAAGACTACTCCAGCATTAGGCAATGAAGACTACTCCAGCATTAGGCAATGAAGACTACTCCAGCATTAGGCAATGAAGACTACTCCAGCATTAGGCAATGAAGACTACTCCAGCATTAGGCAATGAAGACTACTCCAGCATTAGTCAATGAAGACTACTCCAGCATTAGGCAATGAAGACTATATCAGGCATTAGGCAATGAAGACTACACCAGCATTAGGCAATGAAGACTATATCAGGCATTAGGCAATGAAGACTACTCCAACATTAGGCAATGAAGACTATATCAGGCATTAGGCAATGAAGACTACACCAGCATTAGGCAATGAAGACTACACCAGCATTAGGCAATGAAGACTATATCAGGCATTAGGCAATGAAGACTACTCCAACATTAGGCAATGAAGACTATATCAGGCATTAGGCAATGAAGACTACTCCAACATTAGGCAATGAAGACTATATCAGGCATTAGGCAATGAAGACTACTCCAACATTAGGCAATGAAGACTATATCAGGCATTAGGCAATGAAGACTACACCGACATTAGGCAATGAAGACTACACCGACATTAGGCAATGAAGACTATATCAGGCATTAGGCAATGAAGACTACACCAGCATTAGGCAATGAAGACTACACCAGCCAAAACTTGAGCAATGAACCCGTCCAGATGACTGACCAAGGCACGTGACTGTGACCGAACCCCACCTTGCCCACTAACAAACTATCACCGAACCAAGAAGCGAACCCGAATCCCACAAGCACCTACTCAAATGAAAGAGGACGCATCATTTTGTTTTTCTCCGTGGGGCGCTTTTAACACCCTGACAACGGGTGAATGGCTCGTTGCACGCTCCAGTGACCTCACCCACTTGCTATTCATACAACCATTTTGGATGAACCCATAGTGGCTGGAGATATCTCAGTCAACATCGACAATAGAAACCTTCAACAGGATGCATTCAATAAGAAAGGTTGTGTGGGGAGGGGGGCGGGCAGGTTGAGTTGGTATCATAGTTTTTTTTATTTAGTTGGTGTCTGTCGGATCTACGGGTTGGTGTCTGCCGGATCTACGGGTTGGTGTCTGCCGTATCTACGGTTTGGTGTCTGCCGGATCTACGGGTTGGTGTCTGCCGGATCTACGGGTTGGTGTCTGCCGGATCTACGGTTTGGTGTCTGCCGGATCTACGGGTTGGTGTCTGCCGGATCTACGGGTTGGTGTCTGCCGGATCTACGGGTTGGTGTCTGCCGGATCTACGGTTTGGTGTCTGCCGGATCTACGGGTTGGTGTCTGTCGGATCTACGGGTTGGTGTCTGCCGGATCTACGGGTTGGTGTCTGCCGGATCTACGGTTTGGTGTCTGCCGGATCTACGGGTTGGTGTCTGCCGGATCTACGGGTTGGTGTCTGCCGGATCTACGGGTTGGTGTCTGTCGGATCTACGGGTTGGTGTCTGCCGGATCTACGGGTTGGTGTCTGCCGGATCTACGGGTTGGTGTCTGCCGGATCTACGGGTTGGTGTATGCCGGATCTACGGGTTGGTGTCTGCCGGATCTACGGGTTGGGTTGGTGTCTGTCGGATCTACGGGTTGGTGTCTGCCGGATCTACGGGTTGGTTTCTGCCGGATCTACGGGTTGGTGTCTGTCGGATCTACGGGTTGGTGTCTGCCGGATCTACGGGTTGGTAGATGCCGGATGCGAGACCTAACCCCCCCCCCCTCCATGTTTCCGTACTGTTGACCCCATATGTGATAAAGTAAGTCAAATTGTTAACTGTTAGCAACATAATACACGTTTCACATCCTTTAACAAAGCTATTCTGTGCCGAACACAACTAGGGTTCTCTTAGTGCTGACAGTGACACAACTAGGGTTCTCTTAGTGCTGACAGTGACACAACTAGGGTTCTCGTAGTGCTGGCTGAGAACCTTTAGACTGCGATAAGTCCAACTGTTAGAACGTATCAAACCACACCACCACCCTCCACGCTGTGGTTTTTAAAAAAACGCAGGTTAATGTATTCAATCTTCCAGGCCAAGGCTTGTTCCACTATTTACTGCATTCACAACCCGTTTCATAAAACATCACTTTTTATAGCCCATGTCATAATTTATTCTCGCAATAATCCGTTTCCGGTTGGATGTAAACCGTGGTTGTCAATATGGCGGGGAAATTTGAGAATCTGTGGGCTGGAAACAGGGTGGCCAAGCTAGGCGTTAGGTCATGGTAAAACATGGTCAGTCGTTAGGTCATGGTAAAACATGGTCAGTCGTTAGGTCATGGTAAAACATGGTCAGTCGTTAGGTCATGGTAAAACATGGTCAGTCGTTAGGTCATGGTAAAACATGGTCAGTCGTTAGGTCATGGTAAAACATGGTCAGTCGTTAGGTCATGGTAAAACACGGGGGTCAGTCGTTAGGTCATGGTAAAACATGGTGTTCAGTCGTTAGGTCATGGTAAAACATGGTGTTCAGTCGTTAGGTCATGGTAAAACAAACACGGGGGTCAGTCGTTAGGTCATGGTAAAACACGGGGGTCAGTCGTTAGGTCATGGTAAAACATTGTCAGTCGTTAGGTCATGGTAAAACATGGTGGTCAGTCGTTAGGTCATGGTAAAACATTGTCAGTCGTTAGGTCATGGTAAAACATGGTGGTCAGTCGTTAGGTCATGGTAAAACACGGTGGTCAGTCGTTAGGTCATGGTAAAACATGGTCAGTCGTTAGGTCATGGTAAAACACGGGGGTCAGTCGTTAGGTCATGGTAAAACATGGTGGTCAGTCGTTAGGTCATGGTAAAACACGGGGGTCAGTCGTTAGGTCTTGGTAAAACACGGGGGTCAGTCGTTAGGTCATGGTAAAACATGGTGGTCAGTCGTTAGGTCATGGTAAAACATGGTGGTCAGTCGTTAGGTCATGGTAAAACACGGTGGTCAGTCGTTAGCAGAGGCGTAGCGAGGGGGCGGGGCATATGTCCCCGGGCGCCGACCTTAGGGGGGGGGCGCCAAATTGAAAGTTTGAGGGGGGGGGTGCAAATCGAAAGTTTGAGGGGGGGTGCAAATCGAAAGTTTGAGGGGGTGGGGGGGTGCAAATCGAAAATTTGCTCCCGAGGGGGGCGCCAAATTGAAAGTATGTCTCCGGGCGCCGGGAAGGGTCGCTACGCCTCTGGTCGTTAGGTCATGGTAAAACATGGTGGACAGTTGTGAGGTCATGTCTGCGGGGGGGGGGGGGAACACTCGCTGTCTGGCACATTTTTCTTGATCTTAGATGTTTTAGTACATGACGATTATTTAATTATTTGATGCAGCCGTTAGATTAGGTTAGGGGTTGAAATACAAGTCTTCATTTGATTTACACCAGTGGACTTGAAGGTGGATGTTCATCAGTAAAACCAACGTTATGATAGCCGTTGACAAAATGGCCCCGACAAAAGGATCCCACCATATTTTTGGGGGATTCGATTAGAGTCGAATAATCAGGAGTTAAATGATAGAGAACCAACTCACAAACAACTGAGACCGAACTATACAAGAAACCAAATCACATATGCATTTAATAATTCATATTTTAATAAAAGAAATGAGTTGCCAGTATCCACACAACGAATCAGCATATTCTAAACAACACATGTACAACATATTCAAATTGTAATACAGTCGAAGCCCACCGAGAACACCTGGACAAATGTCTGGACGATTTCTCCCTCTGACGTCACTGGTGGAGCAACCTTTGGCAGAAGTTGTATCTTAGAGAGATGAAACCGTTTCGTTTTTTTAAAACAAGGATACGTTTATTTATCTACTGCTCCAGTGATTCAGTGTTTCTTTGGTTTGGATCTATTTAGACGGCAGTAACTGTTCAAACAATTACATTTCATTAACTAGGTCACGTTTTGTTAGTAACTTACAACCTTATTAAATGCCATAATAGTCGAACCTACTTAAACTAGATATCTTTAAGTAGTCTAAGTGATACTACCACTATTACCCTATTAGTATTTCCTGTATTTAAGTTTTTATTTTTACACTTTTTCAGCATCATCTGTCAAGTTATTATAATATATTACAGTTATAGTGCTGAATATTAATACTTGTAGTTATGCTTGAACATTAAACTATACGTAAATGCTAATTGTGTAACCTGTAGAAAAATGTTTATAGCGTTAAAAATTACTAAGACATCGACTTAAACATAGAAGCGTTAAAATGTACATATATACGTCTCCAGGTTCTATATAACTCTGTACAGTAGGGAATGTGCTATGAAACAAGATTTAACATAAAGCATCACAGTATTTAAAACATTAATCAACTCATGCCAATTCAGCTTTTTACTCATTCAAAATATTTCTAGTTGCTAATCCATAAACACATGCCAGATCAGCTTTTTACTCATTCAAAATATTTCTAGTTGCTAATCCGTTTTAAAGCTGACGACAGTATATTTAGTAACCCCCCCCCCCTAGCATACAGTGGAATCTCTCTGCTGGGAGGTGCCATTGTTCCATTGGAACTGGTTTGTAATGTGTTTGTCCACACGGATCCTTTATATTTTATTCCTTACACTCGAACATGCTATCGAGGCTTCCATTGAATCAATACTGTGCTCGATAAAATTTGACACTGTTGTATGAAACAGGTGACTAAAAACCTCTTCCAGGCGATTTGTTAAGTCAGAGAAACGGGGAAGGAGGTGGTGAGGCAGCAGTATAAAAGTATGGGGGGGGGGGGGGAAGCTGCATTGTTCAACAGAGGCAGCAATGGCTGTGGTGGTTGAGACATGATAAAATTGTTAATAACATTAAGCTTAGATGAAATCCAGGACAAAAAGCACGGAGGACACAAACCACCGACGAAAGGAGGAGAGAAAAAAAAGCAGGGGGGGGGTGTAATTAAAATAAAAACAACAAGAGATTCCACTGTATTACATGTTTGCAAGTAGCAGTTGTTTTTTTTTAAGCCTAACCACTCTAAACAACTGAAACGTTTTTATAATACACATTTCATCACTTGATTTTTGTTGGTAAAAATATTGATTCTTTAAAAAACAGTTATGCTGGCGACATTTTTTGGACATATATATATATATATATATATATATATATATATATATATATATATATATATATATATATATATATATATATATATATATAATGTGGCAATAAGAACTGTAAACATTTGAGTTTGCAACAAGCAACAAGAAAAAGATTTTTGGCACATCTGCTGGAATGGTCAAACCTGGAGACCATTAGTTCAACGTTTTTTTAGCAGCTCCAAAATGTCGAACCCTACCGCTTACCCTTACCGTGGGCCACTACAGTCCCGTGGGTCGGTGGTGGAGTAGCAATTGCATGCTCCGAGGGGAGCAGGGGACGGTGGGGGCGATATGAATCCATCAAAGTGTAGTATGTACACATGCCCATTGATGTGCTTAGAAACTGGATTACAATCATACTGTGTACCAAGCGAAACTAGCAAAAGGAATTGAAAAAAAAATGGGTACAAATTAGCTGCAGTAACATAGACAAAGAAGGAAGTAGTGCTTGCTATCGCCAGGAACTCTAGAAACAACACGGGGACTACAAGCACGCCTTCTTCCATCAACATGGAATCAATAAATAATATACATAAAAACTATGTCACACACATGCTCATACACATAACAGGCGCTGTTCATATCTTGGTGAGAACGATGTAAGATGAACGGTTCTGAGTGTCCATACACAAGCAGCACAGATCCATCTTAAAGCAGTGCTCATCTAGTGTCACACACGTCTAGCCCATCTAGTAGCCGAGGTCTCAGCGCCTCTCCGCATCTTACTCTCAAATCCGAAACACATCCGTCTATGAAACCTTCGTTCCTGCTCTATTGTCGTTCACAATGTGCTGATCCTATCAGACTTCTTGTAGCCATAGCATACCCGCCAAAATCTCACATATCCTGCCTGCTGATGTCCGCGTCATATAGCTCATGTGACGTCACAGGCCAACAGTTAAAAATATAATCCGATCTTTTTGCGTTTCAGTTCAACATCTTACTACTGACGTCATAGTTCAGAGCTTAGCTGCCGACGTCATAATTCAAATTTTAACTGTTGGAGTAACGTATGTGTTGTATAGCCTACCTGTATAAATCTAGCCAGTTTGCCTACAGGTAGGTATATCACCACAAGCTCAGGTACACCCGGTGTGTGGAGTAAAAACCTCGCTATGCTTTGTGTGGGACGTCACGATGTTGGGTCCAAACTAGAGAACATGGCAGTGTAGAGCTAACATCTAAGCTACATATTTCAGATCTTCGCAACCTAGCAAGTGCTGTACATCTTAAGTGCTGCCCGAAAGAGTGACCAGCTTGAGAAAAAGAAATGAATGCCCCGTTTTGTCAAAAGAAAACCTCGATGTATCCTTTTTGGGGGAATGAAGAAAAAGAATTTGGCACGCAAGTTTCCAAGAAACAAAAGTTTTTCTTCTTCTGTTTATCCGTCTAGGTACTTCAGTCCAGATAAGTTTAAAAACATTTTTCATCTGATTTTTACGTCAGCCCACGTTACTTGATGTAGAAGACTGCGGGCCATTTAGAACTGGATATTCCTTGAACCAACAAGGGAGAGAACTGGGAGATGAGCTTGATTTTTTTTTATGTAAGAGAAATGTATGGTTATGTTAACAAGATGGTATATATCGCACTCTGGTCAGTTGGTATTGGTGTCATTAGGTGTCAGTTGGTGTTGGTGGCATTTGGTGAGTTTGTGTTGTTGGCATTTGATGAGTTGGTGTTGTTGGCATTTGGTGAGTTTGTGTTGTTGGCATTTGATGAGTTGGTGTTGTTGGCATTTGGTGAGTTTGTGTTGTTGGCATTTGATGAGTTTGTTTTGTTGGCATTTGGTGAGTTGGTGTTGTTGGCATTTGGTGTTGTTGGCATTTGGTGAGTTGGTGTTGTAAGTTATTGGAAATGAGTCAAGTTGGTGTTATTGGTGCTAAATGTACCTTGAGGTATTTCCTTAGAAATATGGAAGTGGTTGGCCAAGGATTTGAGCTTATTAGCACATTGAAGTTTTATAGTCTCACAACTGTTGTAGTATTATGGACTCAGGAATTTTGACATTTTATGGCCACAGGCATGTTGGAATATTAAGGCCTCAGAGATGTTGTAATATTAAGGCCTCAGAGATGTTGTAGTATTATGGCCATAGGAATGTTGTAGTATTATGGCCATAGGAATGTTGTAGTATTATGGCCATAGGAATGTTGTAGTATTATGGTCATAGGAATGTTGTAGTATTATGGCCATAGGAATGTTGTAGTATTATAGCCCCAGGAATGTTGTAGTATTATGGCCATAGGAATGTTGTAGTACTACGGCCTCAGGAATCGTGTAGTACTATGGCCATAGGAATGTTGTAGTATTATGGCCATAGGAATGTTGTAGCACTATAGCCTCAGGAATGTTGTAGTAATATGACCATAACAGTGTTACAGTTTTTCTTGGCCATAATAGTATCATGGTGAAATAACTGAATCATAACCATTCTCAAGCTAAGTAGTGTGCAACATTGGAACGTGGACGAGGCAGTATTTATAATATTTACATGCAAGTCAAGAACTGGCTTAAGCAAAGGCTAAGCGTCTAATTCTAGAATGTCATGAACCCTTTTCTGCTTTCTTTTTTTTCTTTTTTTCTTTTATTTGTTGAGAGGTCCGGTTGTGAATGTTTTTGATTTTTTTACATTTACAGCTTTTGACGACTTTTATTCTGTACTCGCGAAGAGAGCCATCTTGACATAACAGTTTGACTTTCTTCTTGGTCACTACATCATCCACACAATTGAAATTTTGAAGCTTTTGCGTTCCAATAGTCTTGATGAACTCTGCATACCTGGAACAAATTAAAAAAAAATTACTTGCAGTAAACCTGGAGTAAACAAAATTAAACGGCACAAAGAGGTTACAAGTCATAATAAAATTGCCTGTATATCTCTCCTCTCTAACTCTTTTATAGGTAAACAATTGCCTGTATTATTCACCATTCTAATTCTTTTATAGATAAACAATTGACTGTATTACTCACCATTCTAATTCTTTTATAGGTAAACAATTGACTGTATTACTCACCATTCTAATTCTTTTATAGGTAAACAATTGACTGTATTACTCACCATTCTAATTCTTTTATAGGTAAACAATTGACAGTATTACTCACCATTCTAATTCTTTTATAGGTAAACAATTGACTGTATTACTCACCATTCTAATTCTTTTATAGGTAAACAATTGACTGTATTACTCACCATTCTAATTCTTTTATAGGTAAACAAATGCCTGTATTACTCACCATTCTAATTCTTTTATAGGTAAACAATTGCCTGTATTACTCACCATTCTAATTCTTTTATAGGTAAACAAATGCCTGTATTACTCACCATTCTAATTCTTTTATAGGTAAACAATTGCCTGTATTACTCACCATTCTAATTCTTTTATAGGTAAACAATTGCCTGTACACACAACCTCCAAGATGGGCGTCTCTGATGTACAGAAACCATCTGAGATGTAACGTCTGGCACGAAGTTCACGACAACCAACTTGAATGTCCTCTGTGAGGAGACAAACATATCATGTGAGATTTTAAGAATGATGTTATAAAACATGGAAGATTTTATGTCTGTGGTTAGAAAACATATGTGAGTTTTTATGTCTGGGGTTAGATCTCATTGCTGCCTTTAAATACAAATAGATTAATGTAGGAATGCCACTTACAAACATTTATTTACGACGTTACATAAAATTAATCAGAGAAAAAGCAACAGTTTTCTGCTCTTAACATATTTCTCCTTGAGTGAACAGTTTATGTACAAGGCTCCTTAAACCCTCTAGCCCTGCTCACGTTACTAGATTCTAAATGGACTTTTTAATAAGCAATAAATACAAGAAAAATCGTGTCCATTTGAAACATTGATAAAGTAGGTTAAATCAAGAAGTCAGTGCAGTTATGTTACGATTTGAGAGAAGAACATCAGTTGGCGACGTTGAAGGCATTAACACTTGCCAGGCTGGCTAGTATATGTTTACTTACGTCATTACATAAACAAACTATAAGGTCGGGGAAAAAATGCTCTGGTATGTTGTGACGCAATCAACGTCAAGGAATGTACAGGAAATGAAAGACAAGAATAACAAAAACAAAGATAATTAAATCAAGGTTATCTAATGAATACAATTTAAACAGCTCCAGAGTAAAACGGAAGCTGAGATAAACAGTAGAAGCACGCTGTTGGAACTGTAGGGGTGAGGTTCTTTTTATACTTCACGCAGTATTCTAGAGCGATACCAAACGATAGTTTCTTAACGTTCAGTGGGAACTTCAACTTGTAACCATCAGCGTAACATTTAAAATAAGACTTTAAAAATACTTCTTGTCAACATCCCCATCCATTCTTGTCAAACTCAACATGGCAGTTGTCTCAGAGATTGACAAGTTTTGTAGCTATATATAGACATCAAGCTAGCGGGGGCAACACAACGTCCCATGCCCGAACACAACTCACCTATCCCATTCACATAAGAAATAGCTAGTTAAAAACATTGAAAACATTCCGATTAATCAATAAAAATGACCCAATGATTCTGGTGATATCAAAAATGTCTCGCAGGAGGCTTTACTCTAAATATTTTAAACCTCCAGCTCTGTGGTATTTAAATAGACGTTCTTTTAAAAACTTAATCGTGTCGTTTTTGTAAGACTGACGATTGGACGTATTTCATGTTTACTATTTTCGGTTACTTAACAATTTTTTAAAAAAAAGGATACTTTTTTTTTTATGTGTTTTCTCATTTTCACACGGAAAATGTAAACAAAGTCACGTTGTCTTCAAAAGTTGAAGTTGATTAAGGGGTCATCCATAAATGACGTCACACTCGTAGGGGGGGGGGAGGGGGGTCCAAAATTTTGTGACGATGTGTGATGAGGGGGAGGGGGGGGGGGTTCAGATGTTGCGACGTCACATTTTTGCATTATAAAAAAGCAATGTTAGAAAACGAATTTTAGACGTTATTTCGCGTTTTAGATAACTGTTTTAATAAATTGTAATAGTTTAGACAAGATTTTGGAAAAATATCGATGTTTAAAAAAAATTCAACTGCAATTTTGAGGGGGGTTGTAGGTTGAGGTGTGACGTCATTTTAAGGGGGGGGGGGGGTGTCTGACTTTTTGTGACGACGTGTGACGGAGGGGAGGGGGGAGGTAAAATTCGTCAAAAAAAGCGTGACGTCATTTATGGATGACCCTTAAAAAACATTTACCGCAAAAGCTTAGAGTAAAAGGTTATGCTTCATTTTTAAGTCCACGATCTATGATATCGCCAGTCCAAGTTTGTCTTACTCAAGTCAAACTTCAGGTTCAAATGTCGCGTTAATGTAAATAAATATAAATGGAGCCTCAAATGGCAAAAAAAAAAAAAAAAAAAAAAAAATCAAGTTCTCTGAATTTACAAATTTTCTAAATTTTTTTTTAAAATACTAAATTTTCAAGTTTTCAAGCTTTTGACTCTTAAAGTTTATAAGGCAGCTTGAAGACAAAATTAACAAAGGCACATCGTTTAAAAATACTTGTCAACAAAATGATTGGGGGGGGGGAGGGGGCTTCTCGTTGAACTCTGCGGATGCCATTTAAAAGCCTATAGTAAGTAATAATATCAGGGTATAGACAGCTTTGTGGAAATAAAACAGCTACAAAAGCTTTTTTTTTTGGTTTTTGATGTTAGCCATTACATTATTTTACAACCTAATCATGATTGTCGATTACTTCGATCGACCATTTTCACACACAAAGTGACGTCATCAATTGCCAGTAACTGGCCATCTACGCAAAGTGACGTCATTACTTGCCAGTAAATGGCAATCTTCTTTTTCCATTTAAAAAAAAACAACAGAACTTTAAAATGTTGTAACACAATGGATATGTTAAAATAATGTAGGTCTAGTAATTATGCTGCCGTACATATAAATCAATATAAATATATATACATAGGCCAATATACGCATGGTAAACTAGACTGTAAAAAAAGACGATATCTTGATCAACACGCCAGAGAAAACTGCGCAAACACAAAATGTCCTTGGCGTGTAATGCGGTCCATGAGACTGGTGAAAAGGTCAGCATTAACCAGAGAAACGGCGGGAGGATTTAGTTTGTGGTCCCTTTGATCAGACGGTAAACTGGGTCTGTAGTATTTTTCTTCCACAAGGTGGCTGACAAGAGTGGCCTGCTAGCAGTATGCCACCCTCGCTTCAAACATGCGACCCTTGTCCAATTCGTAAATGTAAACAAGACCGTAACGCAAACACGGTTTGTTGAACTTGCATACTTTAAGACTCAGGCTCTGTCTTCTGTCTTTGAGTGTGTCAATCACAAATACACAGTTTCTATTTTGGTCTATCTGTCCATCCATCTAAAAAAACACTTCAATATCTTTTAAATGCATGTCGTTTTTATTTTATCTTTATTGTCAGTCAAAAAGAAATACTGGTTTCCATATATCTGCGAACATAGATACAGATATACATATCAGACGAAACATATACTTTATAACACGAGGGCCGCTTATTATACCCCTGTGGTGCCTAAATCACCTGCATTGACTAAATGAAGTCCATGTATCATGACAGGTTTAATCGTGATTAGTACTACAGCTGTAACAAAAACTGTCATAAAAATATATATCCACACCACTTAAGGTTCTCATCAATTCAAAACAACAAGGTTTATTTAGTTGTACAGAAGTGGTCAGACCGGCACAGATGGTTCAAGCAACTAGATCCTGTATCTATAGAAACGAAGTCTAGTTTAGATAGAAATTTAAAGATTAAGGACAGCTTACACAATACAGTGTGGCCTACTAGACCCACAGTACAGTGTGGCCTACTAGACCCACATAACAGTGTGGCCTACTAGACCCACAGTACAGTGTGGCCTGCTAGACCCACAGTACAGTGTGGCCTGCTAGACCCACATAAGCGTGGCCTACTAGACCCACAGTACTCTATGGCCTACTAGACCCACAGTACAGTGTGGCCTACTAGACCCACATAAGCGTGGCCTACTAGACCCACAGTACTCTATGGCCTACTAGACCCACAGTACAGTGTGGCCTGCTAGACCCACAGTACTCTATGGCCTACTAGACCCACAGTACTCTATGGCCTACTAGACCCACAGTACAGTGTGGCCTGCTAGACCCACAGTACTCTATGGCCTACTAGACCCACAGTACAGTGTGGCCTACTAGACCCACAGTACTCTATGGCCTACTAGACCCACAGTACAGTGTGGCCTGCTAGACCCACAGTACTCTATGGCCTACTAGACCCACAGTACAGTGTGGCCTGCTAGACCCATATAACAGTGTGGCCTGCTAGACCCACAGTACAGTGTGGCCTACTAGACCCACAGTACAGTGTGGCCTACTAGACCCACAGTACAGTGTGGCCTGCTAGACCCACAGTACAGTGTGGCCTGCTAGACCCACTGCTAGACCCACAGTACAGTGTGGCCTGCTAGACCCACAGTACAGTGTGGCCTGCTAGACCCACAGTACAGTGTGGCCTGCTAGACCCACAGTACAGTGTGGCCTACTAGACCCACATAAGCGTGGCCTACTAGACCCACAGTACTCTATGGCCTACTAGACCCACAGTACAGTGTGGCCTGCTAGACCCACAGTACAGTGTGGCCTGCTAGACCCACAGTACAGTGTGGCCTACTAGACCCACAGTACAGTGTGGCCTGCTAGACCCACAGTACAGTGTGGCCTGCTAGACCCACAGTACAGTGTGGCCTACTAGACCCACAGTACAGTGTGGCCTGCTAGACCCACATAAGCGTGGCCTACTAGACCCACAGTACAGTGTGGCCTACTAGACCCACAGTACTCTATGGCCTACTAGACCCACAGTACAGTGTGGCCTGCTAGACCCACATAAGCGTGGCCTACTAGACCCACAGTACTCTATGGCCTACTAGACCCACAGTACAGTGTGGCCTACTAGACCCACATAAGCGTGGCCTACTAGACCCACAGTACTCTATGGCCTACTAGACCCACAGTACAGTGTGGCCTACTAGACCCACAGTACAGTGTGGCCTGCTAGACCCACATAACAGTGTGGCCTGCTAGACCCACAGTACAGTGTGGCCTGCTAGACCCACAGTACAGTGTGGCCTACTAGACCCACAGTACAGTGTGGCCTACTAGACCCACAGTACAGTGTGGCCTACTAGACCCACAGTACTCTATGGCCTACTAGACCCACATAACAGTGTGACCTGCTAGACCCTCAGTACAGTGTGGCCTGCTAGACCCACAGTACAGTGTGGCCTACTAGACCCACAGTACAGTGTGGCCTACTAGACCCACATAACAGTGTGGCCTGCTAGACCCACAGTACAGTGTGGCCTGCTAGACCCACAGTACAGTGTGGCCTGCTAGACCCACATAAGCGTGGCCTACTAGACCCACAGTACAGTGTGGCCTACTAGACCCACATAACAGTGTGGCCTACTAGACCCACAGTACAGTGTGGCCTGCTAGACCCACAGTACAGTGTGGCCTGCTAGACCCACAGTACAGTGTGGCCTACTAGACCCACAGTACTCTATGGCCTACTAGACCCACATAACAGTGTGGCCTGCTAGACCCACAGTACAGTGTGGCCTGCTAGACCCACAGTACAGTGTGGCCTACTAGACCCACAGTACAGTGTGGCCTACTAGACCCACGGTACAGTGTGGCCTGCTAGACCCACAGTACAGTGTGGCCTGCTAGACCCACAGTACAGTGTGGCCTGCTAGACCCACAGTACAGTGTGGCCTGCTAGACCCACATAAGCGTGGCCTACTAGACCCACAGTACAGTGTGGCCTACTAGACCCACAGTACAGTGTGGCCTACTAGACCCACAGTACAGTGTGGCCTACTAGACCCACATAACAGTGTGGCCTGCTAGACCCACAGTACAGTGTGGCCTACTAGACCCACATTACAATGTGGCCTGCTAGACCTATATAACAGTGTGGCCTACTAGACGTGGGGGGGGGGAGAGAAATACACAGGTGTTCAAAGTCTTAGCACTGCGCAGCATAATTTAGACGGGCACCGTGGGTGTGACAGAAGGTAACAAGGACAGTTGTGCACGGTGAGATTTAAAGGGAGGTATCAAGTTGTTAACACCATCAAGTGTGGCTGGTCGAGGTAACACCATCAGGTGTGGCTGGTCGAGGTAACACCATCAGGTGTGGCTGGTCGAGGTAACACCATCAGGTGTGGCTGGTCGAGGTAACACCATCAGGTGAGGCTGGTCGAGGTAACACCATCAGCTGTGGCTGGTCGAGGTAACACCATCAGGTGTGGCTGGTCGAGGTAACACCATCAGGTGTGGCTGGTCGAGGTAACACCATCAGGTGTGGCTGGTCGAGGTATCGACATCCAAAAGGAAAAAGACGAGTTCACTTTTATCAAACAGAAACAGAACAATTTAGGCAAAAATCGTTGTAACTTTAATAACCTGACAATGAACGCAGATTTCGTCTACAAGTACAACACTATCAAAAGGGCAAGTATGCAGATGTAGTTATTCAACCAACAATATTACCACCATGACCATGCAGCTGTGGATTTGTTTTCAGGGAAGATTCTCGGGTCACAGAGTTAGATTCGGTTAATTTTATCGACTCAGCCTCCCTCCTCCACCTTCGTCCAATCGTTGTACCAAGTATTCACACCACGTGCATGGTGTGAATGAATTTATGAACTTTTAAACAGTATTGATTAATTATACAGTCCAATTATATATATATATATATATATATATATATATATATATATATATATATATATATATATATATACACTAGCTGCATACCCGTGCTCCTCCATGGTGAATCTTTTTTTAAATGTACCAACTTGGGTACAGAACAAAACTAAACACAAACACAAAAGAAAACACAAACACAACACAAACGAAAACACAAACCAAATACAAAGGCAAAAAAACATAAACACAACTTAAATGCAAATATAAACACATAGTGCTCACAGTCTAGCCTGGGGCGCTAAATTGCATCCGGCGGAACCGCCAGATTCAACTTGATAAACGACTATAATACCCAACGTATCTATAAAATAAACAAAAGGAAATATTTAAAATATCCGTATTTTACCTACCACGGTACATGCTAATTATAATATTCTAACAATAATGTCCTCTTGAACGTCCGCAGAGTTTGCATTCACAATTTTTTTAATTAGCGTGAGTTGAATTTCTTTTTAAATTACCTCCCTTGGAAAAATTATAAAATATTTTAATTAATTAGTTTTTTTTACCCTACTGTTATTAAAATGTATCCGATTTTTTTATTAATCTAAGCGAAAGTATTATTTGATATTGATCCGTTAAATATGTTTTAGCAATGTGCGTGTATTTAATATTTTATTCACGTTATGTGAAAAAGTAAAAACAGTGCCAACTATATACAAAATTTAAGTCGTTATATAAATAAATCCTATCCATTTATAATAAGTCACTGCGATGCAAGTAAAAAGCACATGTGTGTGTGTACTTAAATGGTTCTAAAATCTTTAAAGATAACTGACTGATATATATATATATATATATATATATATATATATATATATATATATATATATATATATATATATATATATATATATATATTGGCACGAACTGTTGTAGCCACATACATTTGCAACAATGTTTATTGCCATAACATATACATTTGTAACAATGTTACATATGTAACAACACTCACATACTAGTTTGTCTACTAAACAAATAACAGAATGATTTCAAAGCCATGACAAATCTACCGGCTCAAATGGTGATAAGTGCCTTATTTCAATCAACACTACCACAGCATTAAGAATCCCTACCAATTTACTCTCGCTAGAACTCGCATTACATTAAGCTTCTTCCGTACTTTAGGTCCCGCCGTATACTTAGCTCCTTTTGTGTATTTTGTTAATGTGGGTGATCTATTTAGAGTATTGTCCGGTGTCCGTTTGTCAAAAAACTCTATTGTCTGGAGAGATTATTTTGTCACGTCATAATTATAACAACATCATATCGATATTTTGATAGCAATTGTGTAAAACAAACGGTTAATACCGCTTATAATCAGACAAAAACTTGTTTGCCTATAGCTACTTATCTTATTTTTATTTTCGAAAAATGAATAACGCTAGTCATCATCTTTGAAAGATTTAAAAGATTTAAATAACAACGATATAATTTTCTAAAAATAGCACTTCTATACTCACCAAGAATAAGAATAGTATTAACCAAGTTCAACAGAAACACAATTTTATTTGGTTTATAAAAAAATAAAATAAATAAATAAAAAATAAAAAAGATTAATATATGACATTGTTTTTCAAAACCGAAAGTAATGGGAAAAATATATGCTGATCACATTTTATATTATTTTATGATTTCTTGAACTTTTCTACAATCTCAACTGGGTTTAATAATAAAAACATGTTATTTGATAAATGTATGCGAATATATGATGACTCAAGTAGTGACCCTCAAATATAACCCGATCCAAAATAAAAATTTAACTGAAGTTTTTATTTCACAAAATAGAACCCAATTAGAGGTGCCCCATTAAAAAAAATCAAAATTTCGAAAATAAGGACCATCATAATATCTATCTATCTATCTATCTATCTATCTATCTATCTATCTATCTATCTATCTATCTATCTATCTATCTATCTATCTATCTATCTATCTATCTATCTATCTATCTATCTATCTATCTATCTGTCTGCCTGCCTGCCTGCCTACCTACCTACCTACATAGCTATCTATCTATCTATCTATCTATCTATCTATCTATCTATCTATCTATCTATCTATCTATCTGCCTGCCTGCCTGCCTACCTACCTACCTACCTACCTACCTACCTACCTACCTACCTACCTACCTACCTACCTACCTACCTATCTATCTATCTATCTATCTATCTATCTATCTATCTATCTATCTATCTATCTATCTATCTATCTATCTATCTATCTATCTGTCTGTCTGCCTGCCTACCTACCTACCTACATAGCTATCTATCTATCTATCTATCTATCTATCTATCTATCTATCTATCTATCTATCTGCCTGCCTGCCTGCCTGCCTGCCTGCCTGCCTACCTACCTACCTACCTACCTACCTACCTACCTACCTACCTACCTACCTACCTACCTACCTACCTATCTATCTATCTATCTATCTATCTATCTATCTATCTATCTATCTATCTATCTATCTATCTATCTATCTATCTATCTATCATTATTAGGTATATGTATATACATGTTTGTATATACCAGTTGTTGTGACTGCAGTGCACTGCCACCTGTATGTCCTTTTAAAAGAATTTAATTTATTACCTAGTTGAACCATCAAGACACATGCATCGGCACGTCTTTGTTGAAATCATGGCTTCGTTGTAACAGTAAAGTGACACGTCTTGTTGGCTCATGTGTGTTAGTAGTACTGCACTAGTAATAGTTGAGGTGGCTATTGTCATCTCTTGTGTTTTCAACACCAGGTCTTTGGGTGACTAGATCGAGTAAAGCCAGTTATTTTTTATTAGAAGCTTTAGTACTCAATGCCTGTTTGTGGCGAATCTTGTAACCCAGTTCTAATGCGGCGGTTTCGTTCAAACTCTTAAAACATGCTTGTCTTTGGTGGGTGATATGACAATGCAAAAATATCTAGTTTTTAGTTTAATTATATATTAAATTAGTAATAAAAAATTAATATACATTTTGTATATTCAATACTGAAAAGGGAGATAACAGAATTAATTAATCTCAAGAGAATACTAGATCAGCGTGTTAACAAATTTTCACGGGAGTTAATAAGAAGGGGCAGATTCTGCCTTTTAGACGAGCCACTGATCGGGTTAAGCAAAATACTTCTACAAGTAGTGTCGCTTAATTTTACAAAGAATTACTAAAAAGTAGAAAATTAAACAAATATATAAAACGTTTCAACAATAAGCTTTTAAACGCACCGAAATAAATAAATATACAACATTTGCTTAAATCAATAAAAGTATAGATTGCTTCTGAAATCTCTTATTCATTTTAGCGTCCAATGCTTTTATAAAAGTAAGAAATTTTTATTCATTTTTATTACTTTCAGTGTATCTCATTATAAAGTTGTTTTTTACGTTTGTTTTACTCAAATTAGTTTGTTTTACTCAAATTAGAAGTGCGAAATTCCGTAGGATGGCCAGTTTATTTGACTTGTAATTAAAATTTCCCGAGTTCCCCTATTAGCTATTAAAATGCTAACTATCCAAGTACCAAAAAAAAAATTAAAATGTTATGCAATCTGAAGTCCCAGGTTGACAAAACATACAAGCTATGAATATTAACCTGAGATAACATAGGTTGTTATAACCTACCGCCTAAATGTACCTAGGTAAACACCGCCAAACGAATGCTGATGGTCAAATATTTTCCCACGATTGGACTCCGCCATCCATCAATGAACAAGGCTCACTGACAGCAAGTCTGACGTACAACACTTCATCGAGTAGGTTTTACTTCGGCGAGGCTAACGGCGTGTATGATACGTTCATTGTTTTAACAACCTATGGACTTCACAGTGTCCGTAAGCTCAAGGTCAAACTCATGCACCAGAACTCACTTTCCATTCATTTCTGATGGAGCCAATTGTTTAAAACTTTGTAGATAAGTGCATCTCCGACACACACACACAAAAAAAAACCAATGAAATATTATTTTCAATGTAATTAAACTAACCATTAAAATCTTTAGATACTAAAAAGCAGAACGAAAAAATACTGACTTTAAAAGCATTTGTAATAGCTCACTTTTAAATACACTAAAAAGAAGAAAATTGTTGTTTTCTTTATATTAAGTTATCCTCTCAAACAAGGCGGTCTACGGAGCAAATGAAGTAGAGTTCACCCGTTTTTGTGACCATGGCCGCATATGAAAAGAATTATCATGAGACAGTTAACTTTTGGGATACAAACTCGAGACTTAGTGTTAGCAGCCGAGCACTCTACCACCCTGCTACGCCGTCAACGACTTAATTGATATTTTTGGGTTTATTTTTTTAGTTTTTTATTTTGACCCAGAAAAATGGTCAATTCTAAATTTACAAACACAAGTATATATAGTATTAAAAGCTTTTCTTTAGTTTACTATGTCTGCTTGTTTGATTATTTGTGGATGTGTGGCAAAGCTCAGTTTCGACCCACTTCTAATACAGCGATTTCTAGATAAGTTTGGCAATGTAAGAATATCTCATTTATTTTAATCTTAATAGACATTTGATCCCTAATTAAAATTTAATTAAAAGATTACTAATTTCATTGATTAAAGAGGAGAAAATTATATTCTAGCGATTGTTCTAAAAGCTATCGTTCGATGAACTGTTTTTAACGGCTGGTAGTTTTTTACTATCTCGTATACGAAGTGCATAGGAAGTATTGCAATCGTGCAAAAAATCGAAACAGATATTCACAACAAATCTCGACGTTTTACACCTCCATGAGTCGGAAAAATATAGTTTTGCAATTTTTGTCTGTATGTCTGTGGGTGTGTATGATTGTATGTATATATGTGTGTATATGTGTGTATATGTAAGTATGTATGTATGTCTCGGAACACGATAACTTGAGTACCATTATAGCTAGGTTGATGAAATGTCATATGTAAGTAGAATATTAAATTTATAGTTCTGTATCAACTTTTCAGCAATATCCAGTAACAGGAAGTGGAACTTATTCTACTTTTGGTTTTTCAAAAGCCTAAAACTTGAGTACTGTTTCAGATAGATAAACGGAATTTCACATAGATCTATAAGTAAAAGATTTAATTCTCTGCCTTCCGTCACATTTTTAGTAATTTGTATTCTATTTTAAAAAAGCTAAGTATGTAAAAACTGATTAAAAAGCATGTCCATGTCCCGAATACTCCCGAAGTGTTATCTCTATATATAATTTTCTACGTGGGACCATGTGGGACACCACCACCACGTACGCACGCTGACCCTCACCCTCCCTCGCTCTCAAAGCATGCGCAACAGGCGATATCGCTACGTAGGGGAAGTAACAAGTTCTGCTTGATCTTTTCATCGTCGTTTGTAAACTGTCGTCACGGACGGCTGTTTTCACGGGTGGGGGTGGGGAGGCAGGGTGAGGGTATAAGAATATACGTGAAAGTTTAGGGGAGATTATTCCCGCTTTTTTTTTTGTCTGAGCGTCGACCACGGACTAAGAAGGGGCAAATAACTGTCTTTTGGAGATCTGGTTTTAAAGCAAATAGTTTGGTCATATGTTATGTCAACACCATTTAGTGAAATAATTACTGAAAAGTGAAAAATAAAACAAGTTAAAAAAAAAACTTTTAATAGATATTAACTTTTAAATGGCCTGAAAATCAGATAAATTTGCGTTCTTAGATAAAAGCATTGATCGCTCGTGAAATGTCACGCATTTCGACCACAGATGCTTTCAATAAAGAGAGAAAATTTATTTTCCTATTTTGCAGAGTCTGTAAAGGCTTATTACTATAACGTTTTTTTTACACATGTATTTGTACATGTGTATTAGGAGACATTCAAAGCTCAGCGATTTAACAATTTTGACTTAGATTTCGGTGATAGTAGTACGGCAATGATCACGAAAAGTGATAGTTTTGGTGAAAACAGAAATGTGTTTGTAAAAAAATCTCTGTTGCAATATTATAACATACCAGCGAATGAATGGGAGAAGCTTTTTTTTTAGGAAATAAATATTTTATTCTTAAGTTGACTCGAGCAGTTGTAAACTCAGTCACAAGCAACTTTCGGTTCAAAAGTAAACTTTGTTAAATGTAAAGATAACAAAAGAGATAACAATAACGTCTGCATAAAAACGTAGTTATATTTTATCTCTCAGCGGCCTCTCACTCGCTTTTATCACCCAGCAGCGATCTATAACAGAACAATAAAACATGACTTTTAAAGGGGGACACACAGACCATCCAATGTACGTTTATTACTGTGTTTTCAGTTATATATATATATATATATATATATATATATATATATATATATATATATATATATATATATATATATATATATATATATATATATATATATATATATATATATATATATATATATATATATATATATTATTCATAATCTAAGTCTTTATGTCCAATCAAGCTTTCTCGCGCCGTAACTTTAGCCTCAAGTTTAGTTTTCTCGTCAAAATTAAAATCTTTCATTATTTTAAATATTATTTTTTTATGTGTTTTAAAAATACTTCTTTGAATGCTACTGATGTAAACAGAACCACCAATGTTTGCCCATTAACAATCTGTTTTCGAAATTTCAATACTGCGTAAATGGGGAGGTTTGAGAGAAAATAAATGAAGTTCTAAAATCCACGGCGTACACCAGAGTAAGCGACACATGTAAAATATAGAACTAGAGAGATGAATGAGAATAGTTCCCACGCTAGATCCCCCCCCCCCCCTCCCCCAGTTTAATCATCTCCGCTCACCACGGTCATTAACACTTGATTTGTTGAAATACGACAGTGCACCCTAAAACACCTCCAGTCAGTGTACAAGTGACGTGAAATACGACAGTGCACCCTAAAACACCTCCAGTCATTGTACAAGAGACGTGAAACACGACAGTGCACCCTAAAACACCTCCAGTCATTGTACAAGAGACGTGAAACACGACAGTGCACCCTAAAACACCTCCAGTCATTGTACAAGAGACGTGAAATACGACAGTGCACCCTAAAACACCTCCAGTCATTGTACAAGAGACGTGAAATACGACAGTGCACCCTAAAACACCTCCAGTCATTGTACAAGAGACGTGAAATACGACAGTGCACCCTAAAACACCTCCAGTCATTGTACAAGAGACGTGAAACACGACAGTGCACCCTAAAACACCTCCAGTCATTGTACAAGAGACGTGAAACACGACAGTGCACCCTAAAACACCTCCAGTCATTGTACAAGAGACGTGAAACACGACAGTGCACCCTAAAACACCTCCAGTCATTGTACAAGAGACGTGAAACACGACAGTGCACCCTTACCCCCCCCCCCCCCCCTTCAATGAACAAGAGACGTGAAACACGACAGTGCACCCTAACCCCCCTTCCCACTCATTGTACAAGAGACGTGAAACACGACAGTGCACCCTACCCCCGGAGAAAAAGGTCTGAAAGAAACACTGATGACAGGCATACGATGACGTCATGATGAATCACTTTTTACTCACCGGATGAAATACGTTTTAGCAAATGTATTTCAGGTGTTCATTGTTGCCATTGTGAATGGCCACCCCTGACTAGTCAGAGAATCAATACAATCTAATTATTAACACAGCGACGGGGTGACGGAATCAAAGAATTCATTATCAGGATGGTCAAGTCCGTTTTCTTTGTGGCGTTGAAAAACAACGTTAAAACTGGAACAAAGAAAGCTGGGATCGACAACGTGAGTCAGGCTTTCATCATGTGACGACCTGACGACCCAGGTGCTAGAAGTAGGCGGTAAGACTGGTTCCAATAGCACACAATCGTTAAACCACCGTGCTTAGAGTAGACGTACATATCCTCTAAATCATCATTCTAACAGTTGGCCCACCTATTCTCTAAATCATCATTCCAATAGTAGGCTCACGACCTCTAGATGAGTGGTTCTTAACCTTTTCGGAGAAGCCGGTATTCACCGAAACCTCCTTAATAGTTCTCTATTCCTCACTGACAAAATCCGACCATGGATCATTAAAGTCGGGTGTGTCTTGACCTCCACCAAACCCCTGAGACTGACTCACCGACGCACCGAACCCCTGAGACTGACTCACCGACGAACCGAGCCCCTGGCGTTCGATCGAAACCTGGTTAAGAACCACTGCTGTACATAAAGTATATAGGACTAGATTTACTTAATATGTTTTTGTTAAAGCATACCAAAAACACTTTCAGTCAACTTTTCATCGCACATGGTGAAGAGAAATTTTGGTGAGATAGTGATTTCTTTCTATTCGAAGTGTAGCCCAGATGGTAAGGACCTATAGACTGAATTCGTCCATGTGTTTTTACTAGACCATAGTCTGATCTACGAACAGTGTTTTCTTTAAATATTAGTCTGAAAAGTACTTTAAATAACACTCTACACAGCAGAACAAGAAACACAACCGAAAAGCTTTTAGAATAGAGATATGTGACGACATGAGTTCGCCTTATTGCATAAACTATTGTTGAAGAAAAGTCGAAACATCCTGTCTCCAATCTCTAGACCATTACAGATGGAAGTAACAGCAATAAAAACAGCGATCTTTGTCTTAGATACATGAAATTAACGAAATGTTGTAACAGCAATAAAGACAGCGATCTTTGTCTTAGATACATGAAATTAACGACAACGTTGTAACACGCGCGTGAAAAACAGACATCTCTCACCTAGATCTAATTTTTTTTTTTACAAGTCAGCAAACGACAGCACACGATAGCAGCTGGTGATGCCCAAGACGTTTTAACTGAATGTCAAGGTCATATAATTTAATTCATTCAGACACGCTTTAACCAACAAGAAAAGCGTGTAAAGGTAGAAACCAGTGTCTACCCATTCCCCCCTCTCCCCTTCCCATATAACGATAACTTTCGAAAACGTGTTAGAGTTGGGGGGAGGGCGGGGGGTTGTTCAATACAAGCAGAGAGGTTGCACAACTAAAAAGAAAGAAAAAAAAACGTGCTTTTTGTAAGAAGACTGTGGTACAGTTTTGATGGGTAGCGGGAGGGGACACACACATATCAGCAGACGATCAAAATGGGCCGCTCTCCTCGAGTGTATCGGCTTTGTAATACATTCATTGACAAGTTTTTCTTTCACTTCCAGGGGAGGGAAGCGGTGGGCGAAAAATACGGGCTAAAAAATAAAAGTAGAACATAATATGAAGAGATTCTTATCGTGGTGGGGTGTGTACGGCGAAGCGTAGAAACTGCAAGGGTCAAATATCAATTAAAACGAAAAGGCAGCGAAATAATTGATCGAAACGATTACGTGTCATGTCGATACCTTCCTTTAAATAAAATCCATAGACACCGATACTACGGCTTCACACCGATACTACATGGCGTTACGGACCTGGCGATATCCTTTTCTCCACTCCCTGCCCCTGTATTAGAGCTGGCACTTGACCTATAAAATGTGGCAACAAAGTTATTGTTAATCTTTAGTAGCTTATCTCCCCTGTGTAGGCAATGGTAGCTATCTCCACTTGGACTTACCAATTGCAGTCGCAAATCCACATGTTATGTAAGATGCAGCGTAATTAGATGTTCTATGCATAGATGGCGGTGGTGTTTTTTAACGCTCGACAAAACTACAAACACTAGCCAAAGTTTTAAGGTTACAGAAGATAAAAGAAATATATTGGAAGCTAGAAAATATCGCCGCTAGCCAATGTTTAAAAAATGTGGGATGACGACGGTTGGATTAAAGCTGGTTGCAGAAAACAAGGGGAGTAGCTATACCGCAAGATTTAGACCAAACGTTTTCATTTACAAGACGCCAAACTACTCCTTACTTTTGCAAGACATCCAATGTCCATGCTGTGGGCCACCCTCGACTCTATATCAGCAAAGGCTCTAGCAAAACGTGTGACCAATCCATTTTCAGAGTTTCGCGTATGTGGGTGCATGTGTGTGTGAGAGAGATGAAAATAGGAAGGTGTGGTTAGGCTTCAGCTAAATAAATGTCCATCCATTTAAGTTTCCGGACTACTGTTAGCTGATTCACCAAACGGTTTTGTGTACTCTTATAAAATTAGCAACACCAAATGTCATTAACACGTTTTTCTTAACTCAGCTTCGCGTTTATTTGTTTGGTTGTTTGGATGTTTGTTGTTAAAATTGACATCGAAAATTAGCCCACTTCTGATTGCTCTATAGATCTGAAATTTGGCATGCAGGCTACTTTCGCCTAACAATTTCAGATGCAATCATAAAAACTAGCAATTAGAGACCGTAATTAGCTTAATTTAATTACGCCCTACGGACCATAAAATTGAGGACATGATTTCTAAAGATACCGACAAGACTGAAGGCCTATTGACACAGTTACTTCGGCCCCAATCGATGTGAGCGCGCTGGCCGTGATCGTATAGTGGTTAGTACTTCGCGTTGTGGCCGCGACAACCCAGGTTCGAATCCTGGTCGCTCAAGATTTTTAGTCCGTGTATTTATAAATACTTAGTCAAGTCATACTTAATCAAGTCATTGGATAAAGTAGAAAATAAACTATATAAAAAACTTTTTTTAAAAAACACGTTTTTCATGTGTAGCAACGGACTAAAAAGGAGAAAATAAAATACTTAAAAAAAACTTTTTAAAAAACCACGTTTTTCTTGTGGACTAAAAAGTAGAAAATAACTATTTACATACATTTAATGACAAAAAACGTGGGTCGGGCAGATGGGTCGGGAAATTTGATGGTGAACGTACCCACGTTTTTTGTCATCAAATGTATGTAAATAGTTATTTTCTACTTTTTAGTCCACAAGAAAAACGTGGTTTTTTAAAAAGTTTTTTTTAAGTATTTTATTTTAACGATATCAATAGTATTATTATCTAACTTATGGATCGATTTAAAAAAAAATTAAGATGTTACCTTAAAACATTCAATAGCTCTATGTAGGGCTAAATTAGCTGTTGGGGTGGAATATTAAGATGTTGTTGTTACCACAAAAATAGTATTCAGTATGAAAAACAAACTCATTTTTTTTCTTATGAATATATTAATGAGAGTTAAGCGGAAATGGTAATAGCTCTGTTTTTTAAATAATTATTTGTCGGCACTTTATATTAAACTACTTCTAAGATGCAGTGAATTTCGAGAAAGAAAATTTAACTTGACTGGTTGCTAAATGTAACATATGGGAGCCATTATAACAAATGAACCACAACTTAGGTGGCTTTTGATTCCATCTTGATTGAAACTTTGAACATGAAAAAAAAAAAATCAACAGAAACCAGTGGGCAACATGTAGCACCATTAGGACGGACGACAGTTATAACCAACCGCTATCCTGCAACATTGTCGCAGATAACAGAATAGTTTCAGACATGTTTTATACATGAGGTAACAGAGCGAGTCACAGTTGAAACAAGCGCAACTTGTCGCCAAACTGGCATTGAGGTGGAAATACTGTTCACTTCAATGAACATGGAAGGAGTTATGCCACGCCCTAAATAGAACTCATCTTGCATTTTTTTTTTCTATTCACCCGCCGTACTTTTCATTGGTGAGGCAAATACCACAATAGCTCTCCGTACTGGGCCGTCGTTGGGCTCCCACCCAAACTGTTGACGGCACAATGGCCTCACTTCACTCAAGTACTTGTCATGAAGGTGCACGTGTCCACGATCGGCGTCGGTGCTTCAGATGTCGCTAAGCGTGACCACGAAAACGTCAAGGCGATGGTGAGACACGTGTCAGGGGCTGACGAAGCCCTCGAGATGAATGGCCGCTTTAGAACGTCAATTGTCCAGCGTTTAAAACCGGAAGAAAAAGAAAGATAAGGGTAGAAAGCTTGAATTATTTCATATAAGCTATAGAGGGAGGGAACCCGTTGCTATTTTTCCTTATATTGTGCTCCATGCTGAGGCGTGGAACGGGTCCACACCTTATTTACTATATGATTTACTTACAAATAATGATTACATTGACGCAAGAATTTTTGTTTTCAATAGCTGAGCAGTCTTGCTTTAATTAACTACAAAATTATTGTCCGCTTTGGTCTGAAAACTCCCTTCTTAGAATTAAAGTATAAGTTTCTGCCGTCAAGACAAATCATAAACACAAACAAAATATACTTGTGCAAAGGTAAACATATAGCCTGTTGTATGCACATATGATACAAGATATTTTAATCTTGGGTGGTAGCCATTCTTGCCTCCCCCATCCTCGGCTATGTGTGTGTGTTTTAACGATCAGTTGAGTTGTGTCGGAATACAAAAGCTTCTGGGTGATCATTAAACCCTAAGGAACATGCACGTAATATCAGCATCACACGAAACACATAAAGCAGCTCGATGTTACTTCATTTAACATTATAATTTTCACGAGAAAAAAAAAAACTTTGAAGGGGTGGATTGAAGAAGCCCGCGAAAGTATCGAGTGAAAACAAGGTCGCCCTGGTGGCTCAAGGTAAGCGAGTTGCACCTCTTGTGTATGGCGGGGAAACTACGGTGGCTAGAGCGAGGGACGGGAAGGGCAGGCTGCATGTAAGGACCCATATGACTCATTTCACCAAAGGCAAGCTTAATAAACATATCCCCGGATTTTTAAAATCGCGATTCAATAGGATTTGCATTAAGTATTCCGAAAGACAGCTGCAGTTATTTGAGCATTAGCAGCACTACAGCAGTACTAACTGTCGGGACAATGATAGCAAACTAACATATTCAACTTTAATACAAATCCTATTCATTTTAAAATAAGAAAACAAGCTTTTAATATACGGTACAAAAAAAGGCAAATTATTAATTATTTAAATATTAAAGTAAGAGCTTTGGTCTTTAAAATCTTTTTTTGAGACACCGTGACTTTTTTAACTATTTAAAACATTATTTATTATTTAAATGTTTGCTGTTACCGATGTTTTTATAAATGTTTAATTTTATACTTAGTGCCTTAGAATTTAAAAACATTAAGATAGTATGTCGATATTAAAGTTTTTAAAACCATTAGCAGCATATTTAACTTTTACCATTCTGTTTAATCTTAAGTCGACACTACACACGACTAAAAAAAGTTATATTTGAGTTAAAAACCTGATCAATAGCTTACGATCATTGCTCTAATTTTTCGGCCCTTTGTTAACGACCGCTGTCGGCGGTCAGGTTTGAGAAAATCCGGGAAGACAACTCACCTCAGTCACTTGGCTGATCTAGTGAGTGCAACTGTTAAATCACGTTATCTACCCATGGGTTATATGAAAAATGTTTGCTATATAAATAAGTATCTGCAAAGTTTGAAAGAAATCACAGCATTATAAATAGGTCAACATTAAGATACCATATTTGAAAACAAACCTACAAGAAAAACCTTGTAGCTTTAAGATGAATGTTGTAAAGGTTGATATACTTTTCCCTCCACAACTAAGAAGTGAATCTGTTAGAAGCCTCAACAAACGTTTAACCGCGTAGTATAATACGAACGATTAACCTAGAAAATAAACTTTTAGAACTATAGCCTAAGATTAAAAACTAATTTTCAAACCAAAACTCTAGCCTATGAACAAGACACTAAACTGAAACTTTAAAAAAAAAAAAATCAAAGCTCTTTACAACGCAACCCATACGAAGCAGTTTAATATAAAGTGTCGACAAATAAAATATTTACATAACAAGAGAGCGTTTTGGGAGAATGGAGAAGGGCATGAGAAGTAGAGGGTATAAGGGGGGGGGGGGGGGTTGCACCTCAGTGCAGCTCCTATTATTCCCAATATCTTGCGGTATCAAGTCCATGGATTATGTAAGGTAGAGGCATTTCTCCGTGAGAAGTGCGACTAGAAAACACATTATATACATTTACCCTGCAGCATATGCGGCGCAATTATGGCAACAATGGCCACTGTTCAATACAGAAAATACACTAGTTCAGGAGTATTTTAAAACTGCCGTTGCAACCAAATAATGCTTGAGTGTGTGACTGATTGATACAAATCAATCACCAATCCAAGTCCCCGACCATAGCATAAACAAAAAAGAGAAATCTCTTCAATCACAGTTTACTACCTAGTCGTACATTGGTCACTGAAGCAACAACTTCTATTTTCTAAAACCCACCAAATAAAAATCTCCATGGCCAGAAGGTAAGGCCGTGTCTCCTGCCCACCACACACAGGAACTAACCACAACTAGGGCTTATCTGACGACCACACACAGGAACTAACCACAACTAGGGCCTATCTGTCTGCCCACCACACACAGGAACTAACCACAACTAGGGCCTATCTGTCTGCCGACCACACACAGGAACTAACCACAACTAGGGCCTATCTGTCTGCCCACCACACACAGGAACTAACCACAACTAGGGCCTATCTGTCTGCCCACCACACACAGGAACTAACCACAACTGCTTACTAGGGCCTATCTGTCTGCCGACCACACACAAGAACTAACCACAACTAGGGCCTATCTGTCTGACGACCACACACAGGAACTAACCACAACTAGGGCCTATCTGTCTGCCCACCACACACAGGAACTAACCACAACTAGGGCCTATCTGTCTGCCCACCACACACAGGAACTAACCACAACTGGGGCCTATCTGTCTGCCCATCACAAACAGGCACTAACCACAACTAGGGCCTATCTGTCTGACGACCACACACAGGAGCTAACCACAACTAGGGCCTATCTGTCTGACGACCAGACACAGGAACTAACCACAACTAGGGCCTATCTGTCTGACGACCACACACAGGAGCTAACCACAACTAGGGCCTATCTGTCTGACGACCACACACAGGAGCTAACCACAACTAGGGCCTATTTGTCTACCGGCCACACACAGGAACTAACCACAACTGCTTACTAGGGCCTATCTGTCTGACGACCACACACAGGAACTAACCACAACTAGGGCCTATCTGTCTGCCCACCACACACAGGAACTAACCACAACTAGGGCCTATCTGTCTGCCGACCACACACAGGAACTAACCACAACTGGGGCCTATCTGTCTGCCCACCACAAACAGGCACTAACCACAACTAGGGCCTATCTGTCTGACGACCACACACAGGAACTAACCACAACTAGGGCCTATCTGTCTGACGACCACACACAGGAACTAACCACAACTGGGGCCTATCTGTCTGACGACCACACACAGGAACTAACCACAACTAGGGCCTATCTGTCTGCCCACCACACACAGGAACTAACCACAACTAGGGCCTATCTGTCTGCCGACCACACACAGGAACTAACCACAACTAGGGCCTATCTGTCTACCGGCCACACACAGGAACTAACCACAACTAGGGCCTATCTGTCTGACGACCACACACAGGAACTAACCACAACTAGGGCCTATCTGTCTGACGACCACACACAGGAACTAACCACAACTGCTTACTAGGGCCTATCTGTCTGCCCACCACACACAGGAACTAACCACAACTAGGGCCTATCTGTCTGACGACCACACACAGGAACTAACCACAACTAGGGCCTATCTGTCTGACGACCACACACAGGAACTAACCACAACTGCTTACTAGGGCCTATCTGTCTGCCCACCACACACAGGAACTAACCACAACTAGGGCCTATCTGTCTGACGACCACACACAGGAACTAACCACAACTAGGGCCTATCTGTCTGACGACCACACACAGGAACTAACCACAACTGCTTACTAGGGCCTATCTGTCTGACGACCACACACAGGAACTAACCACAACTAGGGCCTATCTGTCTGACGACCACACACAGGAACTAACCACAACTAGGGCCTATCTGTCTGCCCACCACACACAGGAACTAACCACAACTAGGGCCTATCTGTCTGCCGACCACACACAGGAACTAACCACAACTGGGGCCTATCTGTCTGCCCACCACAAACAGGCACTAACCACAACTAGGGCCTATCTGTCTGCCCACCACAAACAGGCACTAACCACAACTAGGGCCTATCTGTCTGCCCACCACACACAGGAACTAACCACAACTGCTTACTAGGGCCTATCTGTCTGCCCACCACACACAGGAACTAACCACAACTAGGGCCTATCTGTCTGCCCACCACACACAGGAACTAACCACAACTGGGGCCTATCTGTCTGCCCATCACAAACAGGCACTAACCACAACTAGGGCCTATCTGTCTGACGACCACACACAGGAGCTAACCACAACTAGGGCCTATCTGTCTGACGACCACACACAGGAACTAACCACAACTAGGGCCTATTTGTCTACCGGCCACACACAGGAACTAACCACAACTGCTTACTAGGGCCTATCTGTCTGACGACCACACACAGGAACTAACCACAACTGCTTACTAGGGCCTATCTGTCTGCCCATCACAAACAGGCACTAACCACAACTAGGGCCTATCTGTCTGCCCACCACACACAGGAACTAACCACAACTAGGGCCTATCTGTCTGACGACCACACACAGGAACTAACCACAACTGGGGCCTATCTGTCTGCCCATCACAAACAGGCACTAACCACAACTAGGGCCTATCTGTCTGCCGACCACACACAGGAACTAACCACAACTGCTTACTAGGGCCTATCTGTCTGACGACCACACACAGGAACTAACCACAACTAGGGCCTATCTGTCTGCCCACCACACACAGGAACTAACCACAACTAGGGCCTATCTGTCTGACGACCACACACAGGAACTAACCACAACTAGGGCCTATCTGTCTACCGGCCACACACAGGAACTAACCACAACTAGGGCCTATCTGTCTGACGACCACACACAGGAACTAACCACAACTGGGGCCTATCTGTCTGCCCATCACAAACAGGCACTAACCACAACTAGGGCCTATCTGTCTGACGACCACACACAGGAACTAACCACAACTAGGGCCTATCTGTCTGCCGACCACACACAGGAACTAACCACAACTAGGGCCTATCTGTCTGACGACCACACACAGGAACTAACCACAACTAGGGCCTATCTGTCTGACGACTGGCCCAACTGGAGCACGGCTATGTGACCTGTCACAGACCGATTGAAGCACCGCTGAGTCATGTTTCTGTTAACACTCCAGTCTTGTTGATATTTATCTTGCAGTGCCCTCTCCCGAAAAGAAGCCCCCCCCCCTCCCACCTCTCTCAATTGACCAACAAGACCACTACTAGTTCAGGTCCCGATTGTTACCGTGATAAGCGAGTGGCCTAGATTAGACGGCAACAGTCTCACTACTTTCAGAACCATTCTCTATTTAGTTAGTGTATATATACACACTCGCGTAGGTATTGGGTCTCTGACACTGAAAAGCTGTGTACACAAACACACACACCATGTTTTTAAGCATCCTCACACATACTACTTGGAGTGGGAGGGGGGGGGGTAGAAGAAAAAAATGAACCGGCAAAATTTACGTTTGTTTCCTAGTCAGCTGTTAGAAAAGAAATGAATAGGATGTAGGGGTTGACAGGACAAACGTACGCAAGTCATTAGCTGCGGAAAGGAAAATACAATGATAGCTTTCAGCTGAGCTGTATCCATGTAAATTTGGTGAAATGTTATAGGTGTGACAGTAACCACAACCAAGTCTCACATACCCTAATGCCTTGGTTGTTTGATAGAATGGCAAGCCTAGTCACATACCCTAATGCCTTGGTTGTTTGATAGAATGGCAAGTCTAGTCACATACCCTAATGCCTTGGTTGTTTGATAGAATGGCAAGCCTAGTCACATACCCTAATGCCTTGGTTGTTTGATAGAATGGCAAGTCTAGTCACATACCCTAATGCCTTGGTTGTTTGATAGAATGGCAAGTCTAGTCACATACCCTAATGCCTTGGTTGTTTGATAGAATGGCAAGTCTAGTCACATACCATAATGCCTTGGTTGTTTGATAGAATGGCAAGCCTAGTCACAAATCCTATTGCCTTAGATGTTTGATAGAATGGCAAGTCTAGTCACAAACCCTAACGCCTTAGATGTTTGATAGAATGGCAAGTCTAGTCACAAACCCTAACGCCTTAGATGTTTGATAGAATGGCAAGTCTAGTCACAAACCCTAACGCCTTAGATGTTTGATAGAATGGCAAGTCTAGTCACAAATCCTATTGCCTTAGATGTTTGATAGAATGGCAAGTCTAGTCACAAACCCTAACGCCTTAGATGTTTGATAGAATGGCAAGTCTAGTCACAAACCCTAACGCCTTAGATGTTTGATAGAATGGCAAGTCTAGTCACAAATCCTATTGCCTTAGATGTTTGATAGAATGGCAAGTCTAGTCACAAACCCTAACGCCTTAGATGTTTGATAGAATGGCAAGTCTAGTCACAAATCCTATTGCCTTAGATGTTTGATAGAATGGCAAGTCTAGTCACAAACCATAATGCCTTGGTTGTTTGATAGAATCGCAAGTCTAGTCACAAAACCATAATGCCTTAGATGTTTGATAGAATGGCAAGTCTAGTCACAAACCATAATGCCTTGGTTGTTTGATAGAATGGCAAGTCTAGTCACAAACCATAATGCCTTGGTTGTTTGATAGAATCGCAAGTCTAGTCACAAACCATAATGCCTTGGTTGTTTGATAGAATGGCAAGTCTAGTCACAAACCATAATGCCTTGGTTGTTTGATAGAATGGCAAGTCTAGTCACAAACCATAATGCCTTGGTTGTTTGATAGAATGGCAAGTCTAGTCACAAACCATAATGCCTTAGATGTTTGATAGAATGGCAAGCCTAGTCACAAACCCTAACGCCTTAGATGTTTGATAGAATGGCAAGCCTAGTCACAAACCATAACGCCTTAGATGATTGATAGAATGGCAAGCCTAGTCACAAACCCTAACGCCGTAGATGTTTGATAGAATCGCAAGTCTAGTCACAAACCCTAACGCCGTAGATGTTTGATAGAATGGCAAGCCTAGTCACAAACCCTAATACCTTAGATGTTTGATAGAATCGCAAGTCTAGTCACAAACCCTAACGCCGTAGATGTTTGATAGAATGGCAAGCCTAGTCACAAACCCTAATACCTTAGATGTTTGATAGAATCGCAAGTCTAGTCACAAACCCTAACGCCGTAGATGTTTGATAGAATGGCAAGCCTAGTCACAAACCCTAATACCTTAGATGTTTGATAGAATGGCAAGTCTAGTCACATACCCTAATGCCTTGGTTGTTTGATAGAATGGCAAGTCTAGTCACAAACCATAATGCCTTGGTTGTTTGATAGAATGGCAAGTCGAGTCACAAACTATAATGCCTTGGTTGTTTGATAGAATCGCAAGCCTAGTCACAAATCCTATTGCCTTAGATGTTTGATAGAATGGCAAGCCTAGTCACAAATCCTATTGCCTTAGATGTTTGATAGAATGGCAAGTCTAGTCACAAACCCTAACGCCTTAGATGTTTGATAGAATGGCAAGCCTAGTCACAAACCATAATGCCTTGGTTGTTTGATAGAATGGCAAGTCTAGTCACAAACCCTAACGCCTTAGATGTTTGATAGAATGGCAAGTCTAGTCACAAACCATAATGCCTTGGTTGTTTGATAGAATGGCAAGTCTAGTCACAAACCATAATGCCTTGGTTGTTTGATAGAATGGCAAGTCTAGTCACAAACCATAATGCCTTGGTTGTTTGATAGAATGGCAAGTCTAGTCACAAACCATAATGCCTTGGTTGTTTGATAGAATGGCAAGTCTAGTCACAAACCATAATGCCTTGGTTGTTTGATAGAATGGCAAGTCTAGTCACAAACCATAATGCCTTAGTTGTTTGATAGAATGGCAAGTCTAGTCACAAACCATAATGCCTTAGTTGTTTGATAGAATGGCAAGTCTAGTCACAAACCATAATGCCTTACACAGAAAAGTACCAGGATAAGCTTGCTGACTGTACTTTAGCGCGTCTCCTGCAGCTGTGGTTTAAATGGATAAGATGTAGCAAGAAGAATAATGCAAAGCGTGTGTAGGGTGTGGGGGGGGGGGGGGGGGGGGTGTCACTGAGACATAACACTGTTGGAAAAAGCTGACTTAGGCTAAAAACAGCTGCAACTCCATAAAAACCTCAATCAAGGTCATGTGGGTTTTTTTTTTTGTCATGTAAATATACGGGTCACTTTGTTAAGATTCACACAACGAGAAAGGCCAGTTTCTTCACTATAAACGTTGGTCCTACGAAAGCACTGGCACCAAATGCCGTGTAAATATGAGCGAACCTTTCCAAACCATAAACATTGGCCATACCTGTACACAGACCACGTATTCATGTAAGAAGAAACATTTTTTAAGTATTGATTAACAGACGATTGGAATCTAGATCCAGATACATATTTAAAACTTGGCATCAATTCATCTATTGTTGTGAATTATGTGTTAATTTTTAAACCATTCGTCAAACTGCCACAAAAGCAAGACCACAACGTTATGTGCATATTATGCCGAAATGTCATTGAGTTCTAGAGCTAGGATCTCACATTTTAAATCTAGTCATTCAGTTGTAACAACGAAAAGCTCATAATTTATGATATTTATAATAGACAAGCGTACAATAATTTCCAGCTCGTCATAGTAAAACGAAACTAGAACGCCAGATTATTCTCGTTCAGTTATTGATATTGAAACAACAAATTATATGATGTTAACTATGATCAAAGTTGATGCTTGTAAAATATAAAAGAACAATGATTGTTAAGGCGTTGTTTTATAGTATTGAAGCAGATAGTAAACTAAAATAAGCGCTTGGGAAAAAAACTTAACATTAATGTAAAACTAATGGTTTTTAAAGGCATTAATTATTATATTAAGACAGAATCCTTATTTATAGGCTTTTCTATTAGATCTAAACTGTATTCTAAAAATTCAAAGTAAAAGAAAGTATCTTTAATATTCTATATCTAATTTTAGGCACAATGAACATTTTGTTTTCAAAAGAAAGTCTTTAATACTACTACTATAATGATAATAGAGTGTAAATATAGGTGTAATAATGATTACAACTGATACAAAATAAAGTTCATCTTACCTGTCCACGGACTGGCTGTTTTTTTGCCTGTTTTAGAGTTGTTCTTCTTGTTCCGTCTTTTGTAAATGCCACCAGGGGGCGGGATGACAGAGATGTCCTGAACAGTTTTTGTTTTATTTCCATATCCGTGTGGCTCCCGTACCGGTGCCCTCTCACGGCGGCTCGGCTCGCCCATGGCACCACTGCACGATGCACGAGTACAATTCCGTTGAGCGATTTCCGTGGCGTGTCCAGCACGATCTCCTGATCCGTCCGTTGTCGTGGCAGCTTGGGGTAGAGCTGTTGAAACAGTTGTGAGAAGAGCTGCAAGCGACACCGCCACGATGAATAGAGTCAGACTCGGCCTTAACACCAGCATGACTGGCAACAGAAAGCGGGGCCAATTATACCAATCGATGACTCGACAGCAAAGGTCGACTTAGGTCAACTAATCTTCCAAGATCACTACACAGGTGTATCAAGAAAATCCAGGGGCAAAAATTTAACGTTTTAACTTTTACTCACAAGAAAACTTTACAATGATATATTGAATAGTTTGAACCTTATTTAAATCCTCTTGTTAAAATATTTCTCACATCTTGAGGGGAAAGTGCAAAATCTAGCAACTAACAATTATGACAAAATCTAATGAAAGCACTCTAAAGTAAAGATTAAAACTAAATATCTTACAACATAAACTAGTAGTTGTACTATTTTAAAGCCTAACACTGATATAAAACGGCCACAGGTCGGAGTCCAACCATGACATTTCTTCGAATAAAAACGAATTCACCACAGTTTATGGCAACAATTGTTGAACCCAGGCTCACATTTCTCCGTTTGTTTACAATATAAACCAATGTCAATGTTGTCATGTACCAAGCTTCCACACTGGCGCCAACATAATGTCAACCGAATTTAAAACGTATTTTTCACATCCTTAACTAGTAAGAAATACCACGGACTAGATGCTCAAGGATGGGAGTTATTGATTTCACTACCACTATTTTGCTGTTACGCTATAGTAATGAGGCTACACAAGCAAGCATGTTGTAGGCCTGCAGCTGTTAGCTATTGTACGCAACATTCCAATTTCCGAGCTGCTACGAGTGCGCTTAATCCATCCTGAACTCTGAGGACAAAAATTCAGATGTGAGTGCAACGAATGAAAACTTGGTCTAACTCTGTCTTCTTCAAATTCGTCACTTGAAACATTTACTGTTTATAATTACCATTAATCTGCGAGATAAATATTAATTAGTGCACTAATACATGCACTTGAAAATCAATGTAATTTTATATATATATATATATATATATATATATATATATATATATATATATATATATATATATATATATATATATGAATTGAAAGATAGACAGGACTATGGTTTTACTTATTTCAGTCATTATATTTTAATGATTGTATCTGTTTTAAACTTTTCTACAATGGTCGACGTCAACGTAGTTTTTAGCTGTTATAACGTGCATATACAAAAAATAAATTTGTAAGACGCAAAGGACATACAAATAATAGAAGAGCCTGTTTAATGATTTGTATCAAATCAATACCTGTATTTTGGCACAAGGACTAATGTCGAGGTTTATATGACACGGTTTGGTGCTAACACAACAGATCAATACAGCTATGGATCTGGGTGCTAACTATCAACTATGTCAAAGGCGCTTTGTTACCGAAAAACTATCATTTGTAAAGAAACTGCTAGATTGGCAACAGTGTGTTCTATCTAGAGGTAGAAATATAGTATTCAAAATCTAATCTAGATATCACCCGCATTGCACATGGTTTGTCTTGTTCAAAGACTTTATAAATAATGCAGTATGTCCTTCCCATTGATTAGTCAACCGCTTGACATCACACTTTCACACAAAAGGATAAATTGATGCTTTTAAATTCTATAGAGTCAGCTGTCACGATACTAGTTATAGGGGATGACAATGGAACAAACGGTTTTCACAGGAAATATGTAATTGTTTAGCTACTGCTATGGTGAGTGTAGAGATAATTGTGTAGCAGGAAGAGATGATGGTGTAGCAGGAAAGTGAAGAGATAATGGTGTAGCAGGAAAGTGAAGAGATGATGGTGTAGCAGTAAAGTGAAGAGATGATGGTGTAGCAGTGAAGAGATAATGGTGTAGCAGTAAAGTGTAGAGATGATGGTGTAGCAGGAAAGTAAAGAGATGATGGTGTGGCAGGAAAGTAAAGAGATGATGGTGTAGCAGGAAAGTAAAGAGATGATGGTGTAGAAGGAAAGTGAAGAGATGATGGTGTAGCAGGAAAGTGAAGAGATAATGGTGTAGCAGGAAAGTGAAGAGATGATGGTGTAGAAGGAAAGTGAAGAGATGATGGTGTGGCAGGAAAGTAAAGAGATGATGGTGTAGCAGGAAAGTAAAGAGATGATGGTGTAGCAGGAAAGTAAAGAGATGATGGTGTAGAAGGAAAGTGAAGAGATGATGGTGTAGCAGGAAAGTGAAGAGATGATGGTGTAGCAGGAAAGTGAAGAGATGATGGTGTAGCAGGAAAGTGAAGAGATGATGGTGTAGAAGGAAAGTAAAGAGATGATGGTGTGGCAGGAAAGTAAAGAGATGATGGTGTAGCAGGAAAGTAAAGAGATGATGGTGTAGCAGGAAAGTGAAGAGATGATGGTGTAGCAGGAAACTGAAGAGATAACAATGTATTATGATAATGTATACAGAAAATGTTCCAAAAGCTTATAATATGTTACATTTACGTTCAAAATGTATAAGCAACTAAGGGCATGTAATGCCTTTAAATTTTAAATCGTGTTTTATTCAGATAAAAGTAAGGAGAGGCCATATGTTAAGCGACAGCGTCCCATGAATCCATCAGAATCCTTGTGCAGAATCCCACTTGTAACTTATCATTATCCTACCAATTTATTTGTGCAGTAGTCCACCAGAATCGCTGTGGAGTATCCCACCAGTGCCCCATCATTATCCCACCAATATCCTTGCGCAGAATCCCACCAGTATTTTTGAGCTGAATCCCATCAGAATCCTTGTGCAGAATTCAACCAGTATCCATGTGCGGTATCCCATCTATATCCTAGTGCAGTATCCTACCCGTATCCCATCATATCCCACCGATAATCTTGTGCAGTATCCCATCTGTATCCTAGTGCAGTATTCTTAAGTATCCAATCATATCCACCAATATTCTTGTGCAGTATCCTACAAGTATCCACTTATATCCACCAATATTCTTGTGCAGTATCCCATCTGTATCCTAGTGCAGTGTCCTACATGTATCCAATCATATCCCACCAATAATCTTGTGCAATATCCCATCTGTATCCTAGTGCTGTATCAGCGAGAATATATTTTTTGGGGTTTTTGTTTCAGCACAAATAAATATCTTGGACCAAACACAATGTGATATAATAAAATCATATCACATCCGACGCTTCCGTGTATCAAGCCTTAGTGGAGTCATAGCATGGCATCCTTTTAAACCGCAGCCAGTTATAGATACATAACATACTTAGTTTACAAATGTCACGTTTATATTTAAATCACACAATACATGCGCAAATGATATTAAGCTACACCGTTCACCAGTCAAAATCAACCGGGCACACACTTTCAGGCTGATTTTCACTCAAGTTTACGTCAGTCCTTACTTGACGAACTTCAGTTGGAACTATACATTTTACACTGACGTCTAGCTAGCTAGACTCTCAACTTTAATCTAATCGTATTTTTTATACAATTTGGGCAAGCATTATTTTTCTATTTATTTTTCACATTACCATAAGGTTTTCTTTCATTTACAAAGTAAAAATTGAAAAATTATTTTTGTTTAGAGACCAGAAACTATAAATAACTTTCTATGAGAATACAGGCCTACATAAATTTTAAAAATAATTGCATAGACGAAACAGTTTTGTTTCTATTGTGTAGTTAGGTGCAGTTTGAAGTTTTGTTGTTGTTGTTTTTTTTTTAATTATTATTCGGTGTTTTATTTTGGCAAGCAATACAAATCATGGTTAGTAAAGTGTCATACATTTGATGCTTTAAATAAAATTAGGATTGCTACTAAATTTCAGTCCAACGCATATGGTGTAGAGTTTATAAAACATCATTTACAAATTATTTTTTTAATCAAATGTCCATCCAGGATGGCATAGATGTAAATAACTGATGAATGAGATCAGATGCATTTGAAATATAATGCTTAATTAAATTATTGAACACACGCATACATACATTCATACACTCTCTCTCTCTCTCTCTCTCTCTCTCTATATATATATATATATATATATATATATATATATATATATATATATATATATACACATATACACAATTTATGAGGTGTATGTATGTGTGTGTACGCATGCGTATATAACAATTGGCTGTCCTATAAACCAAACTGGTTACCTCACTTTAACAACAATTCTAGCATTTCATTGTAAAGTTTGCTCGATATTTTTAGTTACCAAAGCCAGCTACATGATCACAAATACACATATTAGCAGGCCTTTTCGTGTTTAGAATTGAATGGTAAGATAATATTCGTTAAAAATAGATAACCCATGTGTTGAGTATTTAATTTCGAGTTTGCTACGGTTGGGTAACATTATATGCTCAGGTAAATGAAAGCAGATATTAATTGTCAGTTTCGTGGTTGAGTTGGTAAAAACGACTTCATAAAAGACAGACTAATGTGCTTTCGATGTATTGAATAAAGATGGAAAAATTAGCAAAACATAGCATACATAATTTTTCCACTTAAGCCATTTAAAATGCAACATGAAACAAACGAATGAAACGAACAAGCTAAGAACACCAAATTAAGCTATTTTTTAAATAATCGCCATGCCCCATGACACACACACACGGACGAAAAAGATTAATGGAGTCGATTACAATTGGTGCAAGTCAAGATATCGGAGTTGATTTGTGTATGAGAAATTATGAGTCATAGCTTGGGCCTAGGTACTATAAAAAGTTAGTGTGTGTAGGCCCTATTGAATAACATTTTGACGTGTTGAACTCTGTACACATGTGTTGAGGGCTGAAAATTGTATATAATGAACAATCATTGATCTAGATGTAAAACTAGTTATTTCACCAGCGTATGTTCTATTGCATGTGTTTTTGTGTTGGGTGTGTGTTGAATACTAGTTCCCAAATGATATGCGGTAGGCTACGTGTTTACAAAAGAATTGTATGGAGAGTATAAGCGCTTTGGCAAAACCCTGTAGACCTACACATACTGATCTGTATTACTAAAGTTTGTTTTCAAACTGCGGTTTCCTTAGAGGTCGGAGTTTAACGAGGTGATAATGAACTTCATCATTAGACCAGAATATTTACACCCTAGCTTGTCACGTCAAACTTGACATAATTTATATGACATGGACGACTACACTGGGAAACGTCCCTATACCGGACATTTTTTCATCGTGTTTAATTACTCGATATAAATATCGTGCATCGGGTAGCCTACAATGTTAATTTAAAATCAAGGATTGGTACAGAGTGGTACTGAGCTCGGTAAACACACCGGCTGAACGAAGGGTGCTACAAATGTAATACCACACTTTATTATTTAACTGAACATAGAGAAAAAAACTCCAGAAAAAATGTGGAAAAAAAGTTACCATAATGTTTAAGGTTGTCCAAGTGAACTAATCCGATTGTTCCGGTATCCAGTAGGTTGACTGGTTCCCTTCGCCACGTGGGTCAGCGTACCATTAGATTTAGGCCTGCATTGACTTAATGTTATCCCTCGTTGCTCCTGCTCCATGCTTGTCATCTGGCAGACGAGGGAGTCAAGCTCGTCATAAAATCACACCTTAACAACTCCTCGAATGGCTGTCACACTGGTCAGAAAGTAAGACCATTTTAATATTTACAACAAGAAAACAAATACCAACACAGACCGAATTAGATCCTAAAACAGTTTCACATTTATGTCACACTATACCGAGTAATAAACACCACTTCACATGTGTAATAAATAATTGTTTTAATAACACAAATCACCAAACATATTTTCTCCCCAAGAATCTGGAAATCTTAGTTACAGACCGATTAATAGTTGCAGCGGTGTAATCCTACACACAACACAAATCAGATGGCAGTAAAACGTCGACCCTATAATCATCTACTATAGCATGTGTTAAATAAGCTCCACATTGAACCGATGTGTTATGTGCCTATTCCCTGTTCATCGCAAATGGAAACGAGGGGGGAAAAAAACTTGAATGATTCCTCTCTACAAATCGTAAGGTGTGCTCTAGCTTCTCAAAAGACGTGTCATAGGTTGGAAAAAAAAAAGATTTAAATAGAGATCGAGGGGGGGGGGGGGAGTTAGGGAGGTGGGGAGGGGTTGAAAATGAATGCACACAACAGATCTACCGAGTGTAGACAAGCTTTCATTCAGTTGTAGGGATTTAGGCAAGACCCGCGATCACAGTAGCTCCCGTTCATGTTACCTACGTCTGCGGTCGTCCATCCTGTTTTGGGTAGTGTGTTAAAACCGTTAGGAAACCCGCTCGTTAATTTTTTTTTTTTATTTTATCTTTTTTTTTTAAATTCTTGCAACTTGGTTTTATATAAAAGAAATACACCGAGCGAATGAATAAAAAAATTGCCCAGTAAAACATAACATAAAATTTCCCTTATATTACCAAGTAGGTAGCTGTTAATTAATGTAAGCGACATTTTTTTATTCCGAATTCTTTTCACGTTGAGTTAACAGGGTGATAATTTTCTAAAATATACTGAAATTATAGCCATTTCAAGTTCGGGATATTTTTGTTTATTTAAACCGAAAAAACATCTTTAACCAATATAAAAACAACAACAGCAAATGCTGAAAAGAAAACGTAGGGTAGTTTAAGTGGGCTGGAAAAAGAAGATATACATTAATCTATATGTGAATGCATACATAAACAAATTGGAATATTATAGTATAGAAAGATGTTCTAGATACACTTACCTGCAAACGACCTGTCGAATTCCTTGCATTTTTTTTTTTGCAAAACAAATTCCCCCCCCCCCCCCCCCCCCATAACAAAATTTACCTACGCTACTGTCCCTATTTAGGTTTTTGTAGTCAAATTAGAAGCTACTTCCCATTTTCCTCATTTGCCTAATTGATATTAGAGACGCTTTGTTTTAGTTCAGCCGTATGCGTGAATACATAGCGAATGAAACCGAAACAAAATTAATGATTTAAGAGCCTGTCATTATAGAAATACGCAAACAAACAGGAGTGGACTGGCTGTCCGAGAGGCCTGGGAAACAAATATGCTGCACCAATCCTGACTTCATTATTGTACATTTTTTCACCATCAAAGCTTGAGGTCCGCCTAAGTCTATCAAGTCACATTACATAAATTTAATAACAAAAATGGAAACGTATACACACTGGACTTAAAGTTTTAACCAACGAATTATTTTTTTTCAAATCAAAAACTGTTGTGGCGACCCACCTGGATTTTTCCCGGTGTCCCGGCGTACTAGTCAACCCATGCCCACATTTTACAGAGAACGTCAGCTGGTCGGTGTGGGTCAACATGCGTGTAGCAGTGAAACGTTAAAGCAGCGTTAGTTTGGATGCAGCAACACTCCATAGTCTAGATCGGCCATGCGCCGTACCGGTGCTTCCATCACCGAGTTAGTCAGACGTAGCAAATCGGATGTCTTCGTTCGCCGAAGCAGAGAGAAAAAGCGGGAGAATGTAAAAGAGAGAGGGAGAGAGAGATATTAAACCTAGTATTTTGATAATCTCCCCTGCACCTGTTAATTAATTTTGACAAACGTAGTATGATGAAACTTCCGAATAGACTTTACTGTTTAATTAATAACGTTGACTGGAAATAAATGCGTAAAAATGTTTTGTTAAATTAGAGAAAAACAAATATTTTAAAGCATAATGTTAACATGGGCTGAACTTCACAACACTGATGCCTTGTTAAATATCTATTTCTTCGTAAACTATAAAAAATTCGGTCATAAAAAGGGATCATGTCAGCTCATCGCGAAACAAGAGCAACCTGTTTCATGGACTCGGCAGAAAGTAGATTTATGGTGACTGAAACTTTCAAACAGCGGGGATTGTCGTTCTTAATGGATCGCATGCAATGCTGTCTAACAAGAAGGGACTAGGATGTTGTTTACCAATTTTATATTGTGTTTCATGGGTTAGTAGAGATAAAGAGCAGTGTTAAATACCACTTCCGACAAAATGAAACTCGGTTTCTGTTTTATATCGGTTTTTTTTTTTTTTTTTTTTTTTTTTGTGTTTGCAAAATTTAGAAAATGAGACGCAGTGGCTTATACGTTGTTTCTTCCAACACAATTTCTAGCTTTACAGCTAATCTAGACTGTACATACACGCAGCATTAAACATATAATTGCATGATTTAGAAAATATAGCAATAGTGTATTTTTTTTTTAAATTAAAATTTCGAATTTCGCGTTAGATTAGCTACTGAATCCCCAGACTCCCCTTAATATATAACAAATAGTAATGATTAAAAAGAGTGGTTGGTTTTACTCAAAGTTTAACATTGGTCAGTTTCAGCTACATCTTCTGTAATTACAGAACATATTAACGCATCCATTTGCCGGAGCTTTTTTTAAATCATATTTTTGCAAGGCTTGATGTTTAACATTGGTAGGCACATCTCATAAGAAATCAATAGGCAGATATTTCCATTTCAGCACTCGTTGTTCTAACATGTGAAACAAAACGCAAGCTTTACTAGTAGGCTACACTGTTCAGCTGCTGCATACTTTTAAAAAGCGAGTTGAGAGATCGCTTTAAATATTCCTACAATGTGTAAAGTACTGGAACTGTCAGAGGCGTAGCGAGGGGGGGTGCGGACCGCACCGGGTGACACCATTTGGGGGGGGGGTGACACCAAGGCAAAAAATAGCAAAAATATATAGAGAAAAACTTGAGGGGTGGTGCAAATCGAAAATTTGAAAGTTTGTCCCCGGGAAGGGTCGCTACGCCTCTGGGGGGTGACACCATTAAGTGCCGCACCAGGTGACACCCGACCTCGCTACGCCACTGGGAACTGTACTACCGAAATAAGCACATTAGTTTTCTAAGATAGCTTATGAGGCAAACTAATACCCCATTCCTAATATAATTAATTTAAGTTTTGCAACAGATTCGGCTGATACATTTTGTAGTTAAAGACGAAAATATTTTCCATCTTGAAATGAATAAGTTACTTTTCTTCTTAGTTCGCAGCAGCGCTATGCGGGAGATGCTAGTAATTAATATAATTTTTACATTCGAAAAGGCTGCTCTTTAAGGCTGCGTTCTTTAATTAGTCAACCTCCTCACCATTATACATATATATGGGGTAATTTATTTAACGTCCAGCATCGACCCTGTCCCAAGTAACTCACATTACAACAAATAGTGCAAGCTTTTTTTTTTAAATAAAAAGCTTACCTCCCCTCCTTCCCATTGCCACAATCTGCCCAACCATCACTTTAAAAAAAAAAAATCCACGTCACACTTCAACCTACCACCACCATTTTTAGCGCAATTTCCATTCTGGAGAATTGCGTTTATTAACTCGTCATTTCTGGGAATGGATGGATGGATGGATGAATGTGTGTCCGGGCTTTAAGTCGTATCTCCTCCTTAACGAAGCAATATCGATGAATAGTTCCAAAAGCAATTATGTTAAGCAAACTACGAGTATGAGCATAGGCCATAAAAATTCCGGGTTTCTTTCATGTATTTCCCGGAAAAGCCAAAAAACCTCGAAAAAAATTCAGTTTTTGGCCCATATCTCGGCAACCAGACCACTTAGCGACTTGAAACATGTACCAATCGATTCCTGTCATAATTTAGAACAATATTGCCGAAGAAAGTTTTCAAAAATATTCTCTCGTTCGGTCACAAATTTTAAAATTACATAAACACCTACAAACCGATTGTTCTTCTAGCTTGAACGCACCCCAACATTATACGTCAGAGCTATTTTTAGATAACATAAGGAAATTGCGCACAAATGTCACTAGACTTTTTTAATTAACTTGTTTTTAAAAATCGTGCAATTTCTTTCTAAAATATTTACTGAGCTCGGTCAAGATTGAATAGCTATGCTGATCAGTTTTATTACAATTTACAAACGAAGCGTTTTATAAACGCGAAATAACGGCTAGAATTCACGCAAAAGTGTGTCGTCATTCCGTAACTTTCTGAGAATTCCCCCCCCCCCCCCCATCCATCGCCACATAGAATAGTTAGTCTACGGACCACCCATATGGCTGAAAAGGGATAATCGAATAATAGTATGGATCTAGAAAAGTATTAGAAATGGATCCTAGATCTATAATACGAGATCTATGTTGCTGTGTCAAACTTTTAAATTATAATACGATCTTTTACAAGCTAGATCTAGATCTTCAGATATGTCATCCCATTCTAGATCTAGAATATCTAGATCTATAAACTAGCTAATCCGTAGTTTCTTTCTGGCATCTCTTTGGGTGCCCCTACGGTCTACAGCCGCCCCGCCCCCCCCCCCCCCCCCCCCCCCCCCCATGAAATAGAAAAAAAAGTGTAGATTCTATATAATTTATGTAGAAATTAAATAGCTCTAGTTAACCGGCGTCTGATTGCCCCTCTAGACTCTAGATTTAGGACTTTTTTTAGATCCTAGAACCTAGATCTAGATCTAGATCTAATCTAGATTTAGATCAAACTATTAACTAGACTTTTACTCTCCACTAGATTAGAATCTAGATTCTAGATCTAGAATCTATAATACTATAATTATTAAAATTATTTATATTTTTATTAAGTCTAAAAATCTAGATCTAGATCTAGAAATCTAGATCTAGACTTAGAACTTAGACTAGATCTAGATTTTCTAGATCTAGAAATTTATTTAGATCTTGATCTAAGATCTAGATATCTAGTATTATCTAGATCTAGACTCTAGCTAGACTCTAGATCTAGATCTAGAAAAAAAATCTAGTCTAGATCTAAATCAAGATCTAGATCTAGAGATTCTAGATCTAGATCTAGATCTCTAGACTTTAGTTAGATCTAGATTCTCTAGATCTAGATTTCTAGATCTAGATTCTAGATCTAGTGAAGTTAGCAAAAAAAGTAAATCCTTCAATTTGACAATTTAAGACACGCATTAAATAATAAATAAATAATAAATATTTAACTTAAATAGATTATAGATCTAGATTCTAGATCTAAATCTAGATCTAGATCTAGATCTTAGATCTAGATCTAAAGTAAATAATAATCCAACGATTTGTTAGTATCCATTTTGAACGTCTGCTACTTTTAACTTTTCAAAAGCTTAAAATTGCTACTTAGGAAATGAAGAGGAAGCGTGACGAAACAAAATAGATCTAGGGGGGCTAGATCTAAGATTTAGATCTAGAGCTAGATCTAGATCTAGATAGATCAACAAGTTAAAAGTTTAACACTAGGGACTAGGAATTGAGTTTTAGACATAAGCTAGCCTTTTTGATGTACTGCTAAAAGAAAAGAAAATCCCAATAAACAAAACAAAAGTTAAGTAGCCCAATAGAAAGTCCTATACTGTAACGGTTCTCCGTCAGACCCATGCTAAAACTAAAAGCGAAGGAAATTAACAGGATGAAATACGCAGTGGCGTAGCGAGGTCGGGTGTCACCCGGTGCGGCACTTAATGGTGTCACCCCCCCCCCCCCCCCCCAGAGGCGTAGCAACCCTTCCCGGGGACAAACTTTCAAATATTCGATTTGCACCCCCCCCCTCAAACTTTCGATTTGCACCCCCCCCCCTCAAGTTTTCGATTTGCACCCCCCTCAAACTTTCGATTTGCACCCCCCCCCCTCAAGTTTTTCTCTATATATTTTGCTATTTTTTGCCTTGGTGTCACCCCCCTAAATGGTGTCACCCGGTGCGGTCCGCACCCCCCGCCCCCCCCCCCTCGCTACGCCCCTGGAAATACGTCATGTGTTTTAGAATCTAATTTTTTTTTAATCGGTTTAGATCTAGATCTAAAATCAAACTAAAGATTGTAGAATCTAGATCTAGTTCAATGAATTTGTTTTTGATTGTTTGACAATGCACTGTTTCGGTTTTTTTAATGGGTATACAATGGTGCTTCGACTTACGAATTTAAGGTTGAATCGTATAGGACAGGGGTCGGCAACCTGCGGCTCGCGAGCCGCATGCGGCTCTTTTGATGTCAAGAGGCGGCTCTCCAGTGCTATAATAATTATATCATTATTTTCAAAAATCAAAAATATTATACTGTAAAAACAAAAACAACTTTAAACAAAATTAAAAAAAAAAAACAGCGAGAATAGGTGGAGTAGAGCGTGTATGGCCATCAGACATCCTCTGGGCATTAAGCACAGCCCCACAACTGTGCTTGGGCCAGCACCGTGGCAATGGTTCCATGCTTTCCACTACCGAAATGAACATAAAATGTTAGTGGCTTTTTAAAACTTGGGAAATTTTGTAGATTGTAACTTTCGGCTTTTCTGTCTCAAACGATTGCCGACTCCTGTTAAAGGACAACGTTCACGGAAAATATTTTAAATCCGTTTACATTACAAAAAAAAAAGGCACCTAAAATCATCGCTGCATTTGTCCAAAAGATTATGTTATGGTATAGACTATTCCAATACTAGCGTTGAGTTGTAAATGACAAGTTAGGGTACCGTTTTTGAGTTTTAGCAACGCTTGCAAATATTATTTTTAAAAAGTACCCTTAAAATCTAAAACGTAATTTCAGTGGGCCATGTTATGGTGTGTGGGGGAGGAGGGGTGACTTTAAAAACCTTTTTTAAAAAACATCGACACCATTCTTTTGGGATCTCTGGCGAAGCCGACATAAGGAGTTCTGTACATTCAAGGTTTTATCGAAAGCTCGTTTGTGTAAGGTTGGAGGTACGCACAATCCGGCTCTACAAGCTACGCTTTAGCATAAGGATAGACCAGTTGACTACTTTGGTTTACGGCGCACATCGGCTTTTTTTTTTAAATAAAAGGGGCGGGGGGGGGGGGGGGGGGGGGGGTTAGGGGAGGGCAAATAGGAATACGGAAAAGGGGCGGGGGATAAAGTCAAAACAAGCAGATGTTCTGTCAGCTGTCATGAGATGCAAGACTTGAATGAAGTTTTTTTTAAAAATTGTTATTATAACTCAAATTGTCATTTTGTATGTGTAGATATTTAAATCAATATATTTTTTTCTTTTTATAAAGTGCCCAATTAAGAAAAATGAATAATTAAATAAGTTTATAAACATCATCTCAGAATATATGATTTAAAACAATTATAAAAGCTATAAATTTAAATGTGCATGTCCAACTTGAAGTGAAATTGTTGTCCCCTCAAGTGTAGCCGGTGTTTTAAATTTGTTGTCGGGTAAAGTTTGACTTCCTGCTGCCAACTTGTAACCTTTCACTTGGGTGAAAGTGGATTATGAACATGGAGAAACACGAAAGTAGGCCAACTTAATGGTAGCCTATCATGCATTTTGATGTAAACAAACATACTACTGTCCCATGGCCTGGCGTTTGCCATTGTTATACTTTCATAACCCTGCATCATTGAAAATTATTGATTCAACTTTTTTTCAGTGTATTGGTAAAGTTGTTGAAGGAAATCCCCCCCCCCTCCCTCAACAGGTGCAACGTAGTTTGTGTAAACCAAGTCCAATACGATTACATGGAGTGGCCTTGCGATCAACAGGTAGCGCACACCTGCGTTCTACGGCCTTTAGCGCGATTGACAGACGGCGGTTTATCAGTGTGTTTGGAAAAAAAAACACAATCGTATTTTAAAGTGACGAAGTACCAACTACTCGCCTGCTAGGGTCTACCTAGCTTGTTTTGGACGTTTATTTTACGTCTGCTGCAGACTTGAGAACTGGCTAGGCCGACTCTGACACTTGGCCGTTACGGCCTCTTGTATTAATTATGTCATTGAAAACTTGCAGCCAGTCAGGTAGCCCGAAGCAGACGTTTTGCCCTCAGATCTACTGATGCGTGCCATGTTCGTTACATCATGTCGTTACCCACTAGTAATAGTAGCGTCTCAATCTTTCATTCAATAAATTTAAATAAACCGGGAGTGATCTCCACTAAATTTTCTCGAATATTCTTATATAAAACAACAGGGGATGGGAACTCGGGATATAGACATGATTTTTAATCCATTTTAAATACTTACACTTTTTAAAATAGAATAAAATCTCGTAGAAAAAAGAATTGCACACCAAGTGAACGCCAAATAAAATGTGCATAATAGTGCGGAGTATAGGACTAATTAGTACTTCATAAATTTACATGCGTTTTTTTGAGAAATCGGAAATATCGTAAATTACTACTTCCGGTCAACGGAAGTTACTCAAAATTTGACAGAAGGTAGAGAATTAGATCTTTTACTTACCTGTGAAATTTCATTTATCTATCTGAAATAGTACTCAAGTTATAGGCTTTTGAAAAATTCAAAGTAGAAAAAGTACCACTTCCGGTCATCGGAAATCGCTCAAAAGTTGATACGGATCTACGATTTTGATATATGAAATTTCATCAACCTAGCTGTAACGGTACTCTCTCTCTCTCTCTCTCTCTCTCTCTCTCTCTCTCTCTCTCTCTCACACACACACACAGACACACACATACGGACAAGAGTGCAAAACTACGTTTTTCCGACTCAGGGAGGTGTTAAACGCCGAGATTTGCAACAAAAAAATTGTGTACGATTACAAGAATTTCTCTATACTTAGTATATACGAGAAAGTAAAAACACGAATGGTCTTCTGAGGTTCATTATACGACAGTAGTCGACCATGAGGCTACAATGACCCTAGGTAAAAATCAAATTAATATCCTGGCTACAAATTATGAAGGACCTAAATGCTAAAAGCAAAATAATAGTTATAATAATTTTTTTTAATTGCACTGTGTTTGTATTTAATTAAGAAGATAGAAATATGATCTAGGAAAATAAAAGTAAAAATATTTGGTAAAAAAGCAGCCAACAAATAATTTTTAAAGGACACTAGTCAAAATGAAATATTTGAAAGGGCTGCAGTCTGACAAAAATATTTGAAAGGGCAGCAGTCTGACATAGAAAGGACAGCAGACGGCAAAAGAAAATGAAACAGCAGCAGACGGCAAAAACGATTGAACGGGCAGCTGCCGGCCAAAGTATTTGAAACGACAGCAACTGACAAAATTGACGATTTAGAGGCCAACCGAGGGAAACAATTTTTTTTTTGTTTTAAACGGACACTGGAGCTTAGGTAATGATGCTTCTTGATTAATGAAACATTGGAAAGGCTTTTAAACAAAAAAACATTTGAAAGTACATTGAGCGTATCGGAATACAAGTAGCTATCAAGTGATTTAGAAATTTGAATAAAAGTCACAGTACGGTCAATACCGTCCTCACTGTACTAGTATTTGAAAAGTACAAATTAAAATTGATTTAATTCAGGTTAATGTAAACACTTAAGATATTTATAAGTTGTACAATTGTGGTTTTTTTTTGTTGTAAATTCTAGTCAGAAGTATGCACAGGAGTCGTGGTTTAAAAAAAAAAAAAACTTTTCAAGATTTAATGATGTTTCATTTCATATTTCTCAATAAGTAAATCTAGATCTATATTTAAAAAATATTTTTGTGACTTATTTTGTGTCTTTTCCCGACTAGTTTGTATGTATGACTTTTTTCTGTTAGGTAGGATGAGGGTGGTAGGGTGAGGGTGTGGTTGGGTGAGAGGAAGGGGGGGAGGTAGGGGGTGGTATGGTGAGAGTAAGGAGGGGGTAGGGTGAGGTGTATGGTGAGAGTAAGGGGGGATAGGATAAAGGGAGGTAGGGTGAGGGTGTGGTTGGTGAGGGTGGTAGGGCGATAGGGCGAGGGTTTATGATGAGGGCGTTAGGGTGAGGGCGGTAATTGAGGGCGTTAGGGTGAGGTCAATGTAAAAGAAAGAACACAAAAGTGAAGTAATCCTCGAATCGGTCATTGAAATTAAGTCAACTGTCACCATTAGCAGGAGATCGTGCGTGGCTTACAAAAAAAAACTTTGCATTACATTACAGGGCAACACATCTTTCACGACAACTACGATTCTGTTTCGCGCGAGAAGGTTGCAATGAATCAATGATTATACGGACGCGAAGACTTACAACAAGCGACTGCGGAGAGAGAAAAAAAAACCTTCCCCTACACAACATAGCCTGTGGGAAATGAATCAAGTAGTTATTTTGACTATGAATGAATGAATTCACTTTTTATGAATGATGTTTTTTGCGGTCAAATTTGAGCAGTCAGATAAGAAAAGATTAATCCTCGTTCTTTTTTTTTTTTCTTTTTTTTTTTTTTATTTTTTTTTACGTTTATGGGAGTGTGCAGTGGGAGTGGCTAGATAAGTCTTTTATGGTCTTCACGGTCGTTTGGCTGGGGTCGCTTTATGCTTTCCGTGAGGCAATCTGTCAAACAAGTAATTTGTGATCACCTTTCAGTGGACAGGATGGGACTAGGTATACATCTAAATATATCTACGTCCATCTGTCTCTACATTAGTTCATATATATATATATATATATATATATATATATATATATATATATATATATATATATATATATATATATATATATATATATATATATATATATATATATATATATATATATATAAAATATTTATATAATATATATATATATATATATATATATATATATATATATATATATATATATATATATATATATATATATATATATATATATATATATATATATATATATATATATATATATATGCCTATATGAGTGTAAGTGTGTATGTACGTGTGTGAATTAAAAAAAAGACCGCATACCGAATAATGAACAAATCTTCTTTTAAAATCAGACTAAGGTAGCAGCTTTTCCATTCAAAAATAATCTAGGATTAGGTAGCACTTGTTTCCAGGAGCCAGGCGCCATCAGACTATAAACCTCGCGACGCCCCTTTTACTTGAGCTGATATTAAAATGCATCATCATGGCGGGGACCTCGGTTCTACCAAAAAATGATCTCAAATGTGTTTTTATAAGCACGTTGCCTCGACTATTCACCAAAGCTGGGTAGCAAGCTGCCAGTCTTTTCCTACACTTGGCTACGTTGTTGCTTAGTTTTTCCCTATATTTACTACATTGCCTATATAAATATAAATATATAATTATATATATATAAATGTAATTCAGAGGCGTAGCGAGGGCGGGGCGGAGGGTTCAGACCGCACCGCGTGACACCATTTAGAGGGGTGACACCAGGGCAAAAAAAAAAAAAGCAAAATGTGCAGGAAAAAAAAAAGGCCTTTTGCCAGTTCCATTAATGATTAATGAAAGTTAAATAGTCTTTGAAGTACACATCGACAATTATTACAAGGTACAAGAGGGTGGGGGTGACACCATGACGTAAACGTGCTCACTATTGAGTATATATATATATATATATATATATATATATATATATATATATATATATATATATATATATATACTTTGTCTCTTGGGGGGGGGGGGGTGACACCACAATGTGCGTTGCGCCGGGTGACACCTGACATATTATATATATATATATATATATATATATATATATATATATATATATATATATATATATATATATATATATATATATATATATATATATATATATGTGTGTGTGTGTGTGCGCAACGCACATTGTGGTGTCACCCCCCCCCCCCAAGAGACAAAGTATATATAAATATATATATATATATATATATATATATATATATATATATATATATATATATATATATATATATATATATATATATATAAAACGTTGATTGAGGCCTATATGGACAACACTTATTAAAAGAATATTACAAAGAAATTAAGCAATTATTTTTCTAATGAAATTATTAACTTGCAAATGTGGATTTTTCCACCAAGCCTTACCGGTTGCCTGTTTGGCGTGCCAAGCAAAGGGACAAAACCATTCAATAAATAATTTACCCTAAAGCTCGTTAATACGAAGCATTTAAAAAAAAAAAACATGTTGGGAACTTAAGAAACAAAATCTTTGACTATCGAACGTACACCATACAATGTTCTTTATGTAATATCGTTTGAACGTGTTTTATCAATGTTCGTGGATTTGTGCCTTGGTAAAAAATATTAAGTATAAAGGCTTGTCAAGATAATCTGGATCACAATCTAAGAAAAATAACCCAGCTTGACTGAAGTTCAGTAAGGTTCCTTCCCTTTTTACAAGATTTTATTTAACTTGCTTCCTCTGTCTGTTTGTGGACAGTCTGTCGTGGACAGTCTATCTATCGTCAGTCGACATTGATAAAAACGCTAGAGCGAAATTTCTGGCACTTCTAACTGACGGATTCGGTTCAAAGTTAGCACGTGGGCAGAGGCGTAGCAACCCTTCCCGGCGCCCGGGGACAAACTTTTCGAATTTCACCCCCCTCAAGATTTCGATTTGCACCCCCTCAAACTTTAGATTTGCACCCCCCCTCAAGATTTCGATTTGCACCCCCCCCCCCCTCAAGATTTCGATTTGCACCCCCCCCCCCTCAAACTTTCGATTTGCACCCCCCTCAACCTTTCAATTTAATTTTCCAACCGATTTTGGCGCCCCCTAAGGTCGTCGCCCGGGGACATATGTCCCCCCCCCGCCCTCCCCCCATCACTACGCTACTGCACGTGGGTCAATACATTAAGACAATGGAATCTGACATTAAATTTCACATACTTTGATGCCTAATTATTTTTTGATGAATTAATTAAAATTTTGTCCGAATTATTAGGCTGTCTTATCCAACTATTCCGCACTATTATACGCGCGTCATCATGTTCATTAGGTGTGCAACCGTTTTTAGTCATGCAACTCTATTGTAAATTTAAAAAAAAAATTAAAGTACTGAAAAACAAATTCATAAAAACGTTTTAAAAGCAATTTTTTGTGTAATAATGCACAAAAACTAGCAAAGAAATGATTTTCTTTATTTATATGATAATACACTTTTATTTAAATAGTTGGTTATCACGCGGATACATAAGCAACCAAAAGTCAAACCTAACAGTTTAAGTGCACCTGGGCCGTCCCGGATGTCGTGTAACGGGAGCATGCCGGGCTCCCAAAGGGGCAAGATAACACACCGGGCTCCCTTTCTTCACAGACGCAGAATCGCGCGACGGGTAAGGTAAGTTTACATCAATAAAATAATTTGACTGATTTTGAAATTTAAAATAGTTTATAATCAATAGAGGCCTTATTTTCAATTTATTTCCGGCATTTCTTCGGGGATTATGATGGAAGCACTGCATACAAAGGAAGTCCACTGCCCCCCCCCCCCAACGAAATAGAACACATTTGTATAATTTATATAAAAAAATATATTTTACACAGTAACAGTATTCCCCCCCCCCCCCCCCCCCCCCCATGAAAACTTAAGTCCCCCCCCCCCCTTTGTAAAGTTATCTGAAAGAAATACTGCTTATTTATATTATCGTAATGGTAAACAAACCTTCCAAAATCTGCTCAAAATATTCTAATTCAGACCTTTCCCTAATTTTCTTTCTATATTGTTAAGTATACTTATTAACTTAGTCCTATAATATTCAGTATCAGAATTAAGCTGTTAATGAGAATTTCTGCGAGACTGTCTTTGAGAGCACTAAGCTTAGGTTGAATAATGCCTCTCCAGCAAATGTATCAGTGTTACTTGCACCCCTTAGTGACGCCAATATTTAGAATTCTGCTGAGAAATATGTTAATAAAAATTTCCTCATACATTTATTTTTGCGATACAAATAATATTATTCCCATTTGTTTTGTGGCACATATCTCAAGTTTATTTTGGCAATCGAAGTTATATTTAGAAAATTATCGATAGTCCCGAGCCAAGTAAAAAAGTAATTCCATTTACTGCGGAATTATTATTATGCTATTCTTGTTATTTTCATATTTCCTATGCTCGAGGCTGCGTTGTCATATCTGGCATTATCTGGGCTAGTGCAATGGGAATTCTCATTTCCTTAATTTCCAATGCAATATTTAGAAACACATCTAGATCTAATATTTCAAGCAAACTTTTTTCTTAACAATATTTAGGTCTAATCACCTCAAACAAAAGTTAGTAGGCTATTAGTTTTATTAATTATTTATAATTTTATAGCTAGTTTAAGTCTAAGAATAGAAGATCTCTCTAGCAGTCTAGCTAAAAAAAGATGAGCGAGTTAAAAATTTTAAGTTAAACTAAAATGATCTTCTTACTAAGTCTTACTTAATTAATTAGATCTACTTATTAGCCTACTCAGTTAATAATTAATACTTCACCACTTGATTAAGACTTTTAAGTTGATTTGATACTAACTTATGGACTACTGTAGATCTAGACTACATCTACTAGAGATTAGATTCAGAATTCTTCTAGTGACTAGAATCTAGTTCTAGATCTAGTGTTATGTACTAAATATGTACTCATGTAGACTAAATTCTAGTACACTACTTTTGACTTGAGACAATTGAGATTTTGACTAAATAATTAACTCTTAAACAAAGTCTAGATCTAGAATTTAGAATGTTGGATCTATGGATTATGTTGTTACAAAATACAGTATGCTTTACTGCCTAACCTAATTACTAGATCTAGGCCCTAACTAATTTAAATGAACTCACATAGAATCTAGATCTAAACTACTTGGAGCCCTGAGCTTCCCTGTGAGCACTCTATACATACCCCCTTTGTTAATTAATCTTAAATGTGCACGATACGCTATCTGTGCGATGGGGTAATAAATCTATAATCATTGACTAAACCTAATCAAGTGTGTCAGCCAGTCTCTGGCTTTCAGGGGACCTGAGTTGTGTTTACTACTGTTTACTGATGTTTTTAAACCTGGGGGCAGACCACAAACTTCCTACGAGACAGAAAAGACATTAAACATTAAAGGATCGTAATCTAGAATCTACTAATTGTCTTAATTTACTTAAAGCAGTTCATTTTTGTCATGTGATTTATTGACTTTTATTGAGAGCAAAATAAAAAAGAATAAATATACGCTAGGCCTACTTGTTTTTAACTAGTATCAACATACTATTTTAATTTTTAAGAATTCGTATTTGCTGAAATAAAAAAAAAAAACCCAGTAGGCCTATAATCAACCTTTATATTAATAATCTTTAAAATGCATTATGAACAAGTTTTTTTTCTTTAGTTACAATAAAGCATTCATAACTCATAATACATTTTAGTTACCAAAGCTTTTACTAGAGAAAAAAGTTCCTTTTATTTTCTTATTCTTATATTTAGAATTTTGAAAAAAATTGATCAATTTTTTAAATATGCTTTACACAAAACATTTTAAATAGAAAATCATACGTTAGCTATTAAGATTTGTGGGATTTTGTAATTCGTCTTTTTTAAAGAGAGACCATTCTATTGTGCTACTGTTTTCTTTCAGTGAAGAATTTACTCCAGTCCAGAATAAAATGTGTTCATGAAGTTAATGTAACATTATTTGCAAAAGAGTTGTGAAAGGACTTTTGCAAGTAGTTATTCTGAAAAGCAAGTTTTCATTTTTTGGGATTTATCATCATGGCTGATGAGCCGATGGCATCAGGGTCAGGAGAGGTGGCTATGACCTGGCTCCCATCTCCCATTGTTGACATTGGAGCAATGGGGATGAAACAGGTAAGCACAGATCTTTGTTTTTTCATTCAGGTGTTAATTCTGTGACGATAGATTCTATTTATGTTTGATTTAATTCTCTATGTGATGATTTGATTGGCCGGGCCTGCAATCTCTAACAAGTTCAGAATACTCACTTAAGACTTAAGTCACTGTTAGTGTAGTTGATTCACTTCTCATAGGCTAGTTGATTCACTTGTCATTTCATCTATGCTGCATTTGATTAGTTTGATATGACTTTGTTTTTTTAGTCAGAATCTGATGCTGAAGGGTCAGGCCTTGTGCTGTCTGAAGCTGTTGTAGATTCTGTGCCCATGTCAGGCGTTGACTGCACCCCGCCCCCCACAGCCAACAACATGAGTTTTATCATTGTTGCTGAGGCAGCAGCAGAGGAAGCAACCACTGGTATGGCATCATCTTACCTGACATCTGACATGATACATGACATCATTATGACATTACATCTTCCCCACAAGTAATTACTATAGTGTCTTTGATGTCAGCAAATTCACATGATTTAACCAAGTTAATTTTCCCTGTTTTTGACAGCTCTGTATCAAGATGTGGGCTCTGTGCAGTCCACGTGGGTCAGTGATGACCTCTCACAGAGCGACATGGAGGCAGAGGACTCTCATACAGGTAATGTCTTTCTTGACTCTCACACAGGTAATGTTAATGTCTTGCTTGACTCTCATACAGGTAATGTCTTGCTTGACTCTCACACAGGTAATGTCTTGCTTGACTCTCACACAGGTAATGTCTTGCTTGACTCTCATACAGGTAATGTCTTGCTTGACTCTCACACAGGTAATGTCTTGCTTGACTCTCATACAGGTAATGTCTTGCTTGACTCTCATACAGGTAATGTCTTGCTTGACTCTCACACAGGTAATGTCTTGCTTGACTCTCATACAGGTAATGTCTTGCTTGACTCTCACACAGGTAATGTCTTGCTTGACTCTCATACAGGTAATGTCTTGCTTGACTCTCATACAGGTAATGTCTTGCTTGACTCTCACACAGGTAATGTCTTTCTTGAATCTCATACAAGTAATGTCTTGCTTGACTCTCATACAGATAATTTCTTGCTTGACACTTACACAGGTCATGTGACCAAATTGTCTATTTAATAACTTTCAGATGCTGCAGAGGTGACAACGACAACTCCCCCAGGCCCAGCAATCGACTGCAGTATGCACACAATACTAAATCACCTGTCCGACCTGTCGGATGACACAGTGACGTCCACCACGGATGAGAGCAGTGGTCACCCGTTCCTCCAGCACAGCACATCTGACTCCTCCTCAGGTTCTGCTAGTTGCCAGAGTTCAGGGGTCAGCTCCCAGGGCTTGTTTGCCTGCTCTAGCTTGTCTGAGAGAAACACCTCCCCCTCAGATTTCCTGGATATGCCTTCCCATTCTAATGATGACTGGGATCCATTGAATCCGTACGGGCTATTTAATTTACCCGAGCCTAGGGGCTCGTCCAGTAACAGGAGACCTCATATTTGGACAGACGTAATGATGCAGAGAGACAGGGTTGGGTATGACATTTTTAACCTGAATGGAGAGGATTCTCAAAGTGATGAGGAAACTCCTGTCCGAACTGCAACACCCCCACCCCCTCAGGTGGAGTTATTCATGCCCCAGCCAGTAGGAGGGAGCAGGTTCCAGTCGCCTCGTGCCAGACGTTGTGTTGCTGACTCGTGGAGATACACCAGGTACCCCTCGTCTGGGGCAGCAACATCTGCATTTCTGGATGATTCAGGTAGGTACAAGTATATCAGTGAAATCATTCAGGTGGATGCAAGTATTTCAGTTTAATTATTCAGTTATATACAAGTGTATATCAGTTAAATTCAGGTATATTACAAGTATATCAGTTTAATTTTCCATGCTATATCTAGTTACAAAGAGAATTATGATTGTGATATACCTTTGTTGAATGTGGGAGGAAGGGGGGTGTTTTTTAGTGTTTTTTTTAGTTATGAGACAGTAATGTTGAATGGTAAATGTATTTAACCAATTGTTGTTCTCCAGGTTCAGGCTGTTCCATGAGTCGTCCATCTGGTCTTGGACTATTACTTGACCAGACAGAGAGGTTGGACAATGACCCATTTCTTGGCATGCCAGAACCAGGTTTGATTTAATTTTTTTCTAAGTTCCTTTAGAGCACTTTATTTTGTTTAGAAAGGTGAATCAGTTGTGTTTACTAGTTTTATTCACTTAAACGGGTTGTCTTGTCATCAGCCAATGATGCTCTCAGAAGTGACATGTCTGGAAGACTCAACAGTGACCAGCGCCCTGAGTCACCAACACTACAAACTTTTCAGGGAAGTTTGTCTGGTAGGTGCCCTAACTTTTCTTACCTAGCCTGTCTGGTAGGTGCCCTAACTTTTCTCAACTAGCCTGTCTGGTAGGTGTTCCTAACTTTTTTTTACCTAGCCTGTCCTCTAGGTGCCCCTAACTTACCTAGCCTGTCTGGTAGGTGTCCCTAACTTTTCTTACCTAGCCTGCCTTGTAGGTGCCCCTAACTTTTCTTAGCTAGCCTGTCTGGTAGGTGCCACTTTATTCAACTTGCCATTACTGCCATCACTGGATACATAATATCTGTTTAAGTGAGGTTAGTTAAGCATCACCCTACAACTGTTACAGAAATGATGACCACTAGAGATGCAAACATGCCATTCCATCGACGCTCCCATCAAAACCTGGGTGAGGAGATGGTGGAGACGGTATTTGTCCAGGAGGGGATGACCTTCAGCTTACCTGTGCCAAAGAATGGAAAAAAGTCCTCACATTGTGGATGTAAAGGAAAAGAACCCAAACAGGCATGGGATTTGTCTTCCAAAAGGTAAGAAATGACCACTGGATTCTGTAAAAACATGCCCTGTGTGAGAAAATATTTTACTTAACATCTACTTCCTTGCAGGTCTGCCAACACAAATGGAGCTTCTACATCAAGAGATGGGGCAACTGCTGAGGTCAGGGACACCTTTCTTGGTGCTGAGGCTGGCTCAAACACAGCTGGTGGCCCGTCCAGCCAGCGACTAGGGGACTGCAGTCATGCCAGAACTGTCTCATCAGGTGGCGCCAGTAGTCCATCATCCCACAACCAGCAAGATGGGCCAGCCAGGGACTCTAGGCATCAATTCCCTTCTTTCTTAGAGCCTGACCCACCCATGGATTCAAGTTCTTCCTCGTCTGAATCTTCAGATCGCAACTTTTTTTCTTCTCCTGAGAGTAACAGATCAGTGAGGAGACATGACTCATCCAATATGGTGGACACACTTCTGGCTAATCCGCCATCCACCACCAGCTCTAGTTTGGTGGACACTCTTCTGGCTAATCCACCATCCACAACCAGTCCTAGTCTGAATACTTCCCGGAACAGTTCCACCCCAAACCTTATGGACTCTCTCTTCTCACCTGTGCGGCCTAGCCAGGGTGGCCAGACAGGTGCCAACAGCCAGCCTTGGAACCATTGGCTGCAGGACATCTGGCGGCAGGGCCTGGGGCAGATTGTTGAAGGTGGTGGTGACGGCCCCAGTAGAACTGACCCAGCTGCCCCATCTGCCCAGGGCACCACCAACGGATCAGATGACAGCGATGTTGAAGTTGTCATGGTGGAACCAAGGTAAGTCTTAAACAATTTGCTCCATTTCCTAGGCTTAAAGTACTCTGGCAATTATAGTCGTACGGGGTTTTTTCATTGTGCTAGTTCAGTAGTTTGAAACGATGTCCAATTAAAACTTGTTTTTTTTTAAAAAAACTTTTTTTTATAGAAATAGTCATGCAACAGTTGTTGTGGATTTGACCACAGAATCAGATGAAGGTGTGGATCTCACAGGGTCTGATGAAGGTAAGCACAGTTATTATGTTCTCACACAGGTGGGGGGTAGGGGTCATTCTGCTCGGGGTCATTCTGCTCATGCAGTAATTTTATAAAATACGTAATGAATTTGTACGTCTTTTTAGATTAAGTCGCGCACAAAATATATCTTGCACACTCAATTTTTGTACTATTAAGTGAATTTTGCTACAAACCCTTTGTTGTGTGCGCACACTGCTAAGTGCAGGCTAGTGTGTCACAGGACATAGGAACACTAATTGGTTACAAGCCACTAGACTTAATGAAATCAAAACTCATTAAAAGTAACAATAATACAGAATGCACACCACACAGAAACTAAACAAGAAACACAGTCAATTCTATCTAGCTTAAAACATGACCCACTAGAACACAGATAATGCGCAATAAAAACTAAAACACGCTGGACCACAAAAATAGCTCACAGCACTGGACACAGTGAGCAGTAATGACAAACTAGATTAACAAGTAGAGCATCATCAGCCTAATCACTATTCACAACACCCATTAAGTGTTTCATTTTTTTTTATAGTTTCTAAAACTGATAAGATTGTGTCAAGCTGCCCTTGTAACTTTTTTGTAATTTTTTAATTTGAAGATTATCTGGAAACTTTGCAAATATTTTGTTAAAACTTTTTTTCATCTGTCATTGTGTTTGACTCAGTTGTTCTTACCCTCCACCAGAGCACGCTGTCCCACCAACAACCCAGCCAAGCAACCCCACAAGTGAGGCAGCCCCCACACACAGCCAGCACACCCCACACTTGGAGCCCCAGGGTCCCTCAGTAACTACATTTAGGCCGACGTCTTTCCTACAGAACCGCAGCCCTAGGATCCCAGTAAGTGACTTTAGTCTCCACTTAAGAGGAGGTTTAATCATCTCAATATTAGCATTTTATCACCAACATTTTACACCATGTGTCTGTTATAACCCCAAGACCCATTTCTCTAATGGCTTTACTGGCTTACTCTCTGAAAGGTTTCATCATGGAGAAATGCTGAAGACACAGCCCACTTTTTCATTGGGCCGTCTGCCCATGCCCAGACCCCCAGAGAAGGCTCACGTCCACCCACCCAGCCCAGGGAAGCAGCCCAGGGTAGTTCAAGCGTGACTGGCCAGGAGCCCAGCGAGCAGCGTGCTGCCTCTAGTGTGTGTTGTCAGTGCCAGTGTCAGAGATGTATGCAATCAACGGTAAGAGATGAAATAATCATGGTGGCAGCTCATCTAATGATCTGCTACCTTAGGCTACCTTAGGAAACTTTCTTGATAAAAAAACTTTTACCTAAGTACTATCACATAATTAAACACATCAGAATTGTGTTAAGTGGAGTGAGCATTAGAATTTTACATTTGGGATTAAAATAATAGACTAATCCCAGACAAATAAACAAAACTTGTAGCTGTATAGTTTTAAGTTGGTGTGCAGACATTTCAACATTTTTTCTAGCCCTTGATGCAAAGACCCACACAAAACCCTTGGCAAGATCAGCAGGGCAGAGACCATGAAGTTAGTACAGTTTGAGTCACTATAGGTCATAACCCCTCATGTATTGATCTTTGAGTAGATTTAAACAGATTGTGTTTCACACAACCATTAACTTCCCAATCTTCTCCTCAAACATCTCCCTTGTAAACTCAATTAAAGATTGTAGCTCTTTGTGGATAAGTAAATATTTTTACAAAAAAATCAAGCTCTTTTAAGAGTATTAGATCATTATAATGTACACCAATAAAAGTTGGAGATAAAAATTAGCAGATTAAATTTAAAATTGGTCATTTAAGGGAAAATTTATTTTCATCTAAACAAATATCCAAATTGCTCAGTCAATAGCAATATGGTCATCTGATATATATAATTTAGTAAATACTTTATCAGTCATATATAAATTTAATTTCAATTTTAAAGTAACTGAAAAAAAAGAAAGATGGGTAAAAAATTCGGGGTGAGAAGAAAATAGTATTAAAAACAATTCTAGATTGCATTGATATAAGGAAGTTGAAACACTTCTATTTCATGTCTTTTTCATTAAAATATTAGCTTTATTCTACTAATATGGTATACAGAGCGCTACGGGTAGAGGGTGTTTCAGGAAGTTAATGGTTGACAAGTTGTGTGTACAGAAAACATTGCCAATAGTGTCAGTAATTGTTTGAATACTCTCTGTTTCAGCATGGCCCTGACAACCCTTGGAGAGTTCGAGCCCACAAACACCACATGTGTCAGGGATGTTCCCACGCCTCGCCCTGCCCCCACGTCACGGACAGCCCCAGTGTAATGAGCACCTTCATGCCATCACAAACCAACATCCCACCACACTCTTGCACCAGCAGTCCAGCTAGCTCGTCAAACCCATTTTCCATGGGCAATCCAGCGTCCAGCCATGCCAGCACACCGTATCACCAGGCAGCGCTGTCCCGCCAGCTCCACCATCACCATCACCACCACCATCATGTGTCTAGAAACCTACAGCCCATCCAGCGCCCTCAGCCTGTTCCCCCACAAAGGTATTATAGGTAAATGAACTTATGTTTCACTAGATATAAAATAGCAGTTTCAATATACCTTCAAAAGTTATTTAGATGTTTTGTTGTGGATTTAATGCATGCTGTAACAAACATGGCTGTTGAACTTTGTCCTTTAGGACCTCTCCACACATACATCACCACATGCCCCACAGTGGGATATCTGTCAACAGAAGTGGCAACATGGGAGGTCCTGCTGACATGAACTGTGGGTCACAGTTCAGAGGTTAGTCTTTGTCTTGTGGCACAGCTTGTATCCACTACTCATCAGCAACCTTGTCTTTTTAATGAATTTTAAAAAAATTGTATTTGCTTTAAGAAGCTTACAGTTCCACCTGTACTAAACAGCATCTTTTAATAAGGCACCATAATTACTGACTCTTGAAATTAAATGTCAGAAATATGCCAGGATCACAAAGTGAAAAAACAAATACTCATATATAATTTAAATTTCTCACCAAATGAGCTCTTGTATAATTAAAATTACTCACCTAATGAGTCTTGTATAATTAAAATTACTCACCTAATGAGTCTTGTATAATTAAAATTACTCACCTAATGAGTCTTGTATAATTAAAATTACTCACCTAATGAGTCTTGTATAATTAAAATTACTCACCTAATGAGTCTTGTATAATTAAAATTACTCACCTAATGAGTCTTGTATAATTAAAATTACTCACCTAATGAGTCTTGTATAATTTAAATGACTCACCTAATGAGTCTTGTATAATTTAAATGACTCACCTAATGAGTCTTGTATAATTTAAATGACTCACCTAATGAGTCTTGTATAATTTAAATGACTCACCTAATGAGCTCTTGTATAATTTAAATGACTCACCTAATGAGCTCTTGTATAATCTAAATGACTCACCTAATGAGTTCTTGTATAATTTAAATGACTCACCTAATGAGTCTTGTATAATTTAAATGACTCACCTAATGAGTCTTGTATAATTTAAATGACTCACCTAATGAGTTCTTGTATAATTTAAATGACTCACCTAATGAGTTCTTGTATAATTTAAATGACTCACCTAATGAGCTCTTGTATAATTTAAATGACTCACCTAATGAGCTCTTGTATAATCTAAATGACTCACCTAATGAGCTCTTGTATAATTGAAATGAACCCACCTAACATGCCCATGTTTGCCCCCAGTAACTGACCATGCTATATCCTCAGTGATGAGACACCAGCCTCCCCAGGCCCACATCCACCACCACATCTACCATCCTGCCAGGGAGAACTACGGCTTCCTCTTCAGCTGCCAGTCCCCATCCCTGCTCCAGTTCCACGGTGCCAACCATCCTGTCTCCCCCGCACCTGCAGCTGGCTGTCATCACTCAGGCCTGCTGTGTGCTGCTACCTGCACCTCCTGCAGCCACCCTCCCCCTGGCCCCGGCCACCCTCCCCCTGGCCACCCTCCCCCCGGCCACCCTCCCCCTGGCCACCCTCCCCCCAGCACCAGCCAGGCTAACTCTGTCTCTAGGGTGGTGGCCAGAGATCCACAAACAGCAATGAGGTAAGGAAAGTTGGGATAGTTCAATCACTCATGTCCATATGGGGAATGTTGGGATAGTTCAATCACTCATGTCCATATGGGGAAAGTTGGGATAGTTGAATCACTAAAGAATTAATATCAAACATAATTTTTAATCATTAATGAACAAATGGAATAGTGGATTAATTAATAAAGTCTGTAATTAAATATTTTGAATGAAAAAATAAAGTAAAAATTAGCTTTTGTTAAGCCAAGGTTAAAGCTAGATATTTCTCTGAATTATTTTGTTTTTATAATAGAGGAAGTTATTAGCAATAGTTTATCAGTTTTAGAAATCTGGCCTGCTAGGTGTCATTGTATATTGTGTAGCAGCTGAGTCAACCATTCAAGTGAAATAACAGCACACATTTCTTCTCCCCAGCATGGATACACTTACATCACAAGCCAGCCAGCGCCCTCTGTCCCCCCCACAACCCAGCATCATGTCACATTACCACCTGCCCAGGTTGAGGCCACCCCCTGCGGCTCACCAACACCTCCCTCCTGTCCCAGCCGTGTCACCCTCCAACCAGCCACCTCTAAGCACCCCTCAGTCAGCAGCGCTTGCCTTATCTCAGCCCCCAGAGAGCAGCCAGCATCTGCCACAGGCACACTCCAACAGCTCCTCAGTGCTGCACCCTCACCCCGGAATGTTCTGTGACCATGCTCATCCCCACCCACATGAGACGCAACGCATGGTGAGTCAGTCGGGTCAAGTCCCCCATATGTTAACCCGCTTGATACGTAATAATGAGGTAAACTCTGTGTTTCTTTCCACCATCTCAGTGTTGTACCTCACCAAGGCATGAGCGTAGTTTTCTCTCACACAAGCGTTCAGTTCTCCCTTTATCTCTTCTATTATGCTCTCAAGTTAATCACGATCTCTCAGTGTCCTAGTAACTAAGTCTGATCTTCTGTCAATTCAATGTTTTAACATAACACCTAGACTATTTCACCATGTTTGGATTAGCTCTATCAATATTTTTTGTTTCATCAGCATTTTAGAATGTTCTCACACCTTACTTTATTTGTACTTTCAATTTCAACTAGTGTATTTTATCTAAATTAAATATTTTAATGTGTTCTATAATCTTAGTTTATTAGAATCCTTAACAGTTCTAAAAATACCCCAATTAGTCCTCTACTATTCTACTTTATTCTAAGAACATCTTCCCTTATTTATATTCTCTTTCATCTTCTATCATTATCTATTCTACATAGTTCTTTCAATATGTTAGATTGTTCTATTTATCTTACATTAGTTCTATCCATATACACATTAGTTCTATCAATAAGTTAGATTGTTCTATTAACATTAGTTTCATTACACCTAACCTCATCTCCTGATTGATTAGAAATATTTACCTTAGCTATGTTAATAATTTTTGTCTAGGATATTACAACAGTTAATTTTTTGTACATTTGACAAATGTGTTTTGACTGTTAGTGAGCTAGATGATGTATTAAAAGATTAACAATAATGATTGTGTAACAGATTATCTGTTAGATTGTAGATATTGATCTGTCAAACCATATACCAACATGGGTCACACATGTTTGTCTGAAAAACACTTGCCTTAATATCCATTTGCCTGAATGGACGTTCCCCAAACATGACAGTTGCTTGAATAGACCATATAACTGATTAATTTTTGTGTTTTTTTAACCATCTAGTATCTAGAAATTAATTTTTTTCTTCCTGTTTTAATTAACCTACCATTGCTCTATTAAGTGATGGCTATACCATTGCTCTATTAAGTGATGGTTTAAACCCATTTTTAAACAGTTTGTTAAATGGGAATCAAATGCTTGCCACTGTATTCAATTTTTAAATAGTTTCAGCTGAAATGGCCCTATTAGTTATGAAATAATCACAGTTCAACATCAACTAAACAAGCTATTCTTAAAAAAAGTATTGAAGGCAGCAGAACTTATTACTTAGAAATCAAAAGTGTCTTTGTTCAATGATAAAGACATTGTCTAAATCACACAGTAAATGGTCTATAATGACCTCAACATGAGAACCAAAGAAGCTGTAAACAAGAATCAAAAGTGATGCTATTTGAATGATGTAAGACTGTGCTGTCAGTTATTGCCAGGGGTCAGGCAAAAAGTCAAACAATTGATTAGTAACTATATACCTAAACCATCGCTGGCACCCCCGTAAGTTTCAATAACCACTGGAGAAAAAAAAGAAATAAGCCCTGCTTACTGCATGGGAAACAATAATCTGAGCACAGAAATTGTTTTACTTGTTACCTCTTTTGATTTACCCATATGTTTTAAGACAAAGATAACCGCCTTAGGCAAATTGTATTCAGGCAAGTTTCTTTCAGGCTTTTTATGTAGACTGCCAATTTCAATGTATATATGACAAAGTTAAGTGTGGAGCAGTTGCGGTAGGCTGCACAGGGTTTAGCTGATGACAATATCTGACCCAACTAACCGACCATTGCTGAGCTTTAGCTGTTAGCTTATGACCATAGCTGATCTAGCTGACCAACCAAAAATTTTGTTTTTGATCTCTAGTATCCCTGGGCTGAGCTGATGCCCTATTCTCCTGGTGTGGCCTTACCGTTACCATTTAATCTGGAACGCCAGGTGATGGAATATATTAGTGTATGTAGATAGGGCTTGTTGTGTTCTTGTAAGCCAGCTGATGGAATATATTAGTGTATGTAGATAGGTCTTGTTGTGTACTTGTAAGCCAGGTGATGGAATATATTAGTGTATGTAGATAGGTCTTGTTGTGTACTTGTAAGCCAGCTGATGGAATATATTAGTGTATGTAGATAGGGCTTGTTGTGTGCCTGATGATGGAATATATTAGTGTATGTAGATGGGGCTTGTTGTGTTCTTGTGAGCCAGCTGATGGAATATATTAGTGTATGTAGATAGGGCTTGTTGTGTGCCAGGTGATGGAATATATTAGTGTATGTAGATGGGGCTTGTTGTGTTCTTGTAAGCCAGGTGATGGAATATATTAGTGTATGTAGATAGGGCTTGTTGTGTTCTTGTAAGCCAGGTGATGGAATATATTAGTGTATGTAGATAGGGCTTGTTGTGTTCTTGTAAGCCAGGTGATGGAATATATTAGTGTATGTAGATAGGGCTTGTTGTGTTCTTGTAAGCCAGGTGATGGAATATATTAGTGTATGTAGATAGGGCTTGTTGTGTTCTTGTAAGCCAGGTGATGGTATATAGTAGTGTATGTAGATAGGGCTTGTTGTGTGCCTGATGATGGAATATATTAGTGTATGTAGATAGGGCTTGTTGTGTTCTTGTAAGCCAGATGATGGAATATATTAGTATATGTAGATAGGGCTTGTTGTGTGCCTGATGATGGAATATATTAGTGTATGTAGATAGGGCTTGTTGTGTTCTTGTAAGCCAGGTGATGGAATATATTAGTGTATGTAGATAGGGCTTGTTGTGTTCTTGTAAGCCAGGTGATGGAATATATTAGTGTATGTAGATAGGGCTTGTTGTGTTCTTGTAAGCCAGGTGATGGAATATATTAGTGTATGTAGATAGGGCTTGTTGTGTTCTTGTAAGCCAGATGATGGAATATATTAGTGTATGTAGATAGGGCTTGTTGTGTTCTTGTAAGCCAGGTGATGGTATATAGTAGTGTATGTAGATAGGGCTTGTTGTGTGCCAGATGATGGAATATATTAGTGTATGTAGATAGGGCTTGTTGTGTTCTTGTAAGCCAGATGATGGAATATATTAGTGTATGTAGATAGGGCTTGTTGTGTGCCTGATGATGGAATATATTAGTGTATGTAGATAGGGCTTGTTGTGTTCTTGTAAGCCAGGTGATGGAATATATTAGTGTATGTAGATAGGGCTTGTTGTGTTCTTGTAAGCCAGATGATGGAATATATTAGTGTATGTAGATAGGGCTTGTTGTGTTCTTGTAAGCCAGGTGATGGAATATATTAGTGTATGTAGATAGGGCTTGTTGTGTTCTTGTAAGCCAGATGATGGAATATATTAGTGTATGTAGATAGGGCTTGTTGTGTGCCAGGTGATGGAATATATTAGTGTATGTAGATAGGGCTTGTTGTGTGCCAGATGATGGAATATATTAGTGTATGTAGATAGGGCTTGTTGTGTTCTTGTAAGCCAGGTGATGGAATATATTAGTGTATGTAGATAGGGCTTGTTGTGTGCCAGATGATGGAATATATTAGTGTATGTAGATAGGGCTTGTTGTGTTCTTGTAAGCCAGGTGATGGAATATATTAGTGTATGTAGATAGGGCTTGTTGTGTGCCAGATGATGGAATATATTAGTGTATGTAGATAGGGCTTGTTGTGTGCCTGATGATGGAATATATTAGTGTATGTAGATAGGGCTTGTTGTGTTCTTGTAAGCCAGGTGATGGAATATATTAGTGTATGTAGATAGGGCTTGTTGTGTGCCAGGTGATGGAATATATTAGTGTATGTAGATAGGGCTTGTTGTGTTCTTGTAAGCCAGGTGATGGAATATATTAGTGTATGTAGATAGGGCTTGTTGTGTTCTTGTAAGCCAGGTGATGGAATATATTAGTGTATGTAGATAGGGCTTGTTGTGTTCTTGTAAGCCAGGTGATGGAATATATTAGTGTATGTAGATAGGGCTTGTTGTGTGCCAGATGATGGAATATATTAGTGTATGTAGATAGGGCTTGTATTGTTGTGTTCTTGTATATAAGGTTTTTTATTGTATGTAAATATAGCGTTATAGTATATACTGCTTGTTATTTTTGTGTTATTGTATGTATATGAGGCTTGTTGTAATTGTGTGATTGTATGTATATTGCATGTAATGTTATGTTATTGTATGTATATAAGTATAAGGTTTGTTATAATTGTGGTTTTGTATATAGTTAGGCCTTATTATTGTATGTAGATATGGCTTTGTATTGTTATGTTATTGTATGTATAAAAGTTTTGTTATAATTGTGTTATTGTATGTAATTAGGGCTTGATATTGTTGTGTATACAAGGTTTGTTAAAATCAAGATTAATCTATGCTTATTCTACATGCACTTCATTCTAACCCAAACCTAATCGTTAATCTATACTGCATTCCATAATAGAAACCAAAAATCAACTCTTCAAAAAACACCTAAAATTTTAAAAATGCCTTCACCTGAGCTACATCTTTAATTAAATCTGGAACTAAACTGGAACTAAACTAGACCACACCATAACCTTTACCTAAACTTTTAACTTTTATAACTAATAAAGACATCACTTATAATGTGACTTTTAAAAAATATCAGATTTTGTGAATGTTAGAACAGATTGTTTTAATAAATGTTTCAAATCTTTTTGACAGGATTACAATCATCGTCCTGTTCTCCCACCCAGGGTAAGTGACAACACAGCTCATCAAGACAGCATCAACACAACAACACTACATCAACACTACATTAACACATCAGCACAACATTAACACAACACTACATCAACACCACATTAACACATCAACACCACATTAACACAACACTACATCTCACAACATTAACACATTAAAACACAAGAACAACATTAACACATCAACAGTACCTAAACAACATTGCCGACTCAACATTACTGTCTATACTACCTCAACACTACCTTATATGTCTTCACCACCTGGTTATGTCTACACCACCTCACCACTACCTTACCTCATGTCTACACCACTACCTTATCTCATAAAAACTCATCACTACCTCATCCACTGAAAAAGTTAACAAACTGAGATGTTAAAATCTGTGTTACAGATGACCATAGAGAGACGCCACCCACAACATCCACACTTTGATATGAGTCACTGCAACATGATGGGCGCCACACAGGAAGTCATTGAGCGCAATACTCTACCACACAAATATAAGAAGGTATCTCTAGGTTTTGTTTCTGTTGTAGCAAGGGATATTTCACACAGTACCTCTAGGTTTTGTTTCTGTTGTAGCAAGGGATATTTCACACAGTACCTCTAGGTTTTGTTTCTGTTGTACCAAGGGATATTTCACACAGTACCTCTAGGTTTTGTTTCTGTTGTACCAAGGGATATTTCACACAGTACCTCTAGGTTTTGTTTCTGTTGTCATTCACACATGTCAGACCTCGTTTGTACCTCTAGGTTTTGTTTCTATTGTACCAAGGGATATTTCACATGTCAGACCTCTTTTGTACCTTTAGGTTTATTTCTGCTGTACCAAGGGATATTTCACATATGTCAGACCTCGTTTGATCCTCTAGGTTTATTTGTGCTGTACCAAGGAATATTTCACATGTCAGACCTCTTTTGTACCTCTTAAGTTTATTTCTGCTGTACCAAGGGATAATTCACATATGCCAGACCTCTACCTTTAGGTTTATTTCTGCTGTACCAAGGGATATTTCACACATGTCAAACCTCATTTGATAAATATGTCGGACTGCCATACTTGTATGATAATTTTAAATCAGATGTTTAGTACATTCTTATATTTTCATTGTTTGCATGAGTACCAAGTATCTTTGACTCTTCCAAACCTTTGAACACCAAGTTTCTGTTTCCTTCAGGTGGAGACATGCGCAGGGGGAGACAACCCTGACAGCAACAACCACCAGGAGAAGTGCACCATCTGTCTCAGTGAGTTTGAGACAGGTGAGGATGTCAGGTCAGTTGTTTCATTCAGTCATGTGTGTTTAACAGCGGACCACAGCACTGACCTGTTTAACATCTGACCAAAGCACTGACCTAACAGCTGACCACAGCACTGACCAGTTTAACAGCTGACCACAGCTCTGACCTAACAGCTGACCACACCACTGACCTGTTTAATTAACAGCTGACCACATCACTGACCTGGTTAATTAACAGCTGACCACAGCACTGACCTGTTTAACAGCTGACCACAGCTCTGACCTAACAGCTGACCACACCACTGACCTGTTTAACAGCTGACCACACCACTGACCTGTTTAATTAACAGCTGACCACATCACTGACCTGGTTAATTAACAGCTGACCACAGCACTGACCTGTTTAACAGCTGACCACACCACTGACCTGTTTAATTAACAGCTGACCACATCACTGACCTGGTTAATTAACAGCTGACCACAGCACTGACCTGTTTAACAGCTGACCACAGCACTGACCTAACAGCTGACCACACCACTGACCTAACAGCTGACCACAGCACTGACCTAACAGCTGACCACAGCACTGACCTGTTAAACAGCTGACCACAGCACTGACCTGTTTAACAGCTGACCACAGCACTGACCTGTTTAACAGCTGACCACAGCACTGACCTGTCTAACAGCTGACCACAGCACTGACCTGTTTAACAGCTGACCACAGCACTGACCTAACAGCTGAACACAGCACTGACCTGTCTAACAGCTGACCACAGCACTGACCTGTTTAACAGCTGACCACAGCACTGACCACAGCACTGACCTGTTCAACAGCTGACCACAGCTCTGACCTAACAGCTGACCACAGCACTGACCTGTCTAACAGCTGACCACAGCACTGACCTGTTTAACAGCTGACCACAGCACTGACCTGTTTAACAGCTGACCACAGCACTGACCTGTCTAACAGCTGACCACAGCACTGACCTGTTTAACAGCTGACCACAGCACTGACCTAACAGCTGAACACAGCACTGACCTGTCTAACAGCTGACCACAGCACTGACCTGTTTAACAGCTGACCACAGCACTGACCTGTTTAACAGCTGACCACAGCACTGACCTGTTTAACAGCTGACCACAGCACTGACCTGTTTAACAGCTGACCACAGCACTGACCTGTTTAACAGCTGACCACAGCACTGACTAGCCTGTACTAATGTAGTGAGCAGTTGAAACATCAACTTTTCCTGTTTCAGACGTCTTCCCTGCATGCACCTGTTCCACAGTGAATGTGTGGACCAATGGCTGTCCACCAACAAAAACTGCCCTATATGCCGGGTGGATATAGAAGCCGGTGCGTTTAAGGGAATTCTTGCCTTAGGTGGAGCTAGTAGCCAGGGACAATGACATCAGGACAATAGTTGTAAATAAGATTTCAAATCCATTCATATATTCAAGTCATTTGTAAATATGACATCTTAAAGTATGTACAGCATTGGTCAGATTTTTACTGGGAGTTGGTCAAATAGTTTTACAATGTTTTGTACACATTTGCCTGTTTGCTTCTTGTCCATGTTTGAAGTTGAGTTGACCTTCATAGTTGAACTACACCTAGGTGATGTAGTGAACTACACCCAGGTGATGTAGTGAACTACACCCAGGTGATGTAGTGAACTACACCCAGGTGATGTAGTGAACTACACCCAGGTGATGTAGTGAACTACACCCAGGTGATGTAGTGAACTACACCCAGGTGATGTAGTGAACTACACCCAGGTGATGTAGTGTAGTGAACTACACCCAGGTGATGTAGTGAACTACACCCAGGTGATGTAGTGTAGTGAACTACACCCAGGTGATGTAGTGTAGTGAACTACACCCAGGTGATGTAGTGTAGTGAACTACACCCAGGTGATGTAGTGAACTACACCCAGGTGATGTAGTGTAGTGAACTACACCCAGGTGATGTAGTGTAGTGAACTACACCCAGGTGATGTAGTGAACTACACCCAGGTGATGTAGTGAACTACACCCAGGTGATGTAGTGAACTACACCCAGGTGATGTAGTGAACTACACCCAGGTGATGTAGTGTAGTGACCTACACCCAGGTGATGTAGTGTAGTGAACTACACCCAGGTGATGTAGTGAACTACACCCAGGTGATGTAGTGAACTACACCTAGGTGATGTAGTGAACTACACCCAGGTGATGTAGTGAACTACACCCAGGTGATGTAGTGTAGTGAACTACACCCAGGTGATGTAGTGAACTACACCCAGGTGATGTAGTGAACTACACCCAGGTGATGTAGTGAACTACACCCAGGTGATGTAGTGAACTACACCCAGGTGATATAGTGAACTACACCCAGGTGATGTAGTGAACTACACCCAGGTGATGTAGTGAACTACACCCAGGTGATGTAGTGAACTACACCCAGGTGATGTAGTGTAATGAACTACACCCAGGTGATGTAGTGAACTACACATTTTTCAAGCTGCTTTTTATACCCATAGAAAGGGAAGTAAATAGGGTGAGTTAATAGTAACTGAGATGTCCAGGATTTTTAGCTATGGAAAAAGTTCCAGGTTCAAATCCTCATAAATGATGATGTGGCTGAGTCAAGCTAGAGAAGTACCAACTAGAAGAGCCATATGACCAGTAGCACTATGCTAGAGAAGTACCAACTAGAAGAGCCATATGACCAGTAGCACTATGTTAGAGAGGATGAAACTGGTTGGACAATCAGCCTCAGCATCACACAATTATTTTCACCCATTCTGTTATCTCAAGTCATTTACGTGTGATGTTCATTAAACACCTCAGGAAAAAAATTGTTCAGAAGAAATACAACTTACCACAAGCAACATTGTGTATTTGCAATATGGCATCTCACACTAATTCTTCTACTTTGTATTACCACATGATTTGTTCATTTTAGCACTAATTTTATCATGGGATGTCAGCAGTTTTGTCTAGTATTTCTTTGGTGCATGCCCGCCAAGGTTTCTTGAATGTACTCATTTTTTACTGCTGGTGACTGCAACTTGCAAGTGTTTGTTAAACATCTCTTGTCAGCACTGAACCTCCATGTTGGTTAGAACTTTGCTCACTTTAACTCAGGTGAGAAAAACCTTTTCCTCAGGTGAGAAACACCTTTTTCCTCAGGTGAGAAACACCTTTTTCCTCAGGTGACACACCTTATCCACACACATTTAAGTTTTTCTGTCCTTCTGATGTGTTTAGCTTTCCCTTAACTGTACAAATGTGTCACTGAGTTCTCAGGGATATTTTCTTGCTCTTTTTACTTGCAACAGTGGTTTTAAAAAAAACTTTGTGACCAAAGGTGGTTTTCTTTTTTAAACAATTACCACAAGAAAATGAAATTGTTTGTATTACTAATTATTGAGGAGAATCTACATGAACTTATTGTAAATGGTTGTAACACATTTCATATGATAGTAGATACTCCTGTTGTGATGTGCATTGAATTTGACTGCCTGTGTCTTATTTTAGAGCACAATTCATTGAGAGATGGGTGCACGCTCATCAACACTGGTCATGGCTGTAAAACATTAGTCAAAAAACTATCAATACTAGTCTTGGTGTACATTTATATATAGCCCTCTACAGATATATGCATACATACACATGCACAAATTTACTGGAACAGTGTAAATATATAGATAATTCAAATATTAGTTATGTTTTCTTCACAAATAAAAGTGTTTGTTTGATTATGTTAATCTGCAACATTTAAAGATTTGTTAAGGACTAAAGAAGCCCCTGTTAAATGTCCTCTTGTATTTAATCCCTGTTAAATGTCCTCTTGAGTTTATGTGCTGTGTGAGTTGTAGATGGATCTAGCTATTGATGTTATAGTGATGAGGGTGGTGTTATGAAACAGCAACGTTGATTTCTACTTCAGAAACATTTGCATCCTAGGGTAGTTGACTGGCTAAACCAGGCTAGGCTAGCTGACTGTCTGTTACACTGATGTAATGTTGTTCATACACCATGTAAACAATTTCACTTAATTTTTAATCCCCCACCACCCATCATCTTAAAAAAACTGTCTTCCTTCAATGAAACAACTTTACCTCTAAAGGCACCCAGCATGTTTTTCAATATATTTTTTTCTAACAATCAACTGTCACATTTTTTTAACAATCCCATTTCCCCCCCCCCCCCCTATCCCATTACAAAACTCAGACCTAGGCTCATAAGTGTCCAACATTGTGGGTCATAGGTCAACAGCTATTTTTTAAATGTGGTTTCTGTTAGTTTACATTGTAACTACTGTTCACATACATAATTTATTCTTTTGATGTGTAGCTTGTCAACTATTCACATTTGATGTTATTGATACAAGGACATTGTTCACATTTCATTGTATTTATTATATAAAGAAATTTTTCACATTTTATTGTATTGATACAAGGATATTTTCCCCTTCTGATGGTATTGATATAAATTTCCCCCATTTAATTGTATTGATAAAAGGAAATAAAATACCCACTGGAAATTTTTAAAGGCATTGATTTTGTTTAAATATTACGTTAACTCTTATAATCTTGATCCTAACCCACTACCCTGATATGTATTGTACTATTTTTGTTGTTTTCATGCCATCTCTTGTTATTGTAAAAAGTGGGGAAGTCTTTAAATCTTCACCTATGCATTTTCATTTTAAAAATAAGAATATCCAGAGTCACCTTATTAATATCTGAAATCATTCTGAATTACAGCAAATGCAGGATATTAAAGAAAGAAACAATACCACATGTTTATGAGAATTAAAATAACATTTTTAATAAAACACTTCATTTCAACCTCAGAGTCACTCATGTGAAACTACTCCAACTTTGGTACCAAATCACTTGACGTGTTTCATGCAGCCGTGCAAGATTTCTATCCCATGGAGTTCTCTCAGTCTTTCCAGGTGTCTAAAAATACGAGAGAAAAACAATTTCTGTCTAAAAGTGTCAATCAGAAACTGTCCAAAATCTGAAACATTCAAATGGCACCATTTAAACAACTCCTCAGTAGCCACCATTTCACAGCTCACCTGCAATCATTTATCAATTAACCCCCACCTGCCACCATTAATCACCCACCCCTAACCTGCCACCATTAACCCTCCACCTGCCACTATTAACCCCCCACCTACCACCATTAACCCCCCCCCACTGCCACCATTAACCCCACACCTGCCACCATTAACCCCACACCTGCCACCATTAACCCCACAGCTGCCACCATTAACCCCCCACCTGCCACAATTAACCCCTCACCTGCTGTCCCCTGCCACCATTAACCCCCACCTGCCATTATTTAACCCCTCACCTGCCACCATTAACCCCCCCTGCCACCATTAATCCCCCACCTGCCACCATTAACCCCCCCGCCCACCTGCCACCATTAACCCCTCACCTGCCACCATTAATCCCCCACCTGCCACCATTAACCCTCCACCTGCCACCATTAACCCCCCACCTGCCATTATTTAACCCCTCACCTGCCACCATTAACCCCTCACCTGCCACCATTAACCCCTCACCTGCCACCATTAATCCCCCACCTGCCACCATTAACCCCCCACCTGCCACCATTAACCCCTCACCTGCCACCATTAATCCCCCACCTGCCACCATTAACCCCCCCCACCTGCCACCATTAACCCCCCACCTGCCACCATTAACCCTCCCACCTGCCACCATTAACCCCTCACCTGCCACCATTAACCCCCAACCTGCCACCATTAACCCCCCCCCCCAACCTGCCACCATTAACCCCTCACCTGCCGCCATTAACCCCCCACCTGCCACCATTAACCCCAACCTGCCACCATTAACCCCCCCCACCATTAACCCCTCATCTGCTGTATCCTGTCACCATTAACCCCCTCATCTGCTGTACCCTGCCAACATTAACCCCTCACCTGCTGTCCCCCGCCACCATTAACCCCCCCCCCACTGCCACCATTAACCCCACACCTGCCACCATTAACCCCACACCTGCCACCATTAACCCCCCACCTGCCACAATTAACCCCTCACCTGCTGTCCCCTGCCACCATTAACCCCCACCTGCCATTATTTAACCCCTCACCTGCCACCATTAACCCCCCCCCCCCCCGCCACCATTAACCCTTACCTGCCACCATTAATCCCCCACCTGCCACCATTAACCCCCCCCACCTGCCACCATTAACCCCTCACCTGCCACCATTAATCCCCTACCTGCCACCATTAACCCCTCACCTGCCACCATTAACCCCCCACCTGCCATTATTTAACCCCTCACCTGCCACAATTAACCCCCCCTGCCACCATTAACCCCTCACCTGCCACCATTAATCCCCCACCTGCCACCATTAACCCCCCCACCTGCCACAATTAACCCCCAACCTGCCACCATTAACCCCCCCCCCCCCAACCTGCCCCCATTAACCCCTCACCTGCCGCCATTAACCCCCCACCTGCCACCATTAACCCCCAACCTGCCACCATTAACCCCCCCCCCCAACCTGCCGCCATTAACCCCTCACCTGCTGTCCCCTGCCGCCATTAACCCCTCACCTGCTGTCCCCTGCCGCCATTAACCCCTCACCTGCTGTCCCCTGCCGCCATTAACCCCTCACGTGCTGTCCCCTGCCACCATTAACCCCTCACCTGCCACCATTAACCCCTCACCTGCCACCATTAACCCCCCACCTGCCACCATTAACCCCACACCTGCTACCATTAACCCCACACCTGCCACCATTAACCCCACACCTGCCACAATTAACCCCTCACCTGCTGTCCCCTGCCACCATTAACCCCACCTGCCATTATTTAACCCCTCACCTGCCACCATTAACCCCCCCCTGCCACCATTAACCCCTCACCTGCCACCATTAATCCCCCACCTGCCACCATTAACCCCCCCACCTGCCACCATTAACCCCTCACCTGCCACCATTAATCCCCCACCTGCCACCATTAACCCCCACCTGCCACCATTAACCCCCCCCCACCTGCCACCATTAACCCCTCACCTGCCGCCATTAACCCTCCACCTGCCACCATTAACCCCCAACCTGCCACCATTAACCCCCCCCCCCAACCTGCCGCCATTAACCCCTCACCTGCTGTCCCCTGCCGCCATTAACCCCTCACCTGCTGTCCCCTGCCGCCATTAACCCCTCACCTGCCACCATTAACCCCCCACCTGCCACCATTAACCCCACACCTGCTACCATTAACCCCTCACCTGCAGCCATTAACCCCTCACCTGCTGTCCCCTGCCACCATTAACCCCCCCACCTGCCACCATTAACCCCCCACCTGCCACCATTAACCCTCCACCTGCCACCATTAACCCCCCACCTGCCACCATTAACCCTCCACCTGCCACCATTAACCCCTCACCTGCCACCATTAACCCCCCTCCACCTGCCACCATTAACCCCTCACCTGCCACCATTAACCCCTCACCTGCCACCATTAACCCCCAACCTGCCACCATTAACCCCCCCCCCCCCCCCCCCCACCTGCCACCATTAACCCCCCACCTGCCACCATTAACCCCTCACCTGCTGTCCCCTGCCACCATTAACCCCCCACCTGCCACCATTAACCCCTCCCCCACCTGCCACCATTAACCCCTCACCTGCTGTCCCCTGCCACCATTGACCCTCCAACTGCCACCATTAACCCCCCACCTGCCACCATTAACCCCCCACCTGCCACCATTAACCCCTCACCTGCTGTCCCCTGCCACCAGTTTCCCCACCAAGATGGCACAGTTGGCCTGGACACTTAACCCCCCACCTGCCAACATTAACCCCTCACCTGCTGCCATTAACCCCCCCACCTGCCACCATTAACCCCTCACCTGCCGGCATTAACCCCTCACCTGCTGTCCCCTGCCACCAGTTTCCCCACCAAGATGGCACAGTTGGCCTGGACACCTGGCCTCCTGCCATCTCTGGCCAGCACCAGCAGCTTCTGTATGATGTTTGTCTTGGTCAGCTTGGAGCACACTTTTGGTACCTGGCAGAGGTGTGACAGACAGAGGGCAGCGTTTCCAATGACAACCTCATCCTCACCACTCAGCAATGTCAGCAACAGCGACGTACCTGCAGTTCAAACAATCTCTTTCAACTTCTTTCCACAATACTTTTTGTTCTTTCGGTGGGTTTAAAATATTTACAAATATCTGCCAACAACATGGTATCCTACCTTTGTTTTCAGATATTAGTTCCCTTGCTTTTTCATTCTTCTGAGTAAGGGCAGTAATACATTTCAATGCGGGTGAAAAGTACTCACGATCTGGTTTCTACAAAATAAAAAAATCATTAGTTCAACTGTATAGTGCACAAACCTTGCATTTTTTAAGCTAATTAGCTGCCTTCAATAACGAGATCTTGACTAGTTAAGAGTTAACCTGTGTTGCCCTAATTAAATGCAAGACCATAAGAAAGGAAAAAAACCTTCATACAGTCTAAAGACCAAAAATAAAACAAACCTTCATAAAGTCTAAAGACCAAAATTAAAACAACCCTTCATACAGTCTAAAGACCAAAAATAAAACAACCCTTCATACAGTCTAAAGACCAAAAATAAAACAAACCTTCATAAAGTCTAAAGACCAAAATAAAACAAACCTTCATAGGGCCTACAGTCTAAAGACTAAAATAAAACAAACCTTCATACAGTCTAAAGACCAAAATAAAACAAACCTTCATACAGTCTAAAGACCAAAATAAAACAAACCTTCATAAAGTCTAAAGACCAAAATTAAAACAACCCTTCATACAGTCTAAAGACCAAAAATAAAACAACCCTTCATACAGTCTAAAGACCAAAAATAAAACAAACCTTCATACAGTCTAAAGAGAAAACAAACCTTCATACAGTCTAAAGAGAAAACAAACCTTCATACAGTCTAAAGAGAAAACAAACCTTCATACAGTCTAACAAGACAAGAGTTCTGTTTTCCTGACACAGGAAGTTGACAGCCTGCTCACAGTGAGGTAAGATGTTACCCAGGACAGCGAGTGACCGCATCACTGACGCAGGTGACAGGGTGGATGTGATGATGGTCAGGCACGTAGCTGTGAGGTCAGTGTTTAAATAGGTCAAGGACGAGCTGTCCACATTTGTGCTCAGGTTTAACAGGAGACCCAGGAGATACTCAACAGAAGTGACAAACTGTGAGCTTGTGTATGCTGCCTGGAAATACATCCGCAATCATTCTAAATTTCTCTAGTAGGTTTTCTTTCAAGGGTATATCATACAGTGACATATAGGAATATCTATAAGTACTAGAGCTGGTTTCTCTCCCCTCTTCCCCCCCCCCCCAAGCCATAAAAAAATTAAAATCAAAGTCTTTTAGAAAAAAAAAATCTATTTAGCACTCAGAATAGGATATTTAAAAAAAAAAAAAACATTTATGAAAGCAATTTTTGCATTTAAAATACAATAATTGATGAAAGCAATTTTCTTAATGTATAAAATGTGCTTTATTAATTAAACTTTAAAAATTCAGCCCCTTCATAGCACTAGAAAGTGACCACACTGAATGAACAAAATCTACTCAGCCTTCAGAGTATATTTGAGAAACCTTACCAAGAGATTGCCAACAGCTTGCCAGAGACTGGGTCTAGAGGCCATTTTTTTCCTGATAGTTGTGTCCCCTGCCAAGTTGGTAGCAGTGGAGGCTGCCAGACTAGCAACAGAGGGAGTTGTGCTGTTGTTGTTCTGTGGCAATAGTATTGGTGGCATTATTGTGGGATTTATGTGTGGGAGTGTGTGGGGATGTGTGGGCAACAGAGGGAGTCGTGCTGTTGTTGTTCTGTGGCAATAGTATTGGTGGCATTATTGTGGGATTTATGTGTGGGAATGTGTGGGAATGTGTGGGCAACAGAGGGAGTTGTACTGTTGTTGTTCTGTGGCAATAGTATTGGTGGCATTATTGTGGGGTTTATGTGTGGGAGAGTGTGGGAATGTGTGGGGATGTGTGGGAATGTGTGGGCAACAGAGGGAGTCGTGATGTTGTTGTTCTGTGACAATGGTATTGGTGGCATTATTGTGGGGCTTATGTGTGGGAGAGTGTGGGAATGTGGGGATGTGTGGGCAACAGAGGGAGTGGTGCTGTTGTTGTTCTGTGGCAATAGTATTGGTGGCATTATTGTGGGGCTTATGTGTGGGAATGTGTGGGAATGTGTGGGAGTGTGTGGGGATGTGTGGGCAACAGAGGGAGTGGTGCTGTTGTTGTTCTGTGACAATAGTATTGGTGGTATTAATGTGGGGTTTATGTGTGGGAATATTGATGAGCTGTGGGGGTAATTTTGTGAGAATCTGAGATTTGTGAGTCAGTATATGTTGGAATATTGGGAAATGCTTTGACTTGTGATATAAAGTTACATTAATTTAATCTATAAAATATGTCTTGTAATTAAAACATAAACTACAGCTTGTATGTTGTTACCTCTGATATGTTATAAAAATCCTGATATAAAAGACTAAGATAAACAAAAAATTACCAACCAAAAAGTTTTCAAATGCAGGTAGAATTGTATTTTCTATGTTATCGCGAAGAAGAGCCTTTAACCTAGTTAATATTGGAAACAAATTAACATGTATTAAATTTTAATTGCTCCTTATAAACTTGTGTGGTAATCTACTGATTAAACAGACTATTTCAGTAAAATGTTCATTAACTCTCATTTATCAAGGATGCCCTTCATATTAAAAAAAAATGTACAGAGACCTCTAAATCCACAAAATTTTAGTGCATAAAGAAATATATAAAACAATGCTCATCATAATACTATTTATCTTTCTTGCCAATAATTTACAAATATCATCTGAACAATCCCAAGGAATTTAAATAATGTAACTTCACCAAAAAGAATTTTAAAATTTCCTATTTGAATAAAGAGACTTTTAGCTGCACTCACTTTTTCTCTAGTGCTATGTTGTTTAGGAGAGCAGCTGCAATGTTTTCATATGAAGATGTTTTCATCATTAGTGGCAGCAGCGCAGGAACTAGCCTGAAGTTGAATGGTGGTTATACAACATTAGTGGCAGTAGAGCAGGAACTAGCCTGAAGTTGAATGGTGGTTATACAACATGCATTGATAATTTACTGAATACAAGTTTATACCTTTTCAAGGATAGACTTTCATATTTTTTGTAGTGTTAACAACCACAAGAGTATGTGGAGTCAAATTTAAGGGATATAACGCAGGCTGGTCAATGCCCAAACACAGACATAGCTCAATTTTTAAAAAATGGGATGGCGTGGTCATATGGTAGAGCGTTCAACTGCAAACTTGAAAGTCTTGAGTTTGGATCCTTGTCTGTGCTCAAGTAAGTAAGATGTCCTTGAGTTCACGCAGCTTTGATGAATACCTGGCTCATGCTAGGGAAAGTAAAGGCAGCTGGGCATAGTGCTGAACATACTATCCATTCATTGGCAGAGGTAATTGAAATAGGTGAACTCTACTTCACTTGCCACATGTGCCGTAAGGTTTGTCAGGGTGCTTTACTTTTTTTTTAACATGAAAAAATAATTTTGTATAGTTTAGCAAATTGCTTAGACAAGCTTGGTCTGGTAAAAATGTTGAGTGCCTTCAGTTTTCCTGCTACCTGTTGGCAGTGAACTTGCCCACAATGGCAGCTCTCCCAATGCCAGTCAGTGATATTTCATGGAGCAGGTTCAGACAACTTGCTTTTAGAAGTCGTCCATGACCTTTGAACTTGACCTCTAGGATGGCAGTGATTTGGTCTGGGAATTGTGGAAGATTTAGTAGAAGCTGTTGGTTGGTTTCTGGGGAACAAGCAGAATAAAATACATACCTTAGTCAACAAATATAAACATTTAAATATGTTAAAGTAGTATTAAACACCATTTTATAAAAAATTACTAGAAGCAAAACTTAGGTCGAAATCTCTGCTAAATTGTGTACAGTTTTGTTAACATTGCTGGTAATTCTTGAAATGGTGAACCGAATCATTATTTAAGTCATAAAAAACATGTGCAAAGAAAATACCTAAGTTCGCCAGACTTTTCATGTTTTTAAACCAGTTCTTTCCCATTGAGAAATAAAATATTGTTAAAAAGTTATGCACATAGAGTAGTTGTCTACGTCATTCATAAAATTTTACATTGGTGCTGCAACATGTATTCTATGAATTGTTAAATAATATAACAAATATTAAATCTGCCAAATTGACTTCAAATGTCGTACTATGCTGACAACATGAAGAAACTTTCCTACCATTGTTTTTACAGGCAGCAGTCAGCATCTCTAAGGCTGCTGTGATCAGGTCTCTGTCAGCCATGGACAAACTCTGGAGGCTTGAGCATAAAGTCCTGCGACACACAGACAATTAAGATAATCTTTGATTAACGTAATGTTCATTGACACACAGACAATTAAGATAATCTTTTATTAAAGTCCTGCTCATTGACACAAAAAATTTAAACCATTTAAGGTTATTTAATGTAGGAGTGTGGTCTGGTAAGACAGCGCACAACTGCCAACCCTAACTTCCAGTTGGGCAGATGAGGTTCATGAGCTAGGGACAGCAACCAATCTAGGCGAGAAAACTCTAAAAATCAAACAACAACTGCCTTAATTTTCTAAACATTAGGAGTGGAGCTCCATAGATGATTGACACAAAACACATGCTTGTATTATCTGATTCTACTGCTCTATTTGAATGTGCTAAACATTAGGAGTAAAGCTCCATAGATGATTGACACAAAACACATGATTGTATTATCTGATTCTACTGCTTTACTTAAATGTGCTAAACATTAGGAGTAAAGCTCCATAGATGATTGACACAAAACACATGATTTTATTACCTAATTCTACTGCTCTATTTGAATGTGTTTAAAAAAAACTGAGTACCTGTACAGGAGGGGATGCTCAACTGGCAGTTGTAGGCCATTGTGGGTACGAAACAAAGTCTGAGCATCAACTAGACAAAAAAATAGTTGTTGTGAGCATCAACTAGACAAAAAAATAGTTGTTGTGAGCATCAACTAGACAAAAAAATAGTTGTTGTGAGCATCAACTAGACAAAAAAATAGTTGTTGTGAGCATCAACTAGACAAAAAAATAGTTGTTGTGAGCGTCAACTAGACAAGAAATAGTTTTTATTCAGACAAATTCATTGGGAAAATCAAAATACTAGACAGTAGTAAAAATTACCATATACATCTATAGGCCTAGGTAATATAAGGCTTAAGATGTAGCAATATATTGCTACTTATACATGTCAATTTAAGGCTTAAGATGCAGCATTATATTGCCATTTATACAGTAATTTTAAGGCTTAAGATGCATCAATATATTACCACTTACTGTCAACAAGAAGATGGGAAATCACTCTAAATCCTCCTGAGTAATACAAGGGAAGTTGGTCTTTTTTGTTCACGCTGGCCAAAAGGTCAACAATATTTTTGGCTGTATCATTGCCTTCCTCAAACAATTTGGCTGCCTTAGCCTCGTGAGAACTGGCTTCCTCTGTTCTATTCACGTTAGCTAGATATTCTACATTGAAAACAATGTTCAGAATTAATATAAACAATCAATACATAGGTTCCCGTTACAAGGAAAAACAGCTTTGAAAGGCATGGTAAAAAATAAAGAGTAACATTATGTAGTTGGCAAGTGTTTTAGCCTACATAGATCTACGTACCATTGACCATAGTCTCCTTCTGTTTATCAAATGTTAAAATTTGTTTATAACTTTCTCTGGCCTTGTCGTAATCTTTGAGTGCCAGATAGGCATGTCCTTGGTGAACATATGCTTTTAAACAATTTGGCCATAACTGAAAAAATTTAAAATAAAGAAACAAAAAAAAAGTGTTGATTATTAATACTAATAGTTTCGCTGTCTGTCTATCTATCTATCTATCTATCTGACAAGAACGCTGTAGAGAAAACACAAGCAAAATAAAAACATGCACAGTAATTCGAAAAACGAAGTATGACGCGGTCACATTTATTAGAGTAGAAAATAATCTCCAGCCGGAGAGTGCACACAGTAATATGACGTCATTGATTCATTGTTGTTTGTTGTTTTATATAAACACTGTACGCCTTGTCTATAATAATAGTTTCGCTGTCTCTCTATCTATCTATCTATCTGTCTGACAAGAACGCTCTAGAGAAAAGACAAGCAATTTAAAAACATGCACAGTAATTCGAAAAACGAAGTATGACGTCGACACATTTAGCACAGAGTAGAAAATAATCTCAAACCCAGAGAGTGCTCACAGTTATATGACGTCATTGATTTTCGCGTTAACATTGAATAAAAAGGAAATGTTGTCTAATCTTAATGGTTTGCGTGAAGAGTTTCTTGCATACAATTCTTCGGGTAGGGGCGAAGCCCCACCCCCCGCGTAAGAACGTCTGAGCCCCCCCCCCTCCCCAACTCAAAAGAAATTTCTTCATCGATACTCTATAATAAAATTACCGCCTAATTAATGTGTCTAATCTAAAAAGTGGTTTTCTTGCAATTTCTTTAATGCAATTCTTCGGGTAGTGGCTAAGCGCGACACCAGTGTTTCTTTCAGACTTTTTCCTCCCCGGAGAGGGGTGGGGGTAATTGAAATTTTCGAGGGCGGGGTTAGAATTTACGGGGAGGGGGGGCGGACACTGGAAAAAGTATATAATTATATTTCGTTGAATGGGACGGTAGACATGTTTTTTTTTGGGAGTGGGGGTGGGGGGGGGGGGGGTGGGGGGGGGAGGTGTGAGTGGGGGGTGGGGGGGCGGTGGTTTCCTCATCGATACTCTATAATAAAATTACCGCCTAATTAATGTGTCTAATCTAAAAAGTGGTTTTCTCGCAATTTCTTTAATGCAATTCTTCGCGTAGTGGCTAAGCGCGACACCAGTGTTTCTTTCAGACTTTTTCCTCCCCGGAGAGCGGTGGGGGTACTTGAAATTTTCGGGGGCGGGGGTAAAATTTTCGGGGAGGGGGCGGACACTGGAAAAAGTATATAATTATATTTCGTTGAATGGGACGGTAGACATGTTTTTTGGGGGGTGGGGGTGGGGTGGGGGTGGGTGGCGGTGGGTGGGGTGGGGGGGGGGGCTGGTGTGTGGGGTGGGTGTGGGGTGGGGGGTGGGGGGGGTGGTGTGTGTGTGTGGGGGGGGTGGGTTGGTTTTAGTTTAGAGAAAAGAGACAGCACTATCAACCTAGCGCCCGGTGTATCCTTCCTCAACGGGCCATTTTTCTCGTTATTAATGTCAACTGAATGTAAACAAGGAGTCATTAACTCATAAGATACTTTTAATTTTAAAACTAAATTCAGAAATTTGTTCATGATAGTTATTTATATAATTTTCAATAACTCAATGGATATATATGACTTTAAACTAGAGGTAAAAACCAATAAGACTGAACTCATGGTAAAACCTCATGACTCTACTTTACCTGCCCATCTGCCAGTTAGTTTTCTTAACTCATGCAGTTTACATGTTGTAATAAATATCACACAAGATATTTTGATAAAGAGAAACTGTATCAGATTTACCCTTAGTGCTAAATCACAATCCTTCAATGCCTCCGTGAACATGCCTAATTTGATTCTTGCTTGAGCTCGGTTGGTATACAGCACGGAGCTGTCACGGACCTCACTGATTGCCTGACAGAGACAAGACTTTAATTATGACAGTGACAAAACTTAAACTATGACAAGAGACAAGACTTTAATTATGACAGTGACAAAACTTAAACTATGACAAGAGACAAGACTTTAATTATGACAGTGACAAAACTTAAACTATGACAAGAGACAAGACTTTAATTATGACAGTGACAAAACTTAAACTATGACAGAGACAAGATTTTAATTATGACAGTGACAGAGTACCCTGCTGTTAATATAAAACTAATGCTGAGATTATTTTTCCTAGGACAGAGGTAAGCAACCTTTCTAAGTCAAAGAGCCATTTTATACATTAATTATGCAAAAGTTTCTGTTTGAATTTTACTTTACTTTGTTAAATGTACATTTTTTTCTAATATAACATTTTTTAAAACTAAGCCACCTCATGTCATTGAGAGCTGTGGCTTGCCATAGAATGGCATGGTCTGGCATTAGAGCACAGGAATGCTGGCCCAAAAGTCTTGAGTGTGGATCCTATGTATCCAGTCTGTAGGGAGTCCCTGAGTCTACGTAGGTTAGGGGAAGTAAAGGTAGTTGGGCTTAGTCCTTACCACACTATCCCTCTATAAGCCAAGGTCACAGAACTCTACTTCATCTGCTCCAAAAGTGTAACTAACTTAGTTGCCTAAATCTAATCTTCTTTTAATTAACTTTCTTCAAGCCTTAACATTGACATTATGCAAGACAAATATTCAAACCTCATCATAAAATCGAAGTGCTTCTTTGTAATTTCCTTGTTTAAATTCTGTATTCCCTTGATCTTTCAGCTTATTGGCTATCTTTTCTCTTTCTTTTTTTCTTTCTGACCTTTCTTTGGCATCTGCTTCCATTGCTGCCATAAAGGCTTCTACATAAAAAAAAGGGGATGCCACTAAATGGAGTATGTGATCATGACATATGATTGTTTTATATTAGCTGTGTTTTGATGTGAACACAAAATGGGTGACACTAAATGTGTTCATAACATATGATTGTTTATATTAGCTGTGTTTTGATCTGAACGCAAAACTCAGATAATTACTTTGATCCATATTTTCTGTTAAAACTGGTCCTGATGGTGGTGACATCTGTTTATCATTTTTGTAAGCATCTTTATTGATTGAGGTCTTATTGAAACCTTGGAACAAAAACAATTATACTATACTTATGATTTTCAAATAACTTTATAAAAAAAAACAACAGAAAATAATAAAGCAATTAATATGATTGTAACATACAACAAAGATAACAACATGCTTAATTTTATATACATGTTTTCCCATATATATTTACATATATTAAAAAAAACAACTAATCAGTGAAAATAATAGTAGTAAGTATACAATGCAAAAATAAGGAATAATAATATATTCTAAATAAGGATAAAACTCTAGTTCAAAACATTTATTGCAAAAAATAGTTAGTAATTATATCCCATTATTTTTGCCCCTCTGGTACATCCAAAAAGATATTGTATGTAAGATCTAGATAAAAAAAAATGTGGTAGTGACTTCTGAAAAACTACTCAAGGACAATTTTAATGGCCACTTTATCCCTCTGGTATTATATATATAGATCTATATAAGCAACAAAAAAGAAAATGTGATTCTACCTGTTTTAGTTTTGGGTAAGGTTTTATCTTCTTCATCATTATCTTCATACTCCAGCTTTTTCTTTTCTGATATCTTAGCAATCATTTCATCTGCTTTTGACATGTACAGCTCTCTCTTTTGATCATCTTCAGAGTTAAGGCCTTTAATAACTGTTTCTTTTTTTAGAAAGGAAAAAAAAATGTATGCACACTTACAATTTATTTCTAATCTTAACAAAAAAATTGTTTTTTTAAGATTAATATTTATGTAGGCCTAGGCCGGAAGATACTGCAAACTTCTTACTTAAAGTATTTCTTTATAAGCAAATTATAAATTGATTCTCTTGCTTGGGCATAGTGGACTAATCATTGCCATCATCAGCCGAATTATAGTATTAATCCTGTTAATTATTGTATTAATCCTGCTAGCAATGATAGCTTTGAAGTAGGCCCTACTAAAGCTTTCATCTATGAACTTTGTATATTGCAGTAGGAGTAAGTAGTTAGATCGGTAATCTCACAATAGTATAGCATCGGTTATTATTCAGGAATGGTATAAAGTATAACAGTAAAAAACAGTAAAACAGTAATGTAGTCTGTCATACCATTCTCACTTCTGGAATCCACAGGATGTACTGTAAACCATATTTTATTTGATGCCATATTAAAGCTTACAATTTGGATAGATTGATTTTAGTTGCATTCTAAATACCGTTTTGCTAATCATTTTGTACTAATAATTATTTTTAAGAGTATTACTCCACTTCTATACTTCTAACTTCTATCTAAACATTTGACAAATGATTTGTAATTGATACTAATTTTGGTAATCTATCGCTTTGGGTACGTAAAATCGCCCGCGGCTATTAATGTACGAAAACGTTACCTCATTGTCAAGGCTGTAATAGAAGTATATTGTGATATGTTTGTGTCAAATATTATAGATAAATGAATAATAAACCTAAATCAATGGCTAAATATATTAATATAGGCCAGAAATTAACTTTAAACATCAGTGTCTGCAAGCAAGATTTGCTATATAAACAGCAGCCATTTGTAAAATAGAGTGACTTCCGCCTGAATCTCGCGCTATAAGTCTATAAAAATAAAACTTTAACAAGATGGCTGCTATAGTAAATGAGCATGGTTGCATCTGTTGGAAACATCGCTGGTGTTCATTTATTACTGAAAAGTTTTAATTCAATTGTTTAAAAACAGGTACATAAATGAAACAAGGAAACATTTTTGTATTTTTCAAAACATAAATCCTCCTCAAAATGTGAAATAATTATTAAAATGTAAGGAGTCACCTGTTTTTCACATTACTAGTCGCGGGCGATTTTACGTACCCAAAACGATAGATTACCCTAATTTTAAGTAATACTAATTGAATTGTTCCAGCCCTTTTTTACTATTTTTAATAGGTAGATCAAATAATTTTATTTTTACTAGGCTAGATCAAGATCTAACTGTTACAAATGAAGAATTTAGATCTAAGTAAAATAAAATAAATACCTATTTCATCAACCTTCGAAAGAAAACTTGTAATTTCGCTCTCGGATGGCATATTTGGTAAATTTACCTTTGGTACTCCTGCCATGTTGATTACATTGGTTACTTAAGGGACTAAACATTGCAAAAATTCTAAAGATTTATAACTTTACAATATTTACATCAAAGTTTTATGAATTTAAAAAACATAATTTATTTTACTTGAATAACTAATGATAAATAACATGCATACATTGATTTTTTATTTAATAAATAAAATAATCGAAAAATATTTGTCACAATTTAACTTAATGGCTCCCTTCACCGGATATAGATCTAGATTCATAACTTGCGCAAAGAAAACATTCCAGTCAACATTTAACAAGACAGAGTTTAAAAACTGGTATAAATTTACTTATTGAGTAATAAGGCTTAAAAGGACGAGATCTAGATCTCTAATTAATGTTTGTTCTTTAGTAGACCTAGATCTATACTTAAAAAATTAACTAAGTGATTTGGTTTGGATATGTAAGCCTAAAAACTAAAGTTAAAATTAAAACTTCCTTAAGTTCTTTTCCAACCCGACCGGGCATTGATTGGGACCCCAAATGTCCCATCTCAAAAAATGTCAAAATGAATCAATAAATAAATAGATCTAGTCCGTACTCTCGCCATTATTCGAAAAGCTCATTAAATATTTAAAAAATTAAGTACGATGTTATTAATAAAAGTAATAGGCCTACATGATATTACATAATCCTAATCTTAGTAATCGAATGGACACAAGCGAGAAAAGTCTCAAAGGTATTTGAGAGGTGTATAAATTAATTTAAAATTCTTGCACGGCGTAGTTACAATTAATATGGTTATAAAATCCTGTCTGTCTGGTTTTTTTCGGACTTTACTAAAGATTGGACGTATTTGATGTTTTTAATATTTTCGGTAACTAAATAAAAATTTAAAAAAAAGCAAAAACAATTTGGTTTTCACGTGTAATGGCGACATAAACAATGGCATCCTGCTATTGGATAGGCCGACAAAAATTTTATTGTACACATTGTAAGCTAAAAATAGAAAACTAGGTCATGGGGTTTTTAATTTGCATTGTTATTTAAAAACTTGATCTGCAAAGTTTTGTAAACAAATAGTTATCGATCACTAAGTTACTGTACAGCCAATCAATATTTGTCTTACGAAAGTGAAACATCCGGTTATAACTTAGGCTTGATGAAAATAAATAGAAATGTAGCCTTAAACTCAACAAATTATTTTCTAGTTCTCTGGATTTGCAACTTTTATAGCATTTATTCTAAAAATATAAAATTTCTAAATTAATTTTAGGCTTAAGTTTTTATTTTTTATTTTTTTTTACGGTCTAAATCTAAAAAGCACGTTTTTATTCCATGACAACAACACTATGGAAGGAATCTCGTCAACTCGCTTGTCTCCATTGAATTGTCTGTACTCTAATTTGATGTTTTTGGCACAGTTTTTGGTATTTTCCGTAACCAAGCAAAATTTAAAAAAAAAGGGTTAGGGCGGTTACTGGCGGTTAGGGTATATAGTTTACCACAAAAGTGAAACTTCAGGTTATAACTTAGGCTTGATGAAAATAAATAGAAATGTAGCCTTAAACTAAAAAAGTTATTTTAAAGTTTTCTGGATTAGCCACTTCTATTGTATTGGTTCATTGAGCTGGTTGTTTAAAAAAATTACTTATTAGGCCTACAACTTTCAGAAAAAAATAAATACAATTTTACTACTACTTTTTACCATTTCAGTAGATTCTAATATCTAACTATACGATTATAAATTATAAGCCTAGTATTAGAATTAGCATAGACATTAAAATCTATCTAGGCCTATAGTATAGTATGTAATATAAAAAATTGTAGGCCTATTGATAATAATATGTTTAAAAATGTCCTGTATTTTAAAACTCACTACTTTAACGATTGTTACTTGTTCACATCTGGAGCAGTATTTGTCAGATCAAATCCATTGTTGCCATGTCTGAGGACAAGAGAAGGGGAGGAGGTGACGAGGTGGAGGATGGTGGCCCAGGTTTAATATACATGCCTTTTGTTATTATGGAAGAACTGCTAGAAAAACTTCGACTTCTTGACTATGAAAAAGATTTCTCAAAGAAAATGAATCTCAAACCTATAACAAGGTATTTTATTTATGATTTGTACTAGAACATTGTTGTTTTTAGTCATTTATTCAGACAGTTATGAGTGTGGTTTCTTCTTGTTTTTTTTCCAGACATTACTTTGCTATCCAGACAAATCCTGGTGAACAGTTCTACATGTTTACATCACTAGCTGCGTGGCTGTTGAACAAAGCAGGGCGACCTTTTGATCAGCCTCAGGAGGTTTGTTGTTTATCAACTATTTTATTTGTTACTTAAGCAAAAAATAATTTTTGGCAATAATGTCAATTTTAGATGTCACCAATTTTTTATTTTTGGCAAATTTACTGTAATTAACTTAAAATAAATTTTCTCATTATACATTACATTATTTTACACATGCTATTTTTATTTTAAATGATACCAAATTTTTCTTTTATTATTGTTTATTATTCATTTATTTGTTTGTTAAATTTTTTTCCCTAACAGTATGATGACCCAAATGCAACAATTTCCAGTATATTGGATGAACTTAGGAAATATGTAAGAGATTCCATTTATTTTAGAACATGAAACTTGGCAGAATAAAGCACTGAAAATGTTAAATGTTCTCTATATTTGAAGCTGATTTTCTTTTTTTAACTTAGGGGCACACAGTAGATTTTCCACCCTCCAAATTAAAGCAAGGCTGGGGTGAACATTGCATCTACATATTGGACAGACTAGCAGATGAGGCCCTCAAGAGTACAAACTTTGTGTGGAAGAGGTGAGTTGGTTGGTTTGTACATAATGTGGATACAAAGTGTACAAACTTTGTGTGGAAGAGGTGAGTTGGTTGGTTTGTACATAATGTGGATACAAAGTGTACAAACTTTGTGTGGAAGAGGTGAGTTGGTTGGTTTGTAAATAATGTGGATACAAAGTGTACAAACTTTGTGTGGAAGAGGTGAGTTGGTTGGTTTGTACATAATGTGGATACAAAGTGTACAAACTTTGTCTGGAAGAGGTGAGTTTGTTGGTTTGTACATAATGTGGATACAAAGTGTACAAACTTTGTGTGGAAGAGGTGAGTTTGTTGGTTTGTACATAATGTGGATACAAAGTGTACAAACTTTGTGTGGAAGAGGTGAGTTGGTTGGTTTGTACATAATGTGGACACAACGTGTACAAACTTTGTGTGGAAGAGGTGAGTTGGTTGGTTTGTACATAATGTGGATACAAAGTGTACAAATTTGTGTGGAAGAGGTGAGTTGGTTTGTACATAATGTGGACACAAAGTGTACAAACTTTGTGTGGAAGAGGTGAGTTGGTTGGTTTGTACATAATGTGGATACAAAGTGTACAAACTTTGTGTGGAAGAGGTGAGTTGGTTGGTTTGTACATAATGTGGATACAAAGTGTACAAACTGTGTGGAAGAGGTGAGTTGGTTGGTTTGTACATAATGTGGATGCAAAGTGTACAAACTTTGTGTGGCAGAGGTGAGTTTGTTGGTTTGTACATAATGTGGATACAAAATATTTCTACTTTGTACTTTCATTTACATTTAAAAGACATAAAAAAATTACAACAAAAATATATTTCATAGACCAACATACCCTGAAGAGGAAACAGAAGAAGAAAACATAGTAGAGGATGATTCTGAATTAAATCTCAATGAAATTGAAAAGTCTATGGTTCTTGGAGTAAGTTTGAGCATTCATTTTCTTCTTGTTTTTATCAACATTTCACCTGTTGGAGCTTGAACTTTTCTTTTAACCCTTGCATCAAGTTCAGACATTTTTATTTCATTTTCAGAGTTCTGATGTTGAGGAGGCAGACGAAGACGAACCACTCTTAGATCTTGAGGGCATGAAAATGTTGAATCAGAATAAAGTTAGTTACTGTAGCAGCATTTTATCTTTGTCATTCACATTAATTTCAAATTACCCACTTATGCTTTATGTTATTGTGTACCAGATCTGTGGTATGTTATGCTATGGGTACGCTATGCCCAGCTATCTCACTTTCTTTATCACAATGGCTATCTGCACTTGTGTGGTGCTCCTGGCCCTAAACTCATGTCTTTTGTTTTGTCAGCAAACTTTTGAGTCAAGTAAACCGGAGGAGATTCTGGAATCTACTACAGATGCAGCAGACTGGAAACTAGAAGTAGAGAGAGTTATGCCACAGCTCAAAGTCACCATAAGGACAGACAACAAGGTACTCAAATGTTTACATTGGTTGTTGTAATGAAAGTCATTGATCTCATGTTTTATTATTGCCATTGTTTGGTCATTGATCTGATGCTGGCAGGGTGTCATAGATCTTTGGGGCAGTATTAACTCAGTCTCCCTTCATCTTTACCACTTAACCTCATCAGTGTATGGTCTAGGGCAGTATTAACTCAGTCTCCCTTCATCTCTCACTGAACCTCATCAGTGTATGGTCTAGGGCAGTATTAACTCAGTCTCCCTTCATCTCTCACTGAACCTCATCAGTGTATGGTCTAGGGTAGTATTAACTCAGTCTCCCTTCATCTCTCACTGAACCTCATCAGTGTATGGTCTAGGGCAGTATTAACTCAGTCTCCCTACATCTCTCACTGAACCTCATCAGTGTATGGTGTAGGGCAGTATTAACTAGTCTCCCTTCATCTCTCACTGAACCTCATCAGTGTATGGTCTAGGGCAGTATTAACTCAGTCTCCCTTCATCTCTCACTGAACCTCATCAGTGTATGGTCTAGGGCAGTATTAACTCAGTCTCCCTTCATCTCTCACTGAACCTCATCAGTGTATGGTGTAGGGCAGTATTAACTAGTCTCCCTTCATCTCTCACTGAACCTCATCAGTGTATGGTCTAGGGCAGTATTAACTCAGTCTCCCTTCATCTCTCACTGAACCTCATCAGTGTATGGTCTAGGGCAGTATTAACTCAGTCTCCCTTCATCTCTCACTGAACCTCATCAGTGTATGGTGTAGGGCAGTATTAACCCAGTCTCCCTTCATCTCTACTGAACCTCATCAGTGTGTGGTCTGACAGAATGTTTGATGCAATGTCTGCAGGACTGGCGTGTGCACTTGGAACAAATGCACCAGCACCATGACGGCATCAAGTCCTCACTGAATGAGAGCAAAGTCCACCTGGACAAGCTGCAGGAGGAGATCTCCAAGACTCTGGAGAAGATCAGCAGCAGAGAGAAGTACATCAACTCCCAGCTGGAGCACCTGCTGGTGGACTTCAGGCAAGCCCAGGACGCTCTAGCTGAGACCAAGGAGAAGTACAGGCAGGCCAGCGGTGGGGTTACAGAGAGGTCAAGGACACTGGCTGAGGTAAAATGTTTAGGACCTGATACATTTTAAAGATCTGACTCTTATTAAGTTCAGTTAAAAACATTACACTGTTAAACAATTTTATAGTTTAACCCATACTTTGTTAAGAAATTTTAACATCTGAATATAGCAGCTATAAAAATGTAAGATATTTTGACTATAGGTGATTACTTTTAAGACATCAAAAAGATATTTTTCAGCATAGAAGATGTATGATCTCTGACTGTTTATTATTGTACTTTAGATCACAGAGGAACTGGAGAAAATCAAACAGGAAATGGATGAGAAAGGAACCAGCATGACAGATGGATGTAAGATTTACTTGGTTTAGTAGCTAGATATTTTTTCACAATTATTACATCATGTACAATTTTATTAACTCTCAACAGAATATTAATGTTTATTAACAGTTCAGAAATGTTTAACCAGTAATTTTCTATCCTACACAGCTATCCTGGCCAAGATCAAGCAGGCTATACTGACCATTAAAAAGGAATGTACACAGATGGACATCAGGGCTGGGGTTGTTGAGCACATTCTCCTGCAGGCCAAGCTAAAAGACAAAACTTTACAGAACAAACAGATCCACTCTAGTGGGGCCACTGAAGGCTTCATCATTTAACCTTCACCACTCAAACCTTAAATGACTGCACCAAGTGACTTCAACATTGACTTCTTTAAAACTTGAGTGTGAAGATATTGAACAAGTGATCTGCACACCCTTAGTTGCATGGGTCATCCACATGGGGTGGGCTTTTAGTGGATATCATTAGGGTATGACCCATGTGGATATCATTAAGGGATGACCCATTATATGTTTGTTCTACGGATATAAAAAGATTTAAAATTTTAAAAATGCTGATTCAATCTAAGAAATATATGATTAGTAATAATTGTTTAGGTGATAACTATTGTGTTGGGAAAGGCCAGTGGCTGGCTTGCTTTGACTCAACTGCCCAGAATGATCTTTAAAAATTGGATGCTTGCAATGTACATAGTTTTTAAGTTTTAAGTCACCAATTTCTGTGATAATTTGTTTTTTCTAATGGTCACTTCCAGTAGGGGGTGACCTGGATAAACTTGTCAATTCATTTGCATTTTTTTTTGTCTTTGGCCAGATGATCTATATGAAGTTTTGTATTTACAAGTCTTTTATAATCAAAAGTACAAAACGTTTCGTTCTGTAGTTTAAAAAAATTTATGTATGTAATATAAAATGCATTCTGTGATATCTATAGTTCAATAAAATTTATTGGTTCTTAAAAGCCTGAATCTAATAGCAATACATAGTAATTTTAGTACCATTTAAACAATGACAAAGTTATTTTTTTAAGTTATTTATTATTTAACAAAGCAAAACAGCTAAAAATAATTATCATTTAGTTGATTGAATGCATCTAAAGACATTTACACCTACTATACAAATGTTGATAAATGGGCCACATGTATTTGTGCAGCTGGCATATCTAGGAGTACCAAAACATTATAAACACATTATTTACAGGTATGACATAAGTTTCAATCAATAATATCAGTTGATGGTGTATCAAACACCTGTGGAGAAATTAATATCAAGAGAAAGTCAGATATTTTAATCTGAGTAAAAATCATAGCATAGCAATTGGCTAGTAAATACTCCATCTTGCGTAGTTTAAGTAAGAGATTTTTTTTCTAGAATAGATTTTTTAATTGATCATTTTTTGAGCTATCTCAATCAAAAGTTATTATACTACGAAAGTCAAGACTTTAACTATTCTCTGGTCAACACATTTATTTTCATTAACAATGTAAGGGTATGAGAAAAAAATAAATAAAATACTACAAAGCCACACAATAATAATTATGCATAACCCTAAGAGTAAGCAGCCTCTCATTTGATTGTCAATTTTACAGGACCGTTGAGACAAAACCAAGAAATGTCAGGGTCACTTAATGAGAGCATTACCAAGCTACAAAACACAAATTTAAGCTTGAAATATTTACATGACTTGCTTTACTGCAGGCAACACATTCATTCAGCTAGAAAAAAAAAAGCTATGCATGAAGAAAAAAGTAAGTTAGTCTTTAGATGATTACAATGAGGGCCCACTCATTAAGAAACTTGTAGGCACCTGTCACTCTGTACAGTTGAGGTTCTCAAGAAAATTCTGCTGGAGCTCAAGAAAAAATTATTTTATTAAATAAAAATATCTGCTCTGGTATTTCAGTAATCGAAAATGTGTTTACCCTGATGTTTGGTGATGCAAAGTCTTTTAGCTAAAAAAAAATCAAGTATTAAATCACTATAGTGCTAAAATAAAAACTTGTTAGCGAAACAGATACATAGGCCTATGTGATTACTCATAATTATTTACATGATTTTAAACTAGTTTACAACTGTATAGTTTGCTTATGATTTTTGTTCAACAAAAACTGTACACATAATCAACACTGGAATGAATGTGGTAAAATGTTAAATGCAGAACAAACACAATTTTTACTTTCTCGTATATACGTAGTATAGAGAAAGTATTGTAATCGTGCAAAAAAAAAAAAAATCGAGATTTTTACAAATCTCGACGTTTTACACCTCACTGATACGGAAAAACATAATTTTGTAATCTTGTCCGTATGTCTGTGTGTCTGTGTGTGTAAACACGATAACTTGAGTACCGTTACAGCTAGGTTGATGAAATTTCATATATAAGTATTTTATCAAAATCGTAGATCCGTATCAACTTTTGAGCGATTTCCGATAACCGGAAGTGGTACTTTTTCTACTTTGAATTTTTCAAAAGCCTATAACTTAAGTACTATTTCAGATAGAGGAATGAAATTTCACCTGTAAGTAAAAGATCTAATTCTCTACCTTCTGTTAAATTTTGAGTAATTTCCGTTGACGGGAAGTACTAATTTACGCTATTTCCGATTTCTCAAAAACGCATCTAAATTTATAAAGTACTAATAATATTGCGCACCATTATGAACATCTTTATTCGGCGTTCGCTTGGTGCGCAATACTTTTTTCTATGAGATTCTATTCTATTTTAAAAAGTTTAAGTATTTAAAATGGATTAAAAATCATAACTAGATCTATATCCCGAGTTCCCATCCCCTGTTGTTTTATATAAGAATATTCGAGAAAGTTTAGGGGATATCACTCCCGGTTTATTTTGATGTTAGTTTCAACACATTTTGTACATGGGCAATTGATTTGTTTAAAGCCATCTGACACAGACAAATCCAACAGTTGCTTATATTTAGCATAGAGAAAGGTAGCCCTCCAAATTTTAGAGACATTTCTCTACAACTGTGTTGAGTTCAGTCAATTTCCTTTTTGTTACTCCACATAAAGATACAATTATCAAGGAAATGACTGAGACTTTTCTTCACTGAAGTTCAAAATTTTGTTCAAAAGCCAACAGTTGTTTAAAAAACCAACAGTTGTTTTGTAAGAAGGCCTACAGTAAATTTGCTGTAAAAAGTTAAAGCTAAATTTGCTGAACAAAGGAAAATAGTATTAAATATTGCTGAACAAAGGAAAATAGTATTAAATATAAAAAAAAATACTAATTTTTCTCACAATTCAACATCTGGCAAATTGTCATGAATAAAGGCTTTAAAAATAGACTGTATTAGTGGCCAGGTTTGTATGGATTGAATTCATCTTTCTTGAGTGAAGCCAGACTGTGGTTCACAACACGATGGTGAGCCTCATCAGCTCGTATGGCCAAAATTACGTCTTTCATTGTAGCATCTGGCTGCAATTTGAAAAAAAATAGTTTGAGTTTCAATTTTATGATATATTTTATATTGATATTTGTAGAATGTAATTTACTGTTTAGCTAAAATACAAAAAGTGAGAACAAACTACTGATTGGGTAAGGTAACTTATTGTGCAAGTAGTTCTTAAATATTCAGTGTAAATGTAAGTTAAATTTTTATTTTCACTGCTGTTTAATAAACTGAATAGCAAAGTCTCCAGCTTACAGTTGTGAGAAGAAATGAATTTACCTTGAGCTTCCAATATCGCACAGCTAATTCAGGAGCAGCCTGTGTTTTCCAGTGTTGCATTGGTCCACTTTCAATATCCTAGGGTAAAACAAGAATTTTAATTTATATAAACACTTAATATCTTGGGGTTAAACAAGAATTTTAATTTATACTAGAATACCCGTCATCCGTTGGATAACTGTGGGTTTCGGGGGTCATCCATCAAAAAACATCACGTCTGTCACTCAGAGGCATAGCGACCCTTCCCGGCGCCCCGGGGACAAACTTTTCGATTTGAACCCCCCCCCCCCCCCCGCAACATTTCGATTTGCAACCCCCCCCCTCCCCTCAAACTTTTGATGTGCACCCCCCCTCCCCCACTCAAACTTTTGATTTATTTTTCCAAACCATTTTGGCGCCCCAACATATGTCTCTGACCACACTATCCTTTCATATGCTTAGGACAAAGAAACAGATGAACTCTACTTCACCTGCCCTGTGTCCTGCCAAGTTCAGATAGGCAACTTTATCATTCACATCTAAAAAAAAAAAAAAATTGAAAAAAAAATATCATTGACATATTGGTCTAGAACCTGTGCCACCCGCATGAGAGCCGGCTACACTACCAACTTAGCTATTTACTCGTGACGTCACAAATGAATTTTTATACTATACTTTGAGTCTCCTTATGCAACTTGATTTACGCGCATAGATCTAGATCTAAGTCTAGTAGTAGTAACTTTCAAATTAAATTTTATCTTAAATTAGCCAAACAAAGATTTATATAAAATAATTAAGGCCTGAAATAGATTCTAGATGAATTAAGGCCTGAAATAGATTCTAGATGTATTAAGGCCTGAAATAGATTCTAGATGTAGAATTTACATTAAGTCTAGATCTAGAATTTACATTGAGTCTAGTGACCTAGATCTAGGCTAGATCTAGATTCTAGATCTAGATCTAGGCTAGATTCATAACTTTCCTTCGACAGCTGATCTTTAGATCTAGAGAAATTTATCGTAAAACTAAATGAAAAAGACAGTTTAAAATTGATATAAGTGTTGGAACGTAATAAATACAGCAAACGGACGTATTGTTAAAGTTAAAGCCGACAGAAAATTAGCTTTAGAACGCGTTAAACATTGGAATGGGAACACAATCTTCTTCGATAGGCCGCCATTATCGATGTAAAAAAATAAACACATCATGTGACGTCACTGTTTCCGTCGAGTCTAGTGGCTTTTCAAATCTTTAAAAAAAAATTGTGGTTAATATACCTATGAATAAATCAATAAATTAATTAACGTCTTTAAATAAATTTGTGATTAACAGTCTGTCTGCATTAAAAAATTATTCTCTACCTACATACTATTTTACAGCTCTCCAGATAGAGTAGAACATATCACAATACTCGATCAGCCAAACAAACAAACAAATAAATATTCAAACATGTAAACAAAGTTGAGTTTTAGTAGTATTAGATAAACACTTTCTATATCCCAGGGTAAAACAAGAAGTTTAATTTATATAAACACTTAATATCTTGGGGTTCAACAAGAATTTTAATTTTTTTTAAATACTTTCAATATCCTAGGGTAAAACAAGAACTTTAATTTATATAAACACTTTTAATATCTTGGGGTTCAACAAGAATTTTAATTTATATAAATACTTTCAATATCCTGGGGTAAAACAAGAACTTTAATTTATATAAACACTTTCTTTATCTTGGGGTCATAGAAGAACTTTATATAAAGCTATTCAGCATTTTTATTGCAAATGACTTCAACAAAAGAGAGTTTTCTAAATGTACTAATGTGAATATTTGGAAATTTGAGATATTTAATATTTTAGGTTTAAATTTGACTTATATAGGTCCAGGCAGTTGTTTGATTTTGGAATTGTCTCTCCTAGAAGAGCTGCTCTTTCCAGCTGTCAAGCCTCATCTGCCCAAGTGTTCAAACTTGGGATCACGCTGAGCAAGTTATTAAGTATGAAAAATTGAAGTAATTTAAAAAGAGTAATTGTATTGAATTTTTAGGAGGTAAATTTAGGCTCTAAAATGAAATAACCCCATTTCACAGTTAGTACAGTTAATTGTGTAACTGTAACCTACTTGGTATTTAGATTTTTACACCCATATAACCAGACTTAATGAAAAATTCATATTTTGCTTTTTTTTCAGTGTGCTAATGTAGTGCCTGTTTAAATCAACACTGTTTTACCATAATACAAAATCATTTTTAATATTATTTCAGCTTAGTGTTTAACCCTTAAAGCACGCGCCATGTGGCCTAATGCATTATAAGTTATGTAACAGCAAATCATGATCGTGGCTTGGTGCTTTAAGGGTTAAACATGTAATACAAGTAAACACACAATTGAAAAGAAAAGAATGAATTAAAACAAGTTTTTGAAATAGAGCTATGAGGACTTATTTTTTAAGCTTAGTGTAAAATAAAAAAATTACTTAAAACAACTAGGCCTATTTGAAATAGAGTTATAGCATATAGCAATAGAACTGTCAATGGTTGTCACTAACCTCTAAACACTTAGTGTAGGTTTTGACAGCTTCTTCTTCCAAATAGCCGACAAAACGATGGCAAAACTTGGCACTGAAGACGTAGCTGACACCAAACATTGTCACAAAGAAACCTGACAGGTTAAAATAGAAAACCATCACCAAACTAGATAAACACTGTTTTACTTGTCGCCAAAGTAGAACTAAACAAATCTATCTTATTTTATAATTACAAATTTAAAAAAAAAAGTTTTCAAAAATATCAGTAGGTAAACTGTAGTATCCACATTTTAATACTAGGCTACAATTGACTTTCATTAAAGTAATAGCACAGTATGGATCAGATAATGTGGAGTACAATGGTTGAGGCCTTAAGCCTTAAGCTCCACCATGAGTATAGACAAAATTGATTTGACTTCACATACTCCTCTATAGAGGACTAGGTGAAGTCAAATCAATTTTGTTGATTGACTTTTGAATCAATAATTTGAAGTTTAGTGTAACTCACCCTGGGAGTGTAAAGTTTACTGTAACCCACCTTGGGAGTGTAAATTTTACTGCAACACACTGTGGAAGTGTATTATAACTCACCCTGGGAGTGTAAAGTTTACTGTAACTCACCCTGTGACCCAATCACACACAACCTGAACATGAGGGATGGCTGTTTCAGCTGTAATGCAGTTAGCAGGTGCATCCTTTCATTTTCAGCTTCCTCTGTGTGGAGAAACTCTTTATTAATACAAAACTAACTTTTAATTAATAACATGTGTATTCACATACATGCAATTAATTACTTAATTTTTATTTTATTTGTGTATAACTAACAAGTTGTATTTATCTGATTTGTGAGTAACTTGACTGGTGGTATTTACCTAAGGATGTCTGGTGGTATTTACCTAAGGATGTATGGCAGTATTTACCTAAGGATGTCTGGTGGTATTTACCAAAGGATGTGTGTAAGGATGTCTGGTGGTATTTACCTAAGGATGTGTGGCAGTATTTACCTAAGGATGTCTGGTGGTATTTACCAAGGATGTGTGTAAGGATGTCTGGTGGTATTTACCTAAGGATGTGTGGCAGTATTTACCTAAGGATGTCTGGTGGTATTTACCTAAGGATGTCTGGTGGTATTTACCTAAGGATGTCTGGTGGTATTTACCTAAGGATGTCTGGTGGTATTTACCTAAGGATGTCTGGTGGTATTTACCTAAGGATGTCTGGTGGTATTTACCTAAGAAAGTCTGGTGGTATTTTCCTAAGGATGTGTGTAAGGATGTCTGGTGGTATTTACCTAAGAGTGTGTGTATCCAGCCCTGGTCTCTCTGCATCCTCCTCAAGGACCTCATGTGCCTCATCATGGCTGCTACCATACCTGGCACACCAGCCACAGTCTCCAGGAAACAGATGCGACTGGCAGAGTTTATAAACATTTTATTCTTTCAATATGGCAATAATGTTTTGCTCTTATTAAGATGATTTGTGAACTTAAATTGCAAATGTTATAGATTACTAATTCAACAATTTTTAATTTAAAAAAATGTGTATTTAATGATTTTATTTTTACTTAAACTAAATTAAGTTATTATATTCATTAAAAAAATGTTGGGTATTCCATTACATAAAGCATCAAAACAAACCTACTTAAGCCATTTCCTCTCATTTCTCTCTCCACTTTTAAAACCAGAAAACACATCAAAACCTCCCCTTAGTAGTTGTACTGTGCCATAGGCTAGCTGTAAAAAAATATTTATAGTATTTAACATTTGGCAGATGTTTAAGTGAACATAAGTTGTCAATTTATGAAGATTTTTATTCAGAAAATGTTTTAAAATGGCTGAGCTAAAATTGATAAAAGCAGACAAATGAGGACATGAAATAAGAAGACTAGCGATGACAAAACAGCTTTTTAGTTACTATTAGAAAATGGCTATTAAAGGTTTAAAAAAGTGTATTTTTGTTTAATATCCTGGTAAACTATACTAATGTGAACAGGTTTTTTTAGACAAAGTTTTTCCTGAGTGTGTGTATGTGTGTGTGTGTGAGTGGGGGAATGCACATGAAACTGCATTGGGGGTCGGGAGGAAACAAAACTCCAGTTAAAGTATATATTTTCTGTACAAAATATGTTTTTCTATTTCATCCAGAGTAGGTAGATGGGCATGCTTTAGGGTGATGTGAGAGATGCCTGAAAGAAACACTGATTGTGAACAAACCTTGTCAACAATTCCTTCTGGTGGTTTGTGGGTAATTTCTACACTGTGAAGCTGGTCCTCAGTCCTGAAACATTACACAAACTTTAGATTTTATAAAACAAGTTTTTTTTACAACAAATGTGAGACTTTGTTCAAGTTCAAGGTCAATTTAAAAAAATATTTCAAGGTCAGTTTTTAAAATCTTAAGTTCAAGTACTTCAAGATCTTGACTGTATCATTTATGTCAACTATGTGAAAAGTTTGTAAGTTACCAGATGGGGTGTGGTAGTGTATACACTCCAATTGGTGGGGTGTCCTTGCCATCCTTGCCCTTCTCTTCCACGGTTGTTGTTTTAGTTGTATCAGCTGTTGCACTCCTGTTCAGTATTTTAGTAGTTTGAAGTAATTAATGCACTCAATTGGAGAGAAATATTGTACGGATAAAAAACTAGTAGAACCTACACTTTCGACCCATGGACCATAAAATAGTAGGCCTACAATTATGACTCATGGACCAAAAAGTGGTAAGACTACACTCTCTACTCCCATGAAGAAAGTAGCACATATTTCAATATTTACCTAAAGTGTGATATATCTGATGGGTCGGGTAGGGTGTCATACTTCCCCTGGCGAAAGTTTTCCACCGCTTTTTTAACTTCTTTAGAGTCGGCAAGGCCTCTGACCTGAGAAAAAATAACAGTAAAAGACAATGTTATTTGATAAGACATTTTAGTTGAACTGAAATGGACATGACATGAAATCAAGGGAAAAATGCAACTAAGCCTTACTAAGCTTTTCCAACGTGTGACAACATAGTTTGCTTAGATGGTTGTGACACAAGAAAATCCTAGTCTAACTGGCTTGGTTACAATCTGCTGAAACTTGTTTATCAGTAAAAGTATGGTGTGACATCTTAAGGTAAAGCATGGTGTCACACTCACATATTTACATCATCAGGTAAAGTATGCTGTTAGGTCGTAACTTCGTTGAATGAAGTTCATTCAGACGGCAACTGTGTGAGCTACATGGCCGTCATGGGACCACTGCAACCGTCAGCGTTTAGTGTCATTAGAGCAGTGAGCCTAATCTAAAGTCTAATGGCTTAAATTAGTACATTATCATTAAGCATTTGTTGATTTAGTCCCAGAGGTCGCCACAGTTGACTAGAATGGTGATGTAATTTTAATTAAACTAAAAGTCCTAAGTGGTTGGGAGCTAATGTGGTATTGATTGAATCATGAATGTATGATGTGTAGTATTGTTCATTAGTGAGTGTAGTATGTAGAAATCTAGATCTAGATCTAGAAGTCTAGATATCTAGATCTAGTAGGGTACGTGTAGCACTGTAGGAGTGTCAGTGTCTGACTGAGTGTAGGAAGTAGGAATGATTCAAGGAGAAGCTTTTACTTTTAAATCGGTTATTTTATTTTTACTTGATCTCAACCCACGTATGCGTTAGTTTCCGCCCGTGACAGTACAGCGGTAAAACTTAAAATCAAAATACTTTAAATCAATTTAAATATGGATAATTTAGTTTTTTAGTATTGGCATATTGGTGCAAATTTTCATAACAAAAAGTCAAAATTGACTTACTTTTACACTGGCCAGAAAAAAATACTAACAACTTAGCAAATTTTAAAACAGCGGATGTTTTTTTCCCCTCAATATTCAGTCAGTATTGGTTCTTTCACATTTTCATACTGTGTTTGACTATGTTGAAAGCGGAGATATTCTCCGCTAATTTGCGGCCATGTCACGTCTTTAACTTTAAGACGTGTCCCAAATGGCTTACTTCCTTATCTAAGGCCATCTGTCAGTTCAACGTGACCCACGACCCCAACACAGAACAATTTGACATCGTTAGTAGACCGGTTTCATTCATTTACACACAAAAGTGCTTTCAGCTACGCATGTACGATTCTTTACTTCTGTTAAAAGGTCAAGGTGATACGTGATCGCCATATTAAAAATAAAATGCTGAGTGTTGGGGTTGGATCCGGCTTAAGCACTGGGGTGAGGGAGGGGGGTATTTGGCTACATAACACAAAACTAAAAAACAAAAACAAATAGGCCATGTTCATTTTTGGAAATATGGATGCTGCATGGACTTGCAAAGTATAAATTAAAAGTACCGCTCTGAATGTGTGTATGCGTAGGTCTAAATACTAAGTTACACAATTATTAGGTCTAAATAGTAAATACCAAGTAAACCCTTTAGTATTAGGCTAACGAAAACGACATTTAATTTTCGACTGACATTTATCTATCAAAATGAAAGTTAACTATTTAAAGTAACAGTTACCTGTTGAAATGAAATGTGTTCAGCTGGAAGGTCCCGCCGCAGCAACATGTTATTGCACACAATCGCTGACCCATTCAAGAATTGTGTGGAATATGACCTGCTGACCACAGACGACACAATAGTTGAGTAGGTGGTCCCATGCCTTGATAGTCCACGGCAAGTTGCAATCAACGACATCTTACAGGTCCAAAAAACTGGTTCAACTTTCAATATGCTTGTTGTTAACCGAAGTTTTTATAAATGTAAAGTTTTAAATTAAGTCTTTTAAAATTTATATTCAAAATCGTATAAATAGTATTCGTTAAAACAGGCGCATACAATTCTTATTTTGAAGATCCTGGAATCCAAAGCACAGCGAGTTTTATAATTTTCAAACTTTACAAATATCTAAATGAAGCTATTTATTAAATGGATGCTATACACACAGTGAGAAGCGCTCGCTTAGTGGCAGAAAATGTTTGGTAACCTCGTGAAATCAGCTGCGCCCAGGGGACTCCGTTCTATTTATAAACAAAATTATTCTGAATTCGGGTCACTGACATGCGCAGTAGCACACATGAACCTCGTATTTCTTCTTATTATTCCCCATAGCGCATACTCACGTTCGGTGCATTCCACTAGTTCAATGGGTTGAAATAGAGTACTAAAAGTGCAGCTGGCATTTATGTGGATCAAGATAGTCTAATTTACCACGCTTGATTAAAAATAATCATTTAAAGTAGGAAATATTCATATTTTCGAAGAAATCAATAATGACGCAATATGCTGCTAAATTTAAATCTGTAGTTACATCAGTTTTCTGACGAAATGGGGACACACTCGGCCTGTACACAAATTATTTTTCCTGCGGTCACGTAGTTCAGGATCTATTTATAATTAGTAAAGGATTGTTTGTGTTGGTAGATAAAAAAAGGTTTGCCATGGGTGATTCAGGGTCAGTGGCGTAGGCGGGGGTTGGGGGGTGGGGTGTGGGGTTATAACCCCCCCCCCCATGGACCTCTCTGTAAATTTTTTTATTGCCATAATAATGCTGTAACTTACTTAAATCTAGTTCTGAATCAGTATATATGTATATGTATGTTTATTGTTACAACTATCTAAAACTGAGTTGGTTATCCCCCACCCACCCACCTTATCACCTGAACGGGACAAGCCATAATTGTATACAGTGTTTCTTCCAGACTTTTTTCTCCGGGGTGGGGGGGGGGGGAACTTGATTTTTTTGGGGGAGGGGGGCGGTGAACATTTTCCGGGGGGGGGGGGGGGGCGGACACTAGTAAAAGTACATGTTTACTATATAAATTCCATCTTGTTCGGGGGGGGGGGGGCTGAGTCCCCCCCCCCCCCCCCCCCGAACAGATGCCTGGAAGAAACTCTGATTGTATAGAGCGACTTTAATGTCACACCTTGGTATACGCTGAGTAAGATTATAGAGCTCACGTGACCGGACAGGAATGAATAAAGTGGTTTTGTTTTGACTTTGCTTAGTATGTTCTTAATAATTGGACCATACTCATTGTTGATCTTTTCACGAACCTCTTCATTTGTAATGTGATGTCTTTAAGATATCTCTGGGAGTCTGTGTAAACATCTCACTTTCAGGGCCTGGATCAATCTCTGGGTGTCTGCATTGAGGGTCCATGCCCCACATCCATACAGGAAGACAGACCTTATCAGTGGCCACATGAGTTTTGGGGGTGCGGACTAAGTTTTTCGGGGGGGGGGGGGCAACCACTGGTATAGGCAAAATATAGGCCCCTATATAGATTTTATTTGGTTCGGGGACGGGAAGAGATGCCTGAAAGAAACACTGCTTAGATTTGCTTTCATAGCCCTTTTTCCACACAAAGAACAAGGCAGCGTTTTACACAGGATTTTCACCAAAATGGGTTCATGCTCCCCCCTCGGCGAGCATTATCTGCCCAGGGGGGGGGGGGGGCTTTTGGAGTTAGCAATTATATGCTCCCAAGTCAGATCACCCGAAGGCACGTGATGCCATACCAGACCATACCCTATCACTGGAGCAGTGGCGTAGCCAGGATCGTCTCAAAGGGGGGGGGGGGGGCAATTTTTACCCGGGGACAAACTTTCGATTTGCACCCCCCCTCAGACTTTTGATTTGCACCCCCCCCCTCAAACTTTCGATGTGCAACCCCCCCCCCCCTCAAACTTTCGATTTGCACCCCCCTCATACTTTATATATATATACCGAGGGGTCTATGGGGGGGGGGGTTATGACCCCCCTAACCCCCACCCCTGCCTACGCCACTGCACTGGAGTCTCGAGTCCATTCTACTCATACACCATTCAAAGTTCTCACCAAACAATAAACAACCAACAAGTAACTGTAAAATTTGGTTTACTATCACAAATTTGACTTGTCACAAATTTACTAAATATATCAACTAAAACACTCCAGCCAGTGTCGTAAAATAAAAACCATCAGTTGATTTCATTACACCATCCAGCCATTTGGCAAGCATTAACAGGAACAACCAATAAAAACTGACTTTACTAAAGCAAGGCCAATAGTATTTCACGAAACAAAATCACGACTTCTCGTTGGTCGTTGAAACATAAACACAAAAGAATGAAAAAGTAAAACAACAGTCAGTTGGTGAATTGAAATCTCCAACTCAAGCTCTGTGTAGGCTACCTCCATCAGGCTACCCAGTGCTAGCTACCCAGTGCTGGCTACCTTGTTCAGACGTCTGCTTCGTCAGTTGGCAGCGGACAGTCTGTCCGTTTGGGCCAGTCGCAGATCCTGTCCTCCTTGTTCCACGCCGTGCCCCGCCCACACATGTGATGGAAGGAGACGTACCACACGCACTGGTAAAACATTCGGCAATCTTCGGGGTCGGCGTAGATCCCGAATGTTGACGGACATTTGAAGTTGCCTGAAATGGTCACATGTGTAGGAATATTAACACCAAGAATAGAAAACCAAAGCTCTACTACTTTGTTACATTGTTAAATAAACTACCATATTTTTTTTTGGGGAAAATGAAATTCAAATGTAATTTTGGAAATTGAGTTTCGAAATAAAACCTTCACATAAAAAATGAATTAAATAAATAATTGGAGGAATATTGCAATTACGCAAAAACAAACTTTTAGCTAATTAAAAAACCCAAATATTCTACCTGTACAATCAAAAGCTACTAGATCTAGATCTTAATGAAAACCCCTGTGACCGACACCCCCCCCCCCCCACTGAACCTACGTCCACACGGAAACCCCATACCCTTAAAGTTCACCTATCTGAAACGGGTCATGTGACCCCCAACTTACCTGACGGAAGAACTTTCCCATACTTAATGTTGGCGTCAACAATTTTCTTGCTAAAGACCAAGTCCTTGCTTGTCCCCGTGCTTACAACATAGGGCATCTGCCCTTTGGTGCCCCCTGCAAGGTCTATGAATATATTCTTGGCCTGAATGGAAAGATGTCATTTTAAAAATAACATTTACAATTCTTTTTTTTTTCCTTGTTTTTTTTTCTTTTCTTTTGAGAGTTAGGGGAAACCTCATTGTCTTACAACAACTATACATACACATACATCAAAGGTATAAATGTTTTTTATGAAATTATAATAAAACTTAAGATGGCAATCATCGACTCCCAACCAGGAAGCGTCATAGAAATGGCTTTTTATGGAGAAAAAACAGGCAAACAAGCTGAGGCTTATTCTGGCCGTACCGGCTAGGCGTTGTCCTGGCTATACAACAACGTATTAGTACTAGTGTATTCTTTTCAACAAACATTAATTTGCTTACAAAGCACACATAAATATAAAATTGCCGTGTAGCACTGAATAAATAGGGAGACATGGTAACTTTCATAAATGATAGTATGTCAAAACATGACGGGTAATTACAGTAATATAGAAAAGAAGTAAAATAAACATGTTCTTACTTGAAACGCCTGTGGAACTTGATTCTGATGAGAAATCTTTTCTGGACTCTTTACAATGCTGTCGTTCAGCTTTTCCATATGATGTTTATGGCCCTTTTTGCTGTCCTTGTAGTTTTTGTAAACGCTGCTGAAACTCGCCGAGTTTTTACGAACACCCTCCAGCTTGTAGTTGCTCACCAGGTAGCCACTGTAGTCCCTCGGCCTCTCCGTCTGCTTGGCCGTGTACTTCAGGGGCGTCTTGTGCCACAGGCTGGGAGAGACGCCTGTCACGGATGACTTGCTCCCCAGGCTGGGAGAGACGCCTGTCACGGATGACTTGCTCCCCAGGCTGGGAGAGATGCCTGACGTAGGTGACTTGCTCCCCAGGCTTTGGATGTTTGTCAGGGGCGTCTTGCTGCCCAGGCTTGAGGGGACGCCTGTCATGCGGGGTGCTGAGAGTTTTGAGTTGCGGACGCTGGTAAAAGCAACAGGTTCAACGTTTTTCGTGTAAATTGGCCGCTTGTTTTTGAATGTTGTTTGATCCGTTCCTTTCTCGGTCGTGATCCCATAAATATCGCCCGGCAGTGTTTTAGACTTTTTTTCTTCTTTAGACTCAAGTTTTGGGTTCACAAAGTTGGACTGTTCGTTGGTTGGCAAGACGTCATTTAGATTTAGCTCAGTTTTAAGCTCAGTGATAGGCTCAGTTTTAGGCTCAGCTCGTGTTCTAGGTTCCGGGCTAGGATCCGTCACGATGCTGTTCATGACGCTGTCCCACCAGACGGTGGACCCTGCCCTCGTTGGCCGACTCGGCGTCGTCTCGCTGTGCTCGGCATTTGTAGCTTTCAAGTCGCTTGGCGTGTTAGAGGCAGCCACCTGATTCACGTGGTCGTTCTTGTGTGAAGCTTCCTTCATCACCCCGCGTGAAGCTTCCTTCATCATCCCGCGTGAAACATCCTTCACCATCCCTCGTGAAGCATCCTTCATCGTCTCATGTGAAGTTTCCTTTAATTTCCCTTGTGAAGTTTCCTTTGTATTCCCAGTGGGCTTGGCCACGCTCTTGTTTTCAGGCGTAGATTTGGTGCCAACTTTACCGCCATTTTTCTTCATCTCCCACCAGAGGGAGCTTTGAGTTTCGGGATCCAGATTTGTTTTACTGGAACTTTCTGGCACATTAGTGCCTGCTGTGACCTGCAAGTCATCACTGGCTGAAAACTTGGTACTCTGCACGGAATGTTTTAGCGTGTCGTCTGCTGAATCTTCTACTACATTTTTCTTGACGTTGTCCACGTCCTCCTTCTCTTGCTGGTACCACTTGACCTCGCTCTTCTGCGGCCTCGTTGTTTCTGCTGGTGACGTCACGGGTGTCGTGACGTCAGACACCAGGTCAAGGGTCACGCTCTTGTGTATCTCGTCCAGTTTGGATTTGATCTCGGACACGACGGTCGAGTTACGCAACAGATTCCTAATCTTGCTCCAGTCCCGGGCGTCAGACCCCAGCACCCCGCTAGGTGTCGCCTCCGCCGTCTTGCGCGGGATCTCGTTCTCCGCCATCTTGTTGACGCGCTGGTGCACGTGCGAGACTTCGCTGGCTTTGTTCTCGTGCTTGTAGTGGTAGATCTTCTCGGGGCTCGGCGTGTGCTTCAGAGTCTTGAGGGTCAGCTGGGCGTGGTACGGCTGGACTTCGGGAATTTCCGGCGGATCCTCGACGATTTCGTTATCAGCCGCCAGCACCGACGTCGTACTGTTCTTTCCTTCTTGCTCATCTGCCTCTTCTTCTTCTTTCATCTTTTGCGCTTCGGATGGCTCAGCGTTGTTGGTATTATATTGATCTGTCGTCTTCCCCACCACACCAGGAGCGCCGGGGATACCGGAAATGACTATGCTTGAAAAAGAATTATTTTTGGGATATTCTCGTTGTGTTTTCTGGACTTTAAAAGTGTTTGGAGATTTCGCTTCAAATTTTCCTCTCCTGTCTTGCACCAGCTTTTGCCGTGTTGACGATTGTCTCGACGTAGAGGTGACGTCACTGGCAGATGACGTGGATTTAGCCGTGAGATCACTGGCAGACGAAGTGGAAATGGACGTGACGTCATGGACAGATAACTTGGACGTAGACGTGACGTCACTGGCAGGCGAGGTGGACTTGGATATGACGTCACGGGTAGACGTGACCTCTTTAGCAGATGACGTGGACTTAGGCGTGACATCACTGGTAGATGACGTGGACTTGGACGTGACGTCACTGGCAGATGACGTGGACTTGGACGTGACGTGACCAGCAGACGAGGTGGACAGGGTCCACCACTGGGCTTTAGTCTTCTCTTGACTTTTCCGGTCAAATTTTCCCCAGGTTGTCTTTGGTGGGCTCGTGTCGAGGGTGGGGCTTGAGATGGGCGTGGTCTTGTGCAACACCGTGGAACCGCCCCTTTTGTTGTCGGCAGCAATCGCCGTGGTGTCCAGTTTGTTAGAATATTTTTTTGTCTCGGTCTGGCTCGGCGAGTACCCCTCAGTGGTGTCCGAGTTACCCTCGCCCGTCTGGGTAGTTTGTGGACTCTCCCCTCTCTGTGGACTGTCCACTCTCTGTGTACTGTCCACTCTCTGTGGACTGTCCACTCTCTGTGGACTGTCCACTCTTTGTGTACTGTCCACTCTCTGTGTCCTCACCTCATCCAGTATCTGCGTGCTACTCGCTGCCTCTTTTGTTGTCAAGGGCGGTAATCCTGTTGTAGCACCGTCCGTAGTCTTGGAGTTGTCCCACCATTTCCCGCCCGACTTGTGGTCAGATTTTTCTCCCACCTCCTGCTCTGTCTTCTGCGTGACGTACTTGTAATGTTTCGGCCTCTTCTGGAACTCTCCCACCATTCCTGACAACTGCTCATCGGTCAAGGAATATTTGGAGATTTTGGGAACGTTCTCGTACAGGCCATACTGTGCTTTGTTAGCAGCAAATGGGGACAGGGACTTGTACGGTGTGGGGAGGTTCTGATGCCTTCTGGGAGCTTTGCCTCGATTTGACGCCGATTGCGTGGATTTGATTACAACTTTACTTTCTGAATTTTGACCAGCTGTTTCTTTGTTTGCCGAGTCATAGGTCCGAGCGGAAGTGTCGCCATTTTGAATATTCTTATGCTTGTTTGGATTCGATTTTTCTGCCTGCGTAGTTACGGTTGATTGTTTGGGTGTAACGGTTTCTTTGTTAGTTGTTTGGTCTGACGTCACAGCCTTTTCCGTCATCAGTTTGGTCGCCCAAGATGGACCGTCGGATAAGACATCCGTCGATCGACCTTTTTGTTCCTCTGGGTATAAGGTCACGAAATGACCAAACGTGGATTGTTTCTGCGCACTTGAGTCTCGTCTTGTCTCGACAGCGACTGGCGAGGTCTCGTCTTGTGACGTAGTTTCCGGTCGCTTCTTGGTCTTGGTGAAACTTTTATGCCTGGGTGACGTCGGTGCTGTTCGAGTTTTGCTCACACTTTCTTCAGCGGCTAGATTTTTGTTAGTATTTGTTCTCACACTTTCTACAGTGGCCAGATTTTTGTCCGTGTTTTTTCTTACACTTTCTACAGTGGCCAGATTTTTGTCCGTGTTTTTTCTTACACTTTCTACAGTGGCCAGATTCTTGTCCGTGTTTTTTCTTACACTTTCTACAGTGGCCAGATTCTTGTCCGTGTTTTTTCTTACACTTTCTACAGTGGCCAGATTCTTGTCCGTGTTTTTTCTTACACTTTCTTCAGTGGCCAGATTCTTGTCCGTGTTTTTTCTTACACTTTCTACAGTGGCCAGATTCTTGTCCGTGTTTTTTCTTACACTTTCTTCAGTGGCCAGATTCTTGTCCGTGTTTTTTCTTACACTTTCTACAGTGGCCAGATTTTTGTCCGTGTTTTTTCTTACACTTTCTTCAGTGGCCAGATTCTTGTCCGTGTTTTTTCTCACACTTTCTTCAGTGGCCAGATTCTTGTCCGTGTTTTTTCTCACACTTTCTACAGTGGCCAGATTTTTGTCTGTATACCAGCGAACACCACTCACCTTGGGGGTGCTACGCTGAGGGGGCGTGGCCACTTCCGGTTTTCTGTGCGCCGATTTCAACACGGAGCTCTTGGAGAAGTTGGTCGTTGAGTATTTGGTCATGGGAGGTTTGTGTAGGAACGAATCCTGCTGGGGTTTGTGTAGGAACGAACCCTGTTGGGGTTTGTGAAGGAACGAACCCTGCAGGGGTTTGTGTTGGAACGAACCCTGCTGGGGTTTGTGTAGGAACGAATCTTGCTGGGGTTTGTAGACACTAACGGATTCTTTATTTTGTTGCGGGAGTCGCTTGTGTTGGCCTCGAACCCGCGAGTTTTGTTTGACCAGAGATGCCGTTGCTGTCGGCCCTGGTTTTGTCGATGACGCCATAACCGTACTACTTCCTGCGACGGGCCGAGGTTTGAACTGCTTGCTTTGTTGGAGTTTCTCTCGCAATTCAGCGGCGGCGGTGTATACGGAAGTATTTTTTCCTTCGGGGTCAGTCGACTTCCGGTCTGGAATAGGAGACGACTTCCGGTCAGGGCTAGCAGACGACTTGCCCGTGGTGTGAACTGCTGAATTAGGCTCAGGATTTGATGACACCTTGTTCTGAGTGTTGGCAGTTGAGGTCACGGGGTCACCAGAAGGGGGGGTCACTCTCCTGTTTGTGAACAGATTTGCCCTCAGGGGTACGGCCTCGGGTTTCTTGAAGAGCTCCTTCTCCAGGTCCGAGTAGGGTGCGGGTTTGGGTTTGGTGGGTTGGGGCTGGTCGGTGGGGGTTCCGGTGGTGGCGCTGACGGGCTCTGTCTTGACTGGTTTCTTGTCCGCCTGTTTGTGGTGGGGGTAGTAGAAATTTACAGTTTAATGTAGACACTTCAAACTTAATGGATAGATTTACAGTTGCAGATTTAAAGCTAAATGGATAAATTTAGTTAAATTCCTAACTCGTTATTTAAGACCTAAAATTTTATGAAAAACTCAAATAATTTTAAATTAAAGTATTTAAAAGTTATTTGTTATTTATTATTGAATGAAACAAACGATACTACTTAAGAGGCTGGAAATTTGTAGTTTAGCTTTTAAAGGAAGATAACCCCAGCCAAACTGTTTACCTTTCTGTCATTTTCCGGTTGTTTCCCTTCCACCGCGTCTTTGATTGCGTTCATCAGCGGGTACTTGTTGCCGTCGCCGAACTTTCCCGAAAAGTCGTCACCGTCGATTGACCAGACCATGATTCCTCCCAGATTTTTTTTCTTGGCGAAGTTCACCTGTGTTGGATGACACATGACATTCACAAGAGTTGTTATGTGTTGCATAACACATGACAACATAAGGTAATTGTAAAAGATGACAGATGACTTGCCCCCCCCCCCCCACCAACAATCAAACTAACACATCCACATAATTTTATAAGTATAATCCACTTTCAAAACATAAATACCCACCTAACCAACAAACCCACCTAACCAACAAACCCACCCAACCAACAAACCCACCTTTGCCCTGAGACTCTCCTCGTCATCAAAGCCCACCCAGATCTTGTCGGCGATGCTGTAAGCGTAGGGCGCCACCTCGTTCTCCAGCCAAATCTTCTGCAACTTTCCCGCCTTCAGCCTCTGGGCGATCTGTGGGAGAGGGGGGTGGGGGGGGGGGGAGGGGGAGTAGCAACATTATTTATCTCACATATAGACAGCACAGTTCTTGAGATAAAAACTAACGCACACCCAGGATTTACGACAGTATAAAAAAAAAACCTACACAAAAAAAAAAAAAAAAAAAAAATCCATGAAACCTAATCAACATTGTAAAAACTGAAAAATGTTTTTTTTTAAACCCGAGGTCTCGGTCTTCTTCTGACTTTCAATCAAAGTATTCTAGACCTACCTACCCATTCTTCTTCTGACTTTCAATCAAAATATTCTAGACCTACCCGTTCTTCTTCTGACTTTCAATCAAAATATTCTAGACCTACCTACCCGTTCTTCTTCTGACTTTCAATCAAAGTATTCTAGACCTACCTTATCTTCCCCAACCTCATATCCACCTGTCCCCACCCTCACATCCAGAAAGAGGCATAGATTGGAATAGTAGCAGTGAGCACTAAAGCTCACCATAGTGGTCATTATATAACAGTTGGTTAGAGCAGCTATCGAGTAAAGGAGGGGTCATCTGTCTGGTCAAACCCAAGGTCATATGTAGGGTTACTAGGGTCACACCCTAGGTCACATCTAGGGTAAGTTCCAGGGGTTCTAACCTCGTAGTAGTTCAGAGTGTCAGGGTTAGCTCCCCCACAGCCCTTGTCGCCGGGCTGATGTCCCTTGCTGCACAGCTTGAAGGTCTTGCCGTACAGCGCCAGCCCCATCACCAGCTTGTGGGGGTCCACGCCCATGTCCAGCCACAAGTTCACTGAACTTTCCTGAAAACATACGTGGCTTTTACTCAAACCTATACATTTACACGGCTTTTACTAAAGTCTATAAAGATATACATGGATTTTTCTAAAATGCTTAATATGTATTTGTTTTACATTAAACCAATATGCTTAGATTGCCCGTTTCTAAATTCCCCCTGGAGTCCACTCAGCACTAATGGGTACCTGTCATTTGTTGGGGAGTAGAAACGGATGCTTCGATTCATATTGGACTCAAAACCTTTTTATAACGTGACCACATAAATAGAACTACTCTGCTTCATCTGCAATGTGAACTATTAGATCCTCTATTTGCTGCAGCATGGATTCGCTGCAAGCACTAGTTGAGGCGGGAGGTAGAGAATTCGACTGCAAGCACGAACGTCTCCAGTTCAAATCCCAGGCTCGAGTCAACCCAGCTCTGATTATCTAATTGAGTTAGGGTAGGGGAAGTGGTTGGGCTGACCACTCTACCAAATACACATGCGGAGGTTAAAGAAACAGGTGAACTCTTCTTCATCTGCCTGGGTAACTTTCAAACGTGCTTAACCAAGGGAAACAACACCTACTACGTTCAACTAACGGAGTAATACCTACCACGTTAAGCGAGTCGGACTTTTTCTCGAACCACTTCTCTCCCCCAAAGAGCGGGGCGTGGTGACCTATCAGGGGACTCCATGAGCCGTGGAGGTCGTAGCTCATCAGGTTGAAGATGTCTAGGTATCTGTGGGGGTGGGGGTGGGGGGTGGGGTTACAGTGGTGTTATATGTTCAATACATGGGTCCAACAAACAATTACTTAATTATTTAATGTTAATTAGTTAATTAATGGGGTCTGGATTTAAACAAGAAATTGGTGTTAAGGACACACATTATGTTGTAAGTTGTATTTGAGAGAAGTTGTAAGTAAAATTGTAGATATTGTTGTATTTTAGGCATGTTGTAAGTTGTAATATAGAGATGCTATAGGTTGTAATTTAGATATGTTATATATAGAGATGTTGTAGGTTGTTATTTAGAGATTGTATATCTTAGAGAAGTTGTAAGTTGTATTATAGAGATGTTGTAGGCTGTATTTAGAGATGTTATATGTTAGAGAAGTTGTAAGTTGTATTTTCGTCAATCACCCACGTGACCTACTTGTTTAGCTGCTTGACGTTATAACCAGATTTGGCCAACCTTTCACCACCCGGCACTGCCGCCGTCAACAAAAGACGGCTCTTGCCAGATTTTTTCGCCTCCTGCTCGAACGCTTCCCTCAACTCCTGGAAGGTTTGGGTCAAACAAATCATGAATTTAGGGATAGAAATGAGCATCTTTACCTGGGTCTGATGTATAGGTGGACATATGTACATCAATATCCATATGTACATCAGACCTACAGATTCACAGATACTAAAGGTAACTGATTGTCGTTATTAATTATGGTGAGGATCATCCTACGACTAGACCACGACTTACCTGGGCCAAAAGGACAAACCTATCCTTGACTAGACCACGACTTGACTAGACCACGACTTACCTGGGCCAAAAGGACAAACCTGTCCTTGTCTTCTGCTGGACTTCCTCTGTTGGCCGGATATTCCCAGTCGAGGTCAAGGCCATCAAACTCATGTGACCGGATGTAGTCAATGGCATGCTCTATAAACTTTTTCCGTGTTGCTTTGTTTGCGACCATCTCTAGGCACAAAAATATAGGGACATTTGACACAGGGACATTTGACACAGGGACATTTGACACAGGGACATTTAACACAGGGACATTTGACACAGGGACATTTGACACAGGGACATTTAACACAGGGACATTTGACACAGGGACATTTGACACAGGGACATTTGACACAGGGACATTTGACACAGGGACATTTGACACAGGGACATTTGACACAGGGACATTTGACACAGGGACATTTGACACAGGGACATTTGACACAGGGACATTTGACACAGGGACATTTGACACAGGGACATTTAACACAGGGACATTTGACACAGGGACATTTGACACAGGGACATTTAACACAGGGACATTTGACACAGGGACATTTGACACAGGGACATTTGACACAGGGACATTTGACACAGGGACATTTAACACAGGGACATTTGACACAGGGACATTTGACACAGGGACATTTAACACAGGGACATTTGACACAGGGACATTTGACACAGGGACATTTGACACAGGGATCTTTTGACACAGGGACATTTGACACAGGGACATTTGACACAGGGACATTTGACACAGGGACATTTGACACAGGGACATTTGACACAGGGACATTTGACACAGGGACATTTGACACAGGGATGTTTGGCACAGGGACATTTGACACAGGGACATTTGGCACAGGGACATTTGACACAGGGACATTTCAAACAGGGACATTTGAATTAAGTAACACCGGGACGTTATCCACACATAAAAGGACATCTACACACAAACGACGCCAACACACGCAGTTTTGGTGACGTAGCAGCAGCATACCTGTGAAGGGCTGGGACCCGTGTGTCCACCCACCCACAGCCAGTAAGGTCTTCAGGGCGGGGTTTTTCAACTTGAGGGCGTTGAACTGCTTGTACAAAACTGGGAGGGGGGGGGGTGAGACGATTTAACATTTTCTTTTGATTAAATCTTAGTGTGTAAAATAATGCAGAATAACAGACAATAACAGAACGCAAAGTAATGTGTTACAAGGCTTACACAACCTAAATCAGGAAAAGAATATTCTCCGAACTGTTCACATGCTGCGATTGTCCCCACTGCTAGGAGTAGACAACTCTAGCAACGTTGTAACACATTGTGGTTTTGTAACATTGTTACACTTTGTGTGGTTTTGTAACACTTTGTGTGGTTTTGTAGCATTGTTACACTTTGTGTGGTTTTGTAACACTTTGTGTGGTTTTGTAGCATTGTTACACTTTGTGTGGTTTTGTAACACTTTGTGTGGTTTTGTAGCATTGTTACACTTTGTGTGGTTTTGTAACACTTTAACATTTTGTGTGGTTTTGTAACACTTTATGTGGTTGTGTAACAATTTGTGTGGTTTTGTTACACTTTGTTTGGTTGTGTAACACTTTGTGTGGTTGTGTAGCACTTTGTGTGGTTGTGTAACACTTTGTGTGGTTGTGTAACACTTTGTGTGGTTGTGTAACACTTTGTGTGGTTGTGTAACATTTTGTGTGGTTGTGTAACACTTTGTGTGGTTGTGTAACACTGTGTGGTTGTGTAACACTTTGTGTGGTTGTGTAACACTTTGTGTGGTTGTGTAACATTTTGTGTGGTTGTGTAACACTTTGTGTGGTTGTATAACACTGTGTGGTTGTGTAACACTTTGTGTGGTTGTGTAACACTTTGTGTGGTTGTGTAACATCGTAACACTTTGTGTGGTTGTGTAACATCGTAACACTTTGTGTGGTTGTGTAACACTTTGTGTGGTTGTGTAACACTTTGTGTGGTTGTGTAACACTTTGTGTGGTTGTATAACACTTTGTGTGGTTGTGTAACATTTTGTGTGGTTGTGTAACACTTTGTGTGGTTGTGTAACACTTTGTGTGGTTGTGTAACACTTTGTGTGGTTGTGTAACATTTTGTGTGGTTGTGTAACACTTTGTGTGGTTGTGTAACACTGTGTGGTTGTGTAACACTTTGTGTGGTTGTGTAACACTTTGTGTGGTTGTGTAACATTTTGTGTGGTTGTGTAACACTTTGTGTGGTTGTGTAACACTGTGTGGTTGTGTAACACTTTGTGTGGTTGTGTAACACTTTGTGTGGTTGTGTAACATCGTAACACTTTGTGTGGTTGTGTAACACTTTGTGTGGTTGTGTAACACTTTGTGTGGTTGTGTAACACTTTGTGTGGTTGTATAACACTTTGTGTGGTTGTGTAACATTTTGTGTGGTTGTGTAACACTTTGTGTGGTTGTGTAACACTTTGTGTGGTTGTGTAACACTTTGTGTGGTTGTGTAACACTGTGTGGTTGTGTAACACTTTGTGTGGTTGTGTAACACTTTGTGTGGTTGTGTAACACTTTGTGTGGTTGTGTAACACTTTGTGTGGTAGTGTAACACTTTGTGTGGTAGTGTGTAATGTATGCCCCGGCCTGACGCTGGATAACATTGATTTAGACGAGCAAAGATTTAGTCAGGGGAAGCGACTCGTGCGAACGTTTGCTGGTAGATTTCCTGCTCGTGTTTACATTAGCACTGGTCAAGCAAGCAGCACCACGGGCACGCGATGACCGCTACAACAACCACTGGTAGGTGACTGATGCACAGGTGCGTTGTTTACTGGTCTCGTGCCGTGGGTTTACCTAGACACTGAAGGTCATTCCATAGGTACATACAGACACTGAAGGTCATTCCATCGGTACATACAGACACTGAAGGTCATTCCATCGGTACATACAGACACTGAAGGTCATTTAGTACATACAGACACTGAAGGTCATACAATCGGTACATACAGACACTGAAGGTCATTCCATCGGTACATACAGACACTGAAGATCATTCCATCGGTACATTCAGACACTGAAGGTCATTCCATAGGTACATATACATTTACTAAAGGTGGTTTGGCGTGTGTTTACGCTATATATAAATACTGTATTTTGGCTGATACATGAACAGTGAAGGTCATTGCAGAGGTACTTACATGAGTACTGAAGGTCATTTCACGGTACTTACATGGGTACTGAAGGTCATTCCACGGTACTTACATGGGTACTGAAGGTCATTCCACGGTACTTACATGGGTACTGAAGGTCATTCCACGGTACTTACATGGGTACTGAAGGTCATTCCACGGTACTTACATGGGTACTGAAGGTCATTCCACTCGTATGGAGCTAGAACGCCCTTCTCGATTTTGGCGAAGGAAAAGATGAGGTGAGTACAGAGGAAGGGGTCAATGTCCGCCGGCATGAACTTCCCCTGGTCACGCCGGTACTGGCTCCAGTTGGTGTAGTAGCAGACCCGTTTGTAGCCGGGCTCTACATCTGGGGGTCAAAAGGTCAAAGGTCAGAGGGGGTGGGGTGGTCGAGTCGGTAAAAGCTCATGGTTGCTAAACCGAAAAGTCCCGAGATCGAACCCTCGGGCAGATGAGGCTCGTTAGCTGGGGACAGCCACTCTTCTAAGAGAGACAACTCCAAAATTAAAACAACTGCTGCCTTGTAGTTTGTTCTTGATTGGACAAAGGCGATGGAAGCAAATCCAAAAAGAAAAGCATGCTGAAATCGGAGTCAATGGCCTAAATGGCGCAAAACCAGTTGACACATAACGCTTAATTGTGATGGAGGCGTGGTCGAGTCGGCAAAAAGCTCATGGTTGATACATTCGAACAGTCTCGAGTTCAAACCCACTGGCAGATAAATCTCGATCCCCATCAAAACTAATAATTAAGAACGAAGAAGAAGAAGAAAGAAGAGGGGGAGGGGTGGTGGGGTGGTTGGATCTACAGGTGAGAGGTTGACTAAGTCCAGATAACCTTACTTTAAGTAACCGAGCAATGGTTAATTGGTTAATTAATGTAATCAAGCTTACCTTTGGTTTTTTGAGCTGCCCCAAGAGAAAACAGAAGAACACAAAGGAAGAAGTTAAAAATAGAAACAATGCTGGTCACGTGGTCACATTGTGCCATATCTGGGAGAGTCGCTGGAAGAAACAAAACGGAAGTGGTTTAAAAATAGAGACTGACGTCATAATGAAAGTGGGGAGAGGGGAGAAACCATTTTTAAAGATAAGTCTAACTGAGAGGGTAAGGAAAAACCATTTTACAGATAAGTCTAACGGAGAGGGTAAGGAAAAACCATTTTAAAGATAAGTCTAACGGAGAGGGTAAGGAAAAACCATTTTAAAGATAAGTCTAACGGAGAGGGTAAGGAAAAACATTTTTAAAGATAAGTCTAACGGAGAGGGTAAGGAAAAACCATTTTACAGATAAGTCTAACGGTAAAAAAAGGGGGTACTAGTGCAAATTGTTTAAAATCTATAATAATAGTTTCGCTGTCTGACAAGAACGCTTTGTCTGACAAGAACGCTCTAGAGAAAACACAAGCAAAATAAAAACATGCACAGTAATTCGAAAAACGAAATATGACGTCGACACATTTAGCGTAGAGTAGAACATAATCTCAAACCAGAGAGTGCACACAGTAATATGACGTCATTGATTATCGCGTAAACATTGAAAAAAAGGAAATGTTGTCTAATCTAAATGGTTTGCGTGAAGAGTTTCTTGCATACAATTCTTCGGGTAGGGGCGAAGCCCCACCCCCCGCGTAAGAACGTCTGAGCCCCCCCCCCCTCCCCAACTCAAAAGAAATTTCTTCATCGATACTCTATAATAAAATTACCGCCTAATTAATGTGTCTAATCTAAAAAGTGGTTTTCTTGCAATGGGACGGTAGACATGTTTTTTTTTTGGGGGGGGGGGGGGGGGGGTGGAGGGGTGGGGGTGTGTGTGTGTGGGGGGGGGGGGGTGGTGTGGGGGGGGTGGGGGGGTGGTGTGTGGGGGGGTGGGTTGGTTTCAGTGTTTCTTTCAGACTTTTTCCTCCCCGGAGAGGGGTGGGGGGTACTTGAAATTTTCGGGGGCGGGGGTATAATTTTCTGGGAGGGGGCGGACACTGGAAAAAGTATATAATTATATTTCGTTGAATGGGACGGTAGACATGATTTTTTTGGGAGTGGGGGGTGGGGGGTGGGAGGTGGGGGGGTGGCGGGGGGGGGGGTGGTGGGGGGGGTGGGGGTGGTGTGTGGGGGGGGAGGGTGGGGGGTGGTGTGGGGGGGTGGCGGGTGGTGTGTGGGGGGTGGGGGGGTGTGTGTGGGGGTGGGGGTGGGTGGTGTGTGGAGGTGTGTGTGTGGGGGTGGGGGGGTGGGGTGGGGTGGTTTCCTCATCGATACTCTATAATAAAATTACCACCTAATTAATGTGTCTAATCTAAAAAGTGGTTTTCTCGCAATTTCTTTAATGCAATTCTTCGCGTAGTGGCTAAGCGCGACACCAGTGTTTCTTTCAGACTTTTTCCTCCCCGGAGAGGGGCAGGGGGGTACTTGAGGTTTTCGGGGGCGGGGGTAGAATTTTCGGGAAGGGGGCGGACACTGGAAAAAGTATATAATTATATTTCGTTGAATGGGACGGTAGACATGTTTTTTTGGGGGGTGGGGGTGGGTGGGTGGGGGTGGGTGGGGGGAGGTGTGTGGGGGGTGGGGGTGGTGGGGGTGGGGGTGGGGGTGGGTGGTGTGTGGGGGGTGGAGGTGTGTGTGGGGGTGGGGGGTGGGGGTGGGGGTGGTGTGTGTGGGGTGGGGGGGGGTGGGGGTGTGTGGGGGGGGGGTGGGATGGTTTTAGTTTAGAGAAAAGAGACAGCACTATCAGCCTAGCGCCCGTTGTACCCTTCCTCAACGGGCCATTTATCTAGTACTTTGATATTTTATGTTTAAAATAAAAATGGCAAGGGACATAACTCCTAATTACTATTGATCTGCGTTCATATCAATAATATTTTTCTATTCAAAAGTAATTTGATTATGTTTATTATTTAAAAAAAATGTGTCTCACATATATCACTATAAAAAAGTGCAAAAATACTACTTAAATGCAAAACTATATTTTTATATTTATAAAATGTTTATAAAAAACCGTTAAAAAAACTGTACTCAGGGCATGTATAATAGGAAATAGTACTTAGTTTAATTCTTCTATTCTAATACATTCCACCTCTTGACAAAATAAAAATTACTAAAAAAAAAGTTATGGAATGATAGATAGATCAGTATGTGTATTATAGAGACACTTCTCCCACGGTCGTTTCTATTTCTGTCCATGGGTGGCAACAATGTGAACTTTTGACTCCGCAGCACAGTAAACTAAGCAGTCAGGAGAAACCTAGTTTGCACACCTTATTTTAATCTAGTTCTTATGCCATTTTTTTTCTCCCTTTGATTATTATATATGCAATTGATGTTTCATTGTTCATGTCTTTGATGCTGTGTAAAATCTATCAAATATATTATTATTACTGATTTAAATGTTTAAAACAATTGAATTAATAAAAAAAAAAAAGAATATGTTTATCAAATTATTTTGTTTAAAGTTTAAACGCGGGCTTTATATTTATTTCAAATCCTCCCATGAGCCGATAAACTATCGGTCAGAGTGTTGTGCCGTGTTGATGTTGCTGTGGCTTCTCATATGAGTTGCCAAATAAGATTTTGTAACTTTGTAATCGCCTGACTTGCTGTATCATGTGTATTCAAATTTATAGAGAGTTATTCTCTATGTTGTTAAAAAAATAAAAATAAATAAATAAAAGAAGTTATATTTTTTTATTTTTATATTTAGACGTTTTGTATTAGATCTAGATCTATGTATAAGTAAACCATCTTAAATGAATGAAAGTAGGCTACAAGTAAGAAAGAAATATTACTATTGTAAATCTGTATCAGTCCTCACAAGCCGTTTATGAAAACTGTAATACTAAAGCGAACATGAAAGGCAAACTGACGCTGTAAATTACGTTTCTGATGCCGATAAAGAGAAAAAAAATGTTGAAGAAAACAAATGAATCAAAAAAATGTTTAAGGACTTAAGGTCCACCTCCCCCTCCCCACATATTGTAATACACTTCTTGATTGCCATTGGTCGGTTGGCATGAACTCTCCTATAGACCCATATTAAAATGGGCTGGTGGAAAACGCCAACCAGTGCAACTTTTGCGTGTTTTGTATTATTTCACACGAGCCGACCCGCGGCGTATCATACGTCGCTATTTAGTTGTTTTATTTTCTACTTTTCAGTAATTCATAATTAGTGAATTCGACAGTACCAATGCTGCCACTGAAAATATTTGCTTTAAAACACTATCAGTAGGTCGTTAAGGATGATACTACCCCCAACCTCTCCCCCAACCCCAACCCCTACCCTACACCCCCCCCCCCCCCGTGAAAGCAGCCTCCTCTTAGTTACCTCCCCTAAGTTTAAAATCGTTTCAAACTAAATTATCTGCCCCTAGTAACCGTCACTAAACCCGGTTCTACGATTGTAAACATTTAGCGTGAACCAAAGCTCACCAGACCTTGTAGGGGTGGGGTGGTAGGGAGCGCGCTTACAGCTTGTTTTCTAGTGTCTCCAAGAAGAGAATTATATATATAGATAACGGCCTTAAGAATGAAAGATATAGCCCAAATGTAAATCTACTCCCGTCCTTAAGTGTCAAATATATCGGAGTTTTAGAAACCGGAAGATACCACTTCCGGTTATCGGAAGTCACTAAAAATTAAAATTAATTTAAGTATAAGATCCTACACTTATAAATGAATTTTCTTTTACCTAACTGAAAGAGTCCTAACTGAAAAAGTTAAAGTGTTCACACTGAAATTGTATTAAGTACCACATCCGGTTACCGGAAATCGTTCTAAAGTTGGTAGAATACTACATGTACAATTTAATACATATATATGACATTTTGTCTGTCGAACATAAACAGCGCTCTAGTTGTTGGCTTTTTACCGGAAGTACCGTATGTACAACTTTCGGTTGCTGGAAATTTGACACAGAACTACACATTCGATATAATAGTTATGTATTCATATAACTGAAAGGGTACTCACACTATCGTGTTCACAGACACAGATATACAGGCAAATTTTGTTGACTTAATTTGATGTCATCTAGTGCAGGACCCCATATTTTGTTGACTTATTTTGATGTCATATAATACTGGACCCGATATTTTGTTGACTTATTTTGATGTCATATAATACTGGACCCCATATTTTGTTGACTTATTTTGATGTCATCTAGTGCAGGACCCCAAATTTTGTTGACTTATTTTGATTTGCAATAAAATTAGATTTAACAATCGGAAAAATAAATTAGTTTCCCCTGGATAACTGTTATGGATTAGAGGCTGCCTAACTTGTTTAATGCTGACATGTGCGTGTTTTCTTTTTAAATCCCCAATTTATTTCAGCTTCTGCTATGAATATTGAGGTTAAAATTATTGCTACTACCCATATTTCAGGTCCTTCTTTAAAAATGGACACTGTCCGTATGTCTGTGAATGAAAGTAGACTTCAGAAATGAATATTGTTTTTGTAAATCTATATCAGTCCTCACAACCAACGATGAAAATAATACACAAGAATTACAGGCAAAATATTACTAGTTTGGTTACATCTACTACAGAAATAAAACAAAAAATGTGTAGGGGAGAGATGTGATCGGCTAAAGTGTGACGTCACTTCATAGGGGTCTGACTTTGAGTTTACCGTCCCCCGAATGAAATCATATACAATCCTGTATATATATATATATATATATATATATATATATATATATATATATATATATATATATATAGGGGTTCATGGGAGGGGTTATAACCCCCCCCCCCCCCCCCCCCAACCCCCTGTCTACGCCACTGCTCTGGACTTTGCGGCTAGCACCGGACTCAAAACTAACACCATATGGACCAACTAACCCTCTATATAGACAGACGAACGTGAGCTAGAGTTATCAATTAATCCCATATAGACGAACGGGCTAAATTTATTAACTAACCATGTATAGACGAACGGGTTAAATTTGTCAACTAATCCCTTATGGACGAACGAGCTAGATGAACCAACAAACTATAAATGGGCCAACGAGTTGAATGAACACACCGACCATCACAACCAGCCTAGATGTAAGACAACTAAGCATGGTGGACAGTACTTAACGTAAGCGTGCTATTCTTCATTTTCTTTTTACTTTCTCGTATATACGAAGTATAGAGAAAGTCTTGTAATCGTGCAAAAAAAAAATCGAGATTTTTACAAATCTCGACGTTTTACACCTCACTGATACGGAAAAACATAATTTTGCAATCTTGTCCGTATGTCTGTGTGTGTCTGTGTGTGTGTGTGTGTGTGTGTCCGTGTGTAAACACGATAACTTGAGTACCGTTACAGCTAGGTTGATGAAATTTCATATATAAGTATTTTATCAAAATCGTAGATCCGTATCAACTTTTGAGCGATTTCCGATAACCGGAAGTGGTACTTTTCCTACTTTGAATTTTTCAAAAGCCTATAACTTGAGTACTATTTCAGATAGATAAATGAAATTTCACATGTAAGTAAAAGATCTAATTATCTACCTTCTGTTAAATTTTGAGTAATTTCCGTTTACCGGAAGTACTAATTTACGCTATTTCCGATTTTTCAAAAAACGCATGTAAATTTATAAAGTACTAATAATATTGCGCACTATTATACACATCTTTATTCGGCGTTCGCTTGGTGAGCAATTGTTTTTTATGAGATTCTATTCTATTTTTAAAAGTTTAAGTATTTAAAATGGATTAAAAATCATAACTATATCCCCAGTTACCATCCCCTGTTGTTTTATATAAGAATATTCGAGAAAGTTTAGGGGAGATCACTACCGGTTTATTTCCTTAGTGCACAAGACATATAAGGCAGATGAAGTAGAGTTCATCTGCTTTAGAGACCTCAGCATATGAAGGTATAGTGTGGTCAGCACTGTGCTCATCTGCCTTTACTTTCCCTCAAACGAGTTAAGTACTCATTAGAGCTGGGTGGACTCAGTAACCATCCACTGACGTGTTCCTGGATTCGAACTCGAGACTTTCGGGTTAGGAGTCTACTGCTAGGCCAAATCGTCCCATAATCGTACTATTGCTCCACTAAGAACATTCCGGAAACTTCTCAGAAGATGGGATGGTTTAGCACGTACTACGGGCTTTAAACAGCGACATTCCTGGGAGTGGTGTATGAGGGCAACATGATATTCCTGGGAGTGGTGTATGAGGGCAACATGACATTCCCGGGAGTGGTGTATGAGGGTAACATGACATTCCTGGGAGTGGTGTATGAGGGCAACATGACATTCACGGGAGTAGTGGATGAGGGCAACATGACTGGGGCAGGACTGACCAACAGATGGACTGACCAACAGATGGACAGATGGACTGACCAACAGATGGACTGACCAACAGATGGACAGATGAACTGACCAACAGATGGACTGACCAACAGATGGACTGACCAACAGATGGACTGATCAACAGATGGACTGACCAACAGGTGGACTGACCAACAGATGGACTGACCAACAGGTGGACTGACCAACAGATGGACAGATGGACTGACCAACAGATGGACTGACCAACAGATGGACAGATGAACTGACCAACAGATGGACTGACCAACAGATGGACTGACCAACAGATGGACTGATCAACAGATGGACTGACCAACAGGTGGACTGACCAACAGATGGACTGACCAACAGGTGGACAGATGGACTGACCAACAGATGGACAGATGGACTGACCAACAGATGGACAGATGGACTTACCAACAGATTGACTGATGGACTGACCAACAGATGGACAGATGGACTGACCAACATAGGGTTTAACTGACGACGAGTGAAGAGAGAAACTGGAATGCAGGAAGAGACCTTGCACACGTGAAATGACGGAAAGGTTTCACCACAATCGGAAGTACGGAAGGATCCAGGTACTGACCGGTCAAATGTTGCTCAGGTCATGAAGAAAACAAACAGACGACAAAATGGCCGCCAAGTGCCTGGACATTTTTTTAGCTGCACACAAACATGGTTCAAATATTGTCGCAGCTAAAAATGGTGTCGCGATCTGCAAATGGTGTATGGCTAAACCTCGTTTTATGCGCAGTCATATGTTGTAGGAAGTTCTAGATATGTGTGGCCATATTTTGAAGAATGTCTTAAATGTGTAATATGTGCCATATGTTAAATAATGTTTAAAATGTGTAGCTAAACGTTGCCGAATGCTCTTAGAGGGACATAAACCTCAGACAGTAGTAACAGGGAGTAATCTCCCCTCAACTTTCTCGAATATTCTTATATAACGGATGATGGCACCTCGGGATATAGACATGATTTTTAATCCATTTTAAATACTTAAACTTTTTAGAATAGAAAAGAATCTCGTAGAAAAAAAGAATAGCGCACCAAGTGAACGCCAAATGGTGCGGAATATTATTAGTACTTTATAAATTCACATGCGTTTTTTTTTTGAGAAATCGGATTACTACTTCCGGTTAACGGAAATTACTCAAAATTTGATACTTACATTAGAAATTTTGTTTATCTATCTTCAACAGTAAACAAGTTATGTTTTTGAAAAACCAAAAGTAGAATTAGTTTAATTTTCCGATTACCGGAAATCTCTGAAAAGTTGATACAGAACTACACATTTGATATAATACTTGTATATGAAATTTCATCAACCTAGCTGTAACGGTACTCAAGTTATCGTGTTCACAGACCTACACACACACATACACACAACCAGACACACGAACAGAATTGCAAAGCCCAGTTTTTCCGACTCGATTACGCATAGAACACCGAAATTTTGATAAATCTGCATTTATTATTTTTGCCCGATTAAAATAAATTCCCTATACTCTGTACATGATGAAGTACTGAGGTGTAAAACGATGAAAATTGTCAAAATTTCATGTGATTTTTGTACACGATTACAATACTTCCTCTATACTCTGTATACGAGAAAGTAAAAAAACGTCTCTTTTTAAAATAGAATGTCCCTTTGTTTTATTAGGTTTGATTTAATTTTTAATGTTTGTTTGTTTGCGTGTTTGTGGAACATCTTTTTACTCAATTTTAATCAACTTCTAATGCACCGATTCTTCAAACTTTTGAAATGCATTTGTCTCCGATGACGATACAAGAATATCTAATTTTAGTCTAATTACACAATATATCAGCCATTAAAATTTAATAAAAACATCACTAAATTCAATAAAATTAGTAGAGATAAAAAGATTAAATAATAGCGATTTCTCAATCAGCTAACCAACGACGGTGAACTTTTTAGAAAAATCACGGCTGGCTGATTTTTTGCCTGAAAGTCGACCGCAGACTTTGGGGCAGATAAATTTCTTAAGAGATTGTAATCTACAGGTCAGACTTCAAAGCACACATTTTTTGTTGAATGCGGGGTCAACTTCGTTTCAAATAAATGACCCAAAAAGTGGAACAATAAAACAAATATTAAAAAACCTTTATATAGTAAGTTTTTAAATGTCCTGAAAATACATAAATTATACTGATTTGCTTTCTTTCCGAAAAACGTTGCTCCCTTATGAAACTTTCGACACATTTTGGAAACCAATTCTGTTATTAAAGAAAGATTAACTACATTATGTACAGACAAAACTAATTCTATGAAGAGAAAACTTATGCTGTCAGACTTCCAATGTTTTAGACATGTGGCAAGTCATGCAAGGAATTCCTACTGATACAACGATCTGTGGAATACTCAAGAAATTCCTACAAAGTATAATTGATATAACTCTGTACAAAATGCAAGGAGTTCCTACAAAATATTACTAATATAATAATTCCCAGTGGCGATCTAAATTATTTAAATGATCTCCTACAGAATTCTCGCAGATAAGTCCTTCAGGACTTTAAAGACTGGTCCTACAAAACTCATACAATATGGTCCTACATAATTTATACGGACTGTTCCTACAGAACTCAAATAGAGTGGTCCAACAGAACTTATGCATAACAGCCTACAAAATGGAAAATACAGAACTCCTACTAAGTGATCCTACAGAACCCCTACATAAATGTACCACAGACTTATCCTACAAAAAGGTCCTACAGAATGTTTCTAAATAGCAATCCTACAGACTAGTCCGACAGAGCCCTACATAACTCCTACATTAAAGTCCTACCTCTGAAAGATCGAGAACCCAAGAACTAGCAGAGCATCAAGTGACGTCAGTGTGGTCTGAAGGTATCCTCACGTCTCAAATATCTCATCTGACTTCCTGCATGGCTGTATCATGCATTTTGTCCTTTGGAATGGACGCCCCCCCCCCCCCACCCCAGCACCCCCACCCCCCGTTGTTTACCTGCGTCCATGAGGTATTTGTTTCCTCGGCTGGTTCTGATGGGTCAACACGAGGGCCGGGCAACCCACGGTGGCCGGTGGTCCAGTTTGTGAAAAGGCCACATTGATGGGGCCATAATCGTATTGTTTCCCCAGCCCCCTAGAGCCGGGCGCACCTCCAGTTGTTATTTTTTACCTGTTGAAAATGCTGGAAAAAAAAAACTGAGCACGGAGTGTGACTCACCTTTCTGTAGAGCTGCCACCTGCGTCAGGTGTTGGGTCACTTCCGGTGGTGCAGGGGGCGACAACTGGATTAAAATTGTGAGACAACAAAGGTAGGGGGGCGGCTGGAGTCGTTTTGTATTGAAAAAATTGATGGTCGATTCCACGAAAAACTTAAGATTAAGCAGGTTCACATTGACACCATTTGGGTGTGTGTGTGGGGGGGGGGGGGGGGAGGGTTAAGAGGGTGAGGGGGTTGGCGTAATAGTAAATGTAGCAAAAGGTACATGCTTGGTGGAGCAGACTTTGCAACTTGTTTGTAGTGATCCTATAGTTTTTTTTTACAAGCTTGAATGATACTGGCTGGTAAAACATAAATGTGATGTTTTATTTTTCTACCGACCAGGTCCATGGGCACATCAGACGTTGCTGCTTTCTTCTTGCATCAAACAGTTGTGACGCACTATTCAGACGTCATTCAAACAGCTGTGACACACTATTCAGACGTCATTCAAACAGCTGTGACGCACTATTCAGACGTCATTCAAACAACTGTGACGCACTATTCAGACGTCATTCAAACAGCTGTGACGCACTATTCAGACGTCATTCAAACAGCTGTGACGCACTATTCAGACGTCATTCAAACAGCTGTGACGCACTATTCAGACGTCATTCAAACAGCTGTGACGCACTATTCAGACGTCATTCAAACAGCTGTGACGCACTATTCAGACGTCATTGTCAAACAGCTGTGACGCACTATTCAGACGTCATTCAAACAGCTGTGACGCACTATTCAGACGTCATTCAAACAGCTGTGACGCACTATTCAGACGTCATTCAAACAGCTGTGACGCACTATTCAGACGTCATTCAAACAGCTGTGACGCACTATTCAGACGTCATTCAAACAGCTGTGACGCACTATTCAGACGTCATTCAAACAGCTGTGACGCACTATTCAGACGTCATTGTCAAACAGCTGTGACGCACTATTCAGACGTCATTCAAACAGCTGTGACGCACTATTCAGACGTCATTCAAACAGCTGTGACGCACTATTCAGATGTCATTCAAACAGCTGTGACGCACTATTCAGACGTCATTGTCAAACAGCTGTGACGCACTATTCAGACGTCATTCAAACAGCTGTGGCGCACTATTCAGATGTCATTCAAACAGCCGTGACGCACTATTCAGACGTCATTGTCAAACAGCTGTGACGCACTATTCAGACGTCATTCAAACAGCTGTGACGCACTATTGCATTAAAATATTATCCTAGAAACAGAATGTTCAGAAGACTTTTATTCGTTATCGCAATAACCTCTATGCTGACCTAGCTCAGTAAATATTTTAGAAAGAAAATGTTTTGTGGCTGATGTGTGACGTCATTGTATGGAGACGGTTTAGCAATTTGGTGACCATACGTGACGGTGAGAAAAACCGCTGAGGGGTGGGGTGGGGCAGGTTGATGGTAGAGCATAAGATTCAAACTCCAAAAGTCCCTAGTTCGGACCCTGGGCAGATGAGGCATGCTGGCTAGAGACAGCAATCTATTTAAGAAAGAAAACACCAACATCGAACAACTTCTGCAATTTACTTAGGTAGACAGAGGCAAATATGGAAGTAGACAGAGAGGAGAGCAGGCTGAAGTTAGAGTCAACTGGCAATATGGCGCATAACATGTTGACACGTGAATCTTAACTGTGTTTTACATGCCCATGTTAGAGGGTGACACATGCCCATGGTAGAGGGTGACACATGTCCATGGTAGAGGGTGACACATGTCCATGTTAGAAGGTGACACATGTCCATGCTAGAGGGTGACACAAGGATGTTAGAGGGTGACACAAGGATGTTAGAGGGTGACACATGCCCATGTTAGAGGGTGACACATGTCTATGTGTTTTCAGAGGGTGACACAAGGATGTCTATGTTAGAAATCATGAGGTTAATGTTTTTTTGTGTTAATTTTTTGATGAAATTTTAAATTTTATTTCTGATGTTTATTGAAACAAATATCATCGCAATACATTTGTTTCTAATATCATCAGCGGCCTGGCCCAGTGCATCACCGCAGTTCTTGCCCTTGAGCATGACGTCATGGTAACGCGCCAATATTTGAGCGGCCAATAAAGTGTTCTGTGTGTAGCGTAGGTTTACACCAGGCCGTTAAAATCTCGACCATCGCCGGTAGGTGGGAGGGGGCGGGGAACCACGGGCAGTGGGGAGCCGGGGGCGTGGTCAGCTAACAAGCTCGGCTGTCATATCAAATATTCAGCGCGCGCAGCTAATTCAATTTTTGTTTTCCTGCTTGTACCTGCTGCAGACAGTGTCTCTATAGACACGCCGCACGCACTCCCCCCTCCCTAACACGCCGCCCGCACTCCCCCCTCCCTAACACGCCGCCTGCACCCCCCCCCCCTCCCTAACACGCCGCCTGCACCCCCCCCCCCCTCCCTAACACGCCGCCTGCACCAGTGTTTCTTCCAGACTTTTTTCTCCGGGGGGGGGGCACTTGAAATTTTCGGGGGGGGGGGGGCAGTAAAAAATTCTTCGGGAAGGGCGGACACTGTTAAAAGTATATATTTTCTATATAAATTATATAAATTTCATTTCGTTCGGGGGGGGGGGGGCGGTAAAAAAATTTTCGGGGGGGCTTGGCCCCCCCGAAGAGATGCCTGGAAGAAACTCTGGCCTGCACCCCCCTCCCTAACACGCCGCCCTCACATTCCTCCCTGCCCTACACACATCACTCACTCCTCCCTCAATTACACACATCACTCACTCCCCCTCACTTACACACATCACTCACTCCCCCTTCATATACATCACTCACTCCCCCCTCACACACATCACTCCCTTCTCCCCTACACACATTTACTCCCTCCCCTCCCCCCCACCATCACTCCCCCTCTCCTACACACATCACTCCCCCATCCCCTACTCATCTCCCCCACCCACACACGCATCTCCACCTCCCCTACACACATCT